>NC_056739.1:1211415202-1211729873 GCF_019279795.1 Protopterus annectens | reverse complement strand
ACCAGTAACGCAGGGGTGTCATCTACTATGCCATGGGCCATGTTCTCCGCATTACTGATGCATGTAGTACTCCTACATGGCGTTTGCAGTGGGCAGGGTGGGAGGAGCACTCCTGCATGTGTGCACACATGCCACATTGCTCAGCCTGGGAGTCTGTGTGACCTCCACAGACTGGACACACACCGTGCTGTGGGACATAGGTCCTGTGCACATCCCACAGGGACACACTGTCCACTAGTCATGTGATAGCTCCCTTGCTGGTAGGGTGACACAGACCCATGGTACCACCACAGTGGAAGTACTGTATAGACATACAGTTGACATCCACCTCTGCCGTTCAGTGGACACTACCATGGGGGGGTGACACTACTGTGTACATTGCACATGTGTTTACACATGGCCCTGCCGGACATCATTGTTGCACACATTGCACCTGCTACGGAACGTTTGGACATGGTTACTTGCTGTTCCCTCCATTTCGGGTACCTATTCTGCTACTACTCTGTCCCATATGTGCAGGCCATACATATCCTGTTTATGTACATAACATTAGGCCATCCTCCATCATGCATGCTATGCCTGTGATACTGTCTATGATTTCTGAACATATCCATCATGACAGCTTTGTATTACACATAATTGACATAGTCACCCCTACTGCGAGGGATACGTGCACGTCGTGCGCACATTCCGTATGACATCGACGGTATATGCCCATGTACATGTGTGCTGTGACACTATACATACATGTCCTATCCCCTGCTGTGGCACTTCATTGTTCGATATCCACTGACAGCATCAGCGTGGGTGGTGGCATTGTTCTGTGTTTGGAATCCCTATGGCGGACCTTGGGTTATCATGGCCGTGTACATGTTGTCCCACTGCTGTGCACACGTTGTCCACAGCTGTTGGTATGCTCCGCGGCTTGGCATTACATAACCACCTTTCACCACTCTCTGCCTGATGGACAGGTATCTTTACTTACACACATCGTTCACATACAGTGCAGATTAGTCATACGTATCATGCGTTACACACCAGTACATCTCGTGGGTTCGACATACCTTTCCAGCCTTCGCTTCTGTATTCGTCAAGATTCTCCTCTAACTCCTTCCTTTCAATGCAGTTTGTGTTCGGTATGAACATACGGTTTGAATATCCAGGGAGTCTTCCTTTTATTCGTCGTCACCTGAGGCATGTGGGTTCATCACGCCAATAGCTGTTCGTCGGTGTGTAGTTATGCGCATATCACTGGTGATCCTCCTCCATTCGTACATTACCCGCGAAACTAGGCCATGGTTCATTCCTCGTGTGGCCGTTGGTTATTTGCACTACCTTCGTCGGGATGGTATGTATTGTATCATGTTTGTGTGACTGCATACGCTATGTGTGGTGTCAGGTACATTACGCTGTGGTGTTAGGCGTGGATTGTGTGTGTTGGGTATGGTATTCTGTTCGACATGTGGGTGTCCGTGTCCTGGCGGCGTCTGTCGATGGCGTTGTGCATTCAGATGTGTAACATAGCTGTTATATTCCTGTACACAACGGATGCAAGGATGCATCGGCTTCTGCTAGTGTTACCCACACGGCTTGTTGCGGGTATGCCACTGTCATTGACTGCCTGTATGATTTTGCTACGGTATTGGCTGTTATCCCTTTGATATGTGCGATGGGGTATATCTGCGGATGTGGGTGACGGGTACGGGGTGTGGGTCTTGCATTTATACATACAAGATATGCTTGTGTGTGTGCTCCATCCCTGCTTGGGGAGCTGCAGGTTACCTGTCTGTTGTTCTGGGAATGTTTGTTTTGTTGATGTCATGTGGTGTCGGTATCACCTGCATGTGTGCTTCCTGCACGTATTCCTCCTTCACATCGGTTATATATCTGCGGATGTTCGTCCGTGCTTACTATCCATTGGCATTTTGTCACTGATAGTTACGGTGATTGTGGTCCTGTACTTGGGACGGCCTGTATGCTACCGGTAGCCTCCTATTCGTGTGGCGCTTGCTTACTTAACGGTCGTGGAACACACAGCGGTATTTATGGGACCGTAAGTGTCCACGATCGGTGACGGGATAGCACATTCGTATTTTCGCCGTACATGCCTGATGCTGTGTAACGTTTCCGACCTATCGTGTTGAGTCTACCATATGGCCGCCATACATACGGTCATGGTTTGTACATGCGTCCTTTGCATCTCCTGTTGGCTATGGTCCTGTGGTACATTCTGGGACATTTCCACTTTGCATCGTTTTACGTCACCACGCGCCTAGCCACTGAGGAGATGTCGGTACTACTTTGTGGGTACTGCTGTACATACGCCTATGGTTCCTGTACTGTATGCCTACGCATGTTATTACACTCCGCCTGTGACATGTCACCTACATACACATTTTACAGTGGCACACACATTACACACACACAGCGGAACACACGACAACCTCACCTCACACATACACATATTGCCGCCATAGCTCTCAACCTTCCATTTCCAAAATGAGGAACACACACATTCATAATGTGGAACAAATGGGCACACTGTGGAACACATACCAATGGCTTACTAACAACTTCAGCTACGAAGGTCATAGGATGGTTATGATATGCTGATTTACTTACATAGAAGAACCTTTAATGTATTACTATGATTAATTTCTATTTACCAGGATTTCATTTAAATACATTCCTAACAATGAATGTGTGACAGACTATTTCAATGTGGAACTTTGAGGAACTGCGAGGAACGTGAACTGTTTTAGACCCCAAATGAGGTACGTTCCTCATAATGACGTACACTTGACAGGTATGATTGCCGCTTTCGCACCGACGGTTGCACACAGTACCTACGTTGGCCGCATCACCGGCGGCGGTGTGTACCTCCGCACTCATATCCTATGGATTTGACACGCACATATCCCGTTACTGTACCGTGGCCTGGCGATCATCCCGACCCGCGGAAATGTATTGATGCAGGTTGACATTTCCATGGCTGGCGTTCCCTGCTCTGCCCACCCTCCCGGATGATCGGGTTGTCGTTCACTATATTTACTATGTGGAGATTTCGCGTCTTACTTATCTGTAAACCTGCATCCCTGGGTTCCATATTAACCTGTTGTACTTTATATCTGTGTACATATATTTCTACGTGTGTACTGATATCTATTTCCGTATCTGTGTATGCACATAAGTACATATGTGGTCGACTTGCGGCGACAGTGGCAGCATACGGCTATGCCGTCTGCTGTAGGACCGGCGTGCAGTTGAGGTGTTGGCGTTCCATGCTCTGCTGGCTATTGGGTGTGCAGTGTTTGGGTGGTGCCTTTGTTGGAGTCACACATAGGTCCGCCCATACGGTACACATTACGGACGGACATGTTTGTGTGGCGTCCATTTCATTGTGTGTGCAGGTAAGGAGGTGTCAGTCCATGGGGCCTACGCTGTCAAAGTATGTGCTATGCCCCTCTTTGCCAGGGCGTAGGCATATTGGGCACGCCACGCCTACCTACTGGGGCTGGCACAGTGTGTTCATGGCGCTGAACGCCCTGTGCCTGTGCTTGCCTTGGCAGTTGTGGCGGGCTTGGTGGCCCTTGACCATTATGTCCCTGCAGCAGCTGTTTCCGCAGAATCATATTGTGTAGCATACAACATACTATGAATATGTGGGCACATGTGCCTGGAGAGTACTGCAAGGCTCCACCGGATGTATCCAAGCACCGGAACCGTGATTTCAACATCCCAAACACACGCTCTATGATTATTCTGGTTTGTGCGTGTGCCTCATTATGGCATTCTTGCATGTGTGTGTGTGCATTTCTGATGGGTGTCATCATCCACGGCTCCAGTGCATAGCCAGCATCCCTCACAAGGTGACCTTGTGTGATGTCCCCCCTGGCGAATACCTGATACAGCTGTGAGGCATGCCAGATATGGGAGTCGTGGTAGCTTCCAGGGCTGCCAGCACACACATCCATGATAATGCCCTGCGCATTGCACATGACCTGGCAATTGATGGAGGGGTATCCCTTGCGGTTTATGTAACGTCTACCCTGCTCCCCGGCGGTGACTTGATTTCTATGTGCGTACAGTCTATCGCACCCAGTACCTCCGGTATTGTGCCACACGGTGGAAGTGGCGATATTGCTAGACAACTCCTCCTGAGATCTGGGGAAGTTTATATACTCATGGGCATGTAACATGGCATCCAGGAACTGGTGTAGTACCCTGGATGCTGATGCCTGTGAGATACCCATTATATCCCCGGTTGGCCTTTGAAAGGTACCTGTAGCCAGTATTCGCAAGCTCACACATACCTTTGTGTCCACTGGGATGGGCTCCCCTCTGTTGTCTCTTGTTCTCAGGCGCGGCACAGCTCCACTATTTGCTGTAACGTGTCCCTGTCCACCCTGTAGCGCTCTACTATCTCCAGGTCTTGCAGCCCCTGGTAGGTCACCCTTGGTCTGAACACTCTCCTTCTCCTATGAGGCCTACGGTATTTGTCGGCACCCTCCTCCACAACTCCGTCTGTCTCTGACACATACCTATGCATCACGGCCACGGCGGCACCCAACATATACATATTAAAAGTTCCCCGTGTGTTTACACCCTACGGTGCAGCGTTTGGGAAATCTCGCTGTGTGTTGTGTGCATTCACACTTTATACTGTTGTGCTGTATACCCGGTGATGTCATTGGGTGTGTCTGTGCAGCCGTATCTGTGGATTATCTTCGGAGTTTTACCGTTGCAACTGCAACGGTATTGCCTGTAGTGTTACATTACAGTTGCCTGCATTGGTTTAGCTTTGCATCTTACATTCCTGTTTCTGCACGTTGCACCTACTATTGCCTGCAGTGCATCCTGCAGGCACATGGCATATGATGCATTTTGTCTGCCGCCGCCGTTATGCTACCTCTGTACTTGGCTGTGCTATTTCGGTTCTTTGCTCTTTGCATTTCTACTACAGCCACTACTATCTTTGCATTCCTATGCCTCCCCTTTCCCGTTTTGCAGGAGTCTGCATGCAGAGTTGTCAGCTGCCGCTGTTTGCCCTTCCTGGATTGATTGGTGTTGATTGCTCATTACGGCTCCAATTACACTGCTTCCGCATTTCCTCATATTCTCCGCGTTACCTTCCTATATCCGTGGTTGTTGACGGGGAGGCCATCACATGACTGGGTTGGGGAACGTAGTCATCCTCGTGCACATGCATCTATGCGGGCATTATGTACTCTCAGCGCATCTATTTCCTCACACGCCAATCCTGCTGCTGTGATGTGCATTGTACACCCCATGTTTACTGGCCTCCAATGTGCTTCCTCCTACAGTGGCACACCCCTCTGCGATTGACATGTATCCCGTGTAGGCCACTCCTCGGTGTACTACCGCTGCATCGTTTGCTCCATCCTTACACCGGCGCCGGTTTTGCGATTCACTATTATCTGCCTCATTTGCATGGCATTGACTGCTAATACATGGTTATGGCGCCGAACACTGCCGCCACTCCTTGACAACCCTTGCGCTGGGGTTGAGGCTTTCCATACATACTATGGTGTGTGGTGGCTGTGCATCTGATGTGTATTATACTGCTCTTTTAGGACATTCTCATATTATTTCATTGTTTTGCACCTTCTGTGCACATATCCGGGGGTTCTGCTGTGGTTTCTGCGTACATAACATTTATGTCATTGTTTACAGTTTGTGCATGTTTTCTTTGGACATTCTCGGTGCCTTTCGCCATTGGCATATTGCACCTGTATGATACCTGACGTTGACAGCCTTCCGTTACTCCTTGGTCATGTTTGGCTAAATGTAAACCGTTTTTTTTTGGTTTACATTGCCGTGCCCTTACGCTACGCCTGCCCAACTTCGTGAATCGCTATTTGCCTTCATTTGCATGGTGCAATACCGCACACAGTGTGATTAGCATACCTACGCCGGGCGGCGAGAACCGCGACGCCGAGTGCACGTGGGATTGATTCATACCTGAATCGCTCGGTGGCCATATTTGGCTTTATAACGCCGACGCTATGCGGGCGCCTGGCGCAAGGTTCATGAATCCCGGGGACAGTTTATTTTCAGAAATATATACAAATATGTTACAGTTTCTCTTATCAAACCTATAGGTGCAGCTTATATACAGAGTATCTGCAAAGATGTTACAGTTTCTCTTTTCAAACCTTTTAGTGTAAGAGGTTAGTCGCTGTGAATAAAAAATTGCAGGGATATGGAAGTAGATGAGGCTTTAGTCAGGGTTAGAACAAGGACATAACCAGTGAGTTTTAAAATACTGGGTTAGATTTTTTTTAACTGATTAAGGGAGGGGTTCAGAGTACGATCAGATGGGAGCGGATTCCAGGTTGTGCCTACTGAATTTGCAAACAAAGATTCTCCAGATAGGTTGTTAGCTTTAACAGATTGAACCAAAGGTTTTGCATCATATCATATCATAGATTAGTACTAGGCTAATTGCCCTCGCAAGCCATTTTAAGCCTAGACAATTATCCCTTGTAAGACTCAAATCCTGCACCTTGTGTTTGTAAGGCAAACACCTTACCCATTAGGCCACTCTCCTAACCCTAGTGGAATGAAGTGGCCTAGCATTTTTGTAGGGATGGATAATGTTTTTAAGGGAGGGCATTTTTTCTGGATGGTTAATAACCTTGAATGCTACAATAAGTTGATTATATTGAATTAGCCTGGGGAGTTCTAGCCATCCTAAGAGGTTTAGGTTTTGACAATGGTGTGTCCTGTAAGGAGTTTCTGTGACAATCCTGGCAATTTAATTGTAGCAGCTAGAGAGTTTGCTGAGATCAGTTTTGTTCAAGTTAGTGAGTATTGGTGAAGCATAGAGTAGAGTTGAAAGCAGATGGGCATGGGCAATGGCAGTCTTAGATAGAGGGGAGAGAAAAGGTTTGTTTTTGTATAGGGAGTCAAGCTTTTATTAACAGTTTTAATAGTTTGATTTACGTGCATATCATATTTGAGGTTGTTGTCTATTATAACAACCAGGAGTTTGGTATACATATCTGGTGAGATTATGATCCCATTGTTAGGTGTTATAGTAAACAAAGGTTGAGAGGATTTGTGACTAGGGGAGAAGAGCAATAGCTTGGTTTTATTACGGTTTAATATCAGCTGTTGATTAGAGATCCAGTTTTCCATGGTATTAAAGGTTTTCTGGGTTAAACTAAGGAGATCTGTATGGGTAGAGGCTGAGCAAATCAGGGTGAAGTCATTAGCATATTGTATACAGGTTGCATCTGGGATTACAGTGTGGAAGTCATTGATAAAGAGTGAGAAAAGAAGGGGACCTAATATGGCGCCTTGAGGGGCACTAAGGGTAACAGGGAGAAGGGTGGAGAGTTTGTCCTGCCATAGGACAGCCTGCTGTCTTCCACTAAGATAAGATTGAAACCATTGTATGGCATAGTTGTTTAGGGATATTTTATTTAGGGTAAGTAAGAGTAGCTGGTGGTTAACCATGTTGAAGGCCTTGGAAAGATCAAGAAACATGGCAGAAGATAGTTTGTTGTTGTCACGGTTGGAATTTATGACATTAGAAAAGGAGAGGAGGGCTGAGGTGGTACTGTGCTGTGATCTAAATCCATGCTGGGAGTTGGCCAGAAGATTATGTTGAATAATGTAGTGTAAGAGTTGTTTATGGATACACTTTTCCATAATTTTAGCCAGAGGGGAAAGGATAGCTATTGGTCTATAGTTTGACAGCTCAATGGAGCTGCCTCCGTTGTGGAGTGGTATGATGTGATATTTTCCAGATAGAGAGGATAGAGGCTTCACTTATGCTTCTGTTTATCAAAATAGAGACAGGGTATACTATAACATCAACAGCTTGTTGCAGATAGTCTGCAGGAAGGAGGTCAGCTGAAGGGGTGGTTGGTTTGAGTTTTTTAATTAGGGCTCTAATGAGTGAAGTCAGAACTTTTTGGAAGCTAAAGAAGAGAATGTCACTGGGTTTAGGGGTTTCAGTGTTAGGACAATTGGGTTTAAGTTTGCTAGCAAGGGCCTGGTGGTTTCTGTAAAGAAACTGTTGAAGGTTTTGGCAATGGACTCTGGCGATTTTTGGGTTGGGGCTGAGAGGGTTGGAGTTGTGGATTGCACTGGGTGGAGGAGTTTGTTAAAATAATGGATTTTTTGTATCATTCCTATATTGTTGAAATTTGAGTTGATCTTTGGATGATATTTAGTTTGGTTTCTTTAGTGAGCCAGGGGGCAACTTTTGTTTTAATTCTAATAGAGCGTGCAGGTGCATGGTTGTTAAGGATGGGCAGGAATTTATTATTAAAGTGTGTTACTGCCTCATCTAGTGGTAGTTGTTTTAGAATTGACCAATTGCATAATTTATGTTCTTCTAAGAATTTATTAAGGTTGAAGTTTTTGTTATTTCTTATTGTTTTATAGCTGGGTAGATGTGGACATTTAACTTTATACCTAATAGTATACATTAAGAAATGATCACTTAGATCTTCAGATAGAGTACCTGATTTGTACATGTGATGGGGGCTATTAATTAATATCCAGTCTAGGATACTTTCTTTATTGTTAGGCTTGCTGATCCTAGTAGGGGAGGTTATAGTTTGTGTAAAACCATGTAGGTTTACGTGGGTGATAGGAGTCTCTTCAGTGCAGGTGTTCCAATCTATATTGAGGTCCCCTAGAACAATGATCTCTTGGGGGTAGGCATTGGATAGCCAATAGAGGATGCCTTCTAGGGTCCCTGAGTTATTATCTGGGGGAATATAGACAAATACTATGTTTATACATTTGTTGTTATTTATTTGTAGTTTGGAAATCATTATTTCTGCTTGTTAAATATAGGTGGTTGAAGGTTGTCTAGAGTAACATTTAGGGTGGTTTTATAGAGAAAGTACGGTTGTGTACACTTACCATTAATGCAGATGTTTGAGTGTATTCACTGTTGCAGTCATCACATTTGGGTTATCCCTGCCAGGGTAGCCCTTGGATGGCCCAAATACCAGAGGCTTAGTATTTCTGCGTCGGTTGCTGTCGCTTGAGGATTGATGTCAGGTTGTCAGCAGTATAAAGTAAGGCAGCCAATGCCATTACATCAGTTTTTCTTGCCCTAACCTGTCAGGACCCCCCAAAGTAGGAGGTCAGGTTCTGGTGGAAGAACCCCACCAGTGGAAAATAAATACCAAAAAGTCCCTTGTAAGAAAAGAAAGAGAGTAAAGGGGGATGGAGGGAGGGAAACCAGGAGTGCAACAGTGAATACACTCGAACATCTACATTTATGGTAAGTGTACACAACTGTACTATGTTCTTCGTGTTTCACTGTTGCAGTCATCACATTTTGGTAGATTCCCAAAGCTGAGGAAATGGGTGGAGGCAGTCAAGGAAACTAGGGGCTGGATAGGATGCCTTGCAAGACTGCAGAGGCAAAACCTGCCCCGGATTTGGAGAAGAGCAGCAGGTGGTAATGCTTGGTAAAAGTGTGAACAGATGTCCATGTGGCAGCCTCAAGGATGTCACTGGTGGGGACTCCTCTTAGGAAAGTTGCAGAGGTGGAGGCTGCTCTGGTGGAGTGTATCCTGACCCCCTTGGGGGGAGGCTTTCTATGTTGTTTGTAGCAGAAATCAATGGAGTGTGATATCCATTTGGAAATAGTTTGCTTGGAGATGGCTTTGCCTTCTGCCCCTGTAGCAAAGCTAACCAGCAATTGATCAGATTTTCTGAAGGATTTAGTCCTGTCCAGGTAGAATCTAAGCTGTCTGTGCATATCTAGAGAGTGAAGAATCCTTTCCCCCTTGTTCTGAGGATTAGGAAAGAAAGTGGGCAGATGAATGGATTGACTGAGAGCCACACTGGACACCACCTTGGCCATGAAGGATGGGTTAGTTCTGAGGGATACCCTGTCTGCATGGAAGATGATGAAGGGTTTCACAGCCATGAGTGCTTGTAGCTCAGATACTCTTCTGGCTGAAGTGATGGCCAGAAGGAAAGCTGTCTTCCAGGAGAGAAATTTTAGCTCTGCAGAAGAAGCTGGTTCAAAAGGACAGGGTGAGCTTTTCCAAGACAAAGTTAAGATCCCAAGCTGGTGTTGGTGCCCTTCTGGGGGGCCTCAAGTTGCTAGCCCCTCTGAGGAACTTTCTGATCAAAGAGTGTGAGAAAAGGGGCTGCTCAGTGGGAAAATTAGCAGAAATAGCAGAGGCATGAATTTTTATAGAGGAGAAAGAGAGACCACTGTGTAGTAGGTCAGCTAAGTGTTCCAGGATGAGAGGGATTGAGGGCTGTGCCATATTGGCTCCCTTAGCCTGGATCCAGGAGCAGAACTTTCTCCATTTATCTGCATAAGATTTTCTTGTGCTAGGACGTCTTGCCTCATGGATAACATCCAGAACCTGTTTACTTAGAGTGGCAGATTGGTTCAGGGTTAGGGAATAAGCCAAGCTGCCAGATTGAGTGTCTGCAATTTGGGATGCATGAATTCCCCCTCCCTCTAGGTCAAGAGGTTGGGAATTTGAGGAAGATGCCATGGAGGCAGTGAGGACAGAGTGCGCAGCAAGGGGTACCAGTGTTGTCAGGGCCAGTCTGGAGCTATAAGAATGGTCCTTGGTTTTTCCTCCCTTATTTTGAGCAGTACCCTGCGGATGAGAGGTAGGGGAGGAAAGGTATAAACTGATAGATTGACCCAGGGGAAGGACAGGGCATCCACTTTCCAAGCCATGCAGTGATGCTTCCTGGTGCAGAATGTTTTGAGCTGATGGTTGGTGTGGGTGGCAAAGAGGTTGACCTTCGGGGTTCCCCTTTTCTGAATTAATAGGGTGAATGTACTTCTGTTGAGTTGCCACTCATGTGGGTCCAGAAGGTTTCTGCTTAATTGGTCTGCCAGTGAGTTGAGAAGGCCTGGAAGGTATTGTGCTAACAGGTGTAGTTGCACGGACGAGGCTGTGAGCCAAAGGGTCATGGCCAGCCTGCATAGAGGATAGGAGTGAGTCCCTCCCTGCTTGTTGATGTATCACATCACAGTGGTGTTGTCTGTTTTGATCATTAGAACCCCTGGTGAGAGCAGGGGCTTGAAAGCTATCAAGGTGTGCTGTACAGCCATCATCTCTTTTTGACTGATGGGAAGAGGGATTTACTGAGGGCTCCATTGGCCCTGTATGCACCTGCTGTCCAGGTGGGTGTGCACCCCAAGCATAGTCTGAAGCATCTGTGGTGAGGGACTGGGTGGTGGGGGGTGGGGAGAAGGGCAGTCCCTTGTTGTAGGAGCATGCTGTTGCCCACTTTCTGAGGCAAGGATTTATAGGTAGAAGAGTTTCCAAGTATTGAGAGTGTTGACACCAAAGGCTCTTTAGGTACCACTGAAGTTTCCTCATATGCAGTCTGGCATATGGAATGAGCAGTATGCAAGATTCCATGAACCCCAGAGCTTGCAGGATCTTCCTTGCAGATAGCTGAGGCCTGTTGGCAAGTTGAGAGAAGTAGGTCATCAAGACAAATTGTTTCTCTGGTGTAAGGAATGCCATCTGGGATGCTGTGTCCAGACTTGCTCCCAGAAAGATTATCCTTTGGGTGGGCACCTGTTTGGATTTTTTTTTTTTGTTGATTGTGTATCCTAGGGAGATTAGTGGTGTCTGTACAAAGGCCAGGTGCTTGAGCAGCTTTTCCTGGCTGTCTGCCTGAATAAGGCAGTTGTCTACATATGGGTATATTTGAATATTTGTTTGTCTGCAAAAGGCAATGGCCAGAGCCAGGCATTTTGTAAAAACTCTAGGAGCAGTAGATAAGCCAAAGGAAAGCACAGAGAACTGAAAGTGCTGAGATCCTGCCCCCTGAAGCGGAGATATTTCCTACATGATTCCCTGGTAGAAATGTGGAGGTAGGCCTCTTTTAGATCCAGGGTTGCTAGCCAAGCATCCTTGGAAAGCATGGGTAACAGCTGCTGGAGGGCGAGCATTTTGAATTTTGGGATCACTAGGAAGGTGTTTAGAATAGATAGATTGAGTGTGGGGCACCAAGTGCCCTCTTTTCTGGGCACCAGAAAAAGCCTGGAGTAGAAGCCTTGGCCTATCTGTTCTGCAGAAAGGTGCTCTACTGCCCTCATAGAGAGAAGGGAAAGGATTTGCTTTTGAGCCTCTGCCCACTGATTTGGTGGTAGATCTGGGAACCCTTTTGGGCTTGGAAGGGTATGGAAGGAAAATTTGTATCCCTGAGACACAATGTTCAGTACCCATTAGTCCTTGGTTATGGTGGCCCAGGTGCTTGAGTGAAAAGAGAGTTTTCCTCCTGGGTGTAAGTGAAGGTGGGCAGAGGGGGGAGGAGGAGGAGGGGAGTCATAAGGGGGTGGCTTAGATCTCCCTGCTTTTGAAGTGGAGGTAATCCATTGCTTAGATCTCTGCATTCCCTGTGGCTGCTGTCTAGGGGGGGTCTGTTTCCATGCATGGGGCCTAGGCTGGGCTGGCTTACTCAGAGCAGGAAAGGACCAGTGCTTGGAGGGACAATGCCTGCTGAACCTATGGGGTTGGACTTGTAAGAAATCTTTAACTGTTTGCATAGATTTTGCTTTTTCTTC
Source organism: Protopterus annectens (assembly GCF_019279795.1). Classification (NCBI taxonomy): domain Eukaryota; kingdom Metazoa; phylum Chordata; order Ceratodontiformes; family Protopteridae; genus Protopterus; species Protopterus annectens. The sequence continues at coordinate 1,211,717,323 of NC_056739.1, read as the reverse complement.
CATCTTTTTTAAGACCACTTCTGCCTTAGTGCCAAATAAGTTATCTTTGTGCAAGGGGGCATCCAACAATTTAGATTTGACATGGTCTGGCAGGGGTTGTTCCTTAAGCCATGCATCTCTTCTAATGACAGATCCAGTGACTGATGCCCTGCAAGAAGTTTCTAGGGCATCAAAACCACAGTGCAAAGTGTGTTTGGTTACTTGGCTTGCAGAATGCATTAAGTCTTGTAAAGCTTTAGATTCTGCCCAAGCAGGTAAGGAAGACATTTTTTGTTTAAGGAGTTCCAAGGTATGTTGCCAAAATTTCAGCATATGAAACTGACAATTTAGTGCCCTGATAGCAAGACTAGCTGAGGTGTATACTTTTTTACCCCATCTGTCCAATGCTCAGGAATCCCTGTCTGAGGGTGTGGGATTCTTAGCAGAGGTTGCTTTAATCCCTTTTAGCACATGAGAAATTACCTCAGGGTCAGCTGTTGGATTTTTAAACAGATATTTGTGTGAGTCAGGTACTCTATAGTACCTGTCTGGTTTTCTAGGAGCAGGAGGTAGGGCATCAGGAGTCAAGCTGGATTCAAGGAAAACATCATCCACAACATCCAGGACTGGGGGGATGGCCAAGAGTCTGTGTTGTGGAAGATCTAAGAATTCCCTGAGTCTTTTTTTAGACTGAGGGTAGTCCAGACTCTCCCATTGGAAATGATCCCTTAAAGTATGCAGGGTTTCCCCAAAAAAGGAAAAATCATCTGGGGGAGAGGCTGAAGGAATGGAGTCTTCTGCATCAGAATCTTCATTAGTGGAGAGAGGTTGCATGTCTTCATAGTCAGATGCATCACATTCATCTGACTCTTGTTCAGACAAAACTACAGTGGACAGATCTCTTTTCCTTTTGAAGGGGGTAGCTTGTCTTCCCCTGATCAGCATTATAAGGTCTTCCACCATTTTAAGCATTTGAGACTGAGGCAAAGTAGCAGGTGCCTGAGAGTGGGTCATCAATTTCTTGCATGTGGTTCGGACTCTGGGCCTAAGAAACTCAGTCATTTTTGAAAGAACGGTAGTCGTGAAAGAAGACTTTGGTTTGTGTCAAGATTCGGTAGTGCGAAGGCCTTCCTCAGAAGACGGTGCCTGCTCAGCGACTCCGGACTCATCCAAGGTAGAGACGACCGCAGGATCCTTAGTCTAAGAAGAGTTTTGAGGGATTGTGAATCAACAGAAGCAGGCATCAGGGGCTGCGAAAGTGCCTCACTGAGTACTGGTGGACTGATGACAAGCTTAATTGAAGCATTGTCGGAAGGTTTGGACCTTTGTGGTCTGTCTCTGTCTTTATCTTTATGTGTTTTTGCAAGACAATTGTTAACTTTTTCTAACATTAGTTAGTGCAAGAAAAAAGAATCCCCAACGGGGTACTTAACTTTAGAAGACTTTAACTTCAATTCGGAGATGAAAACTCAGGTAGTGGCTGACCGGCATTCATGCAAAATGTTTCTCTTCAGGCTCCATGGCAGGAAAGACTGATGTAATGATGTTGGCTGCCTTACTTTATACTACGGATGACCTGACGTCAGTTCTCAAGCGACAGCAATCGATGCAGAAATACTGAGCCTCTGGTATTCGGGCCAGTCGAGGGCTACCCTGGCAGGGATAACCCAAATGTGATGACTGCAACAGTGAAACACAAAGAACATCAGCAACCCCTCCCCTTTCCTGGTAGTAAGATCTAGCCTGAGTATATTATACCCTTGAGGTAGAACTTCATTATCTGGCGTAGTTGGTTTTAACCATGTTTCGGTAAGAAAAAATATGTCGGGGGAGTAGGTTGTCAGGAGGGCATGGAGGCTGTGGACCTTATTGTTGATACTTCTAATGTTTAAGTGGCAGGTCAGTAGTGAGTTGGGGTGTCTATTTAGGCTTTCTCTTATGTTTGGGCTGTTATGATTAGAGTTAGTGTTATCTGGGGATGGTGGCCCAGGGTTGGGGTGAATATCCCCATCAATAGTAAGAGTGTGGGGCAAACTAGCTATGACCTTTAGAAATGTATTTATCAGTTTTTGGTAGTATTTAGTTTTGGTGTTAACATATTTGGGTATAATATGGTGGGTGTTAGCAGGGGTAAAGGAGTTGACCTCGATAGACATGAATGAGTGAGCAGAATGGTTTGAGAGGATTGGGGTGGTAGCCAGGGTTTTGTGATGGTTGAATCCTATATAGGATTGGTTTTCATAGATGGTGAGAGAATAAAGGGTGATTAGTAAAGGTAGGGTGTAGAGTAGAGGTGGTATTTTAAAAGACTTGGTAAGTATTAGAGACATAATGGGGGGAATATACTCCTGGTAGGTAGGCAACCTAGGTATAATAGCAGGTGAGAGATAGTGGAAGGGGTGGGTTATAAATGAATTCCTGTTAATGGTTGGCGAAGGAGGAGGAGGGGGTGTGGCTGAGGGTTATAAATTCAGAGGTACTGGGAGTGGGTGGAAATAGGGGGCAGGGAGGGGCATGAAGCAAGCTTGGAGGGTGAGTGGAGCGGGGGTTAACCCCACCAGAGGAGTCCTCAGAGCCTGTAATTAAAGTAAGAGGCTTTTTTCTTGCTTTTGTACTTGCTTAATCTGTGCTCTGTTTTTAAACACAGACAGCACCTTTAACAGTACAATTTGGTGGAACGTTTTAGCATTAGGAGCCTTATTTAAGGGCTGGGAAGTTTGGTGCTGTTGACCCAGTACTGCTGAATTAAACATATTTATGTATGGGTGTATGACATTTGCATAAATGCTTAGTTCATCAAACAGACTGAGCTGTAGCACTAGTGATCAAATATTTATGTAATTTAATTACACAGTGCAGACATTCACTTGTTCAATATTGCACTACAGCAGGAATGGGGACTTTACCATTTTTGTCACTGTTGGGTGAGGTCAGCATTGGTATATATAAGTATCAGGGAGTTTTGGGAATGCAGGGTCAAGGATTGTATCCCTTGGGGGAAAAAACACTCTTATTCACATATTTTGATTTGCAACTTTACTTGTCAATAGTTTGTGTTTTGACTGCTTTTTACATAAACTTTTGTTCAAACCATCTCTGTTCATCCATTAATGGCAAGTTCAGTACAGGGGATTATGATCAGGTCTCCATTCATAGTCACCTTATGTATCCGAGAGGTAAATCTTGGCATGTATGTCAAGAACACGTAAAGCTGTTTACGATCAGAGACCAATCATGATTCTTTGTAGTGTGTGGAGCTTTAGTTACCCAATGTACTTTCAGTTATAGGAAAAATGTGTAGGAATACAAAATGTTTTCCTGGCTTTCAAAGGCACTTAGCCTTGTTAGAGAGCAGGCACAAACAAAGTATATCTCTGTCGAAATAATGACTTTAAAAGCTGTTAGATACTGCTTTCTGCTACACTTTTTGTTTAAAGTGGGGTAGAACATAGCACCTAACCACTTTCAAATGATGTTTTACCTGTTACTGCTATTTTTGTTACTGCATGGCACTATCAGCTGTCAGTTCCTGGAGTGAGACCCAATCTTTACAGTGCTTAGGTGTCCTTAACAAGCATTTGTTAAGCACTCTAAATCCTGTTAAGATCAAGTCTCATGCAAGTGACTTTTTTAACATGTTCTTGACTTTTCCTGACTATTTCAGTGATTAATTGTGGTTCTCCATGCAATATATATATATATATATATATATATATATATATATATATATATATATATATATATATATGGTTCCCATTCAGAAGCCTGAAACATCATAAGCCTGAAAATCAAAATCCTGAAACCAAAAGCCTGAAAATTCAGAATCCTGAAAACTCAAAATCCTGAAAGCCCAAAATCCTGAAAGACCAAAATCCTGAAACTCAAAATCCTGAAAACACAAATAATGCTAATATGTCACTATAAAGACACTAATATCTACCAACTGACCCTGACCCTAACCCTAACCCTAAGGTCCGTCACTATCGACACTCACCTGACCGCTTCTAAACCTAACTCACTTAAACCCCTAACCCCAATATTTGTCACTATTGCATACATGCCTAACCTGCCTAACCCTAACTCACTTAAACCACCCCTAACCCTAAAATAAAACCAACCGCACACTTACCTGACCCCAACGCATGACCTAACACCACAGGGCTAACAGTAGCAAAGCCACAATGACATCAGTATGTCTATTTTGTGTTTTCAGGATTTTGAGTTTCAGGATTTTGGTCTTTCAGGATTTTGGGCTTTCAGGATTTTGAGTTTTCAGGATTCTGAATTTTCAGGCTTTTGGTTTCAGGATTTTGATTTTCAGGCTTATGATGTTTCAGGCTTCTGAATGGGAACCATATATATATATATATATATATATATATATATATATATATATAAAATGTATTTATTTATTTATATTGTTAGATGTAAGTACATTAGTCATAACAGATGATGGATTTGTCATTATTCTTATCAAATATAACAAATTCAGAACTAGTCTACTCAGCTAAAGTAAAAAAATTGCCACAAGGAATCACTCAGCTGGATTCTTGTCTAAATTTAAATTAAAAACTCAGTAAAGATTAATATAGGAATAACCCATCTGTTACCTAACTAATCTTTCCATAATGGAAGAGTTCCTAGAAAGTACCTTTATCAAACAAATTAGGACTTTTAGGGGACTTTGGTGTAGATGTATTATGTCCAATGAAATATATAAGTTTCTATGCGTGTTACACAACATGGTCTCTCACAATTTATATGCTTGCCAACCAAATATAATCCAGGATCTAATAAGCACACTTTTATCAACCTACTAATAACAAATATTCCTCACAAGATACATAGAATAAATCTTCTACTAAAATCCCTCAGTGAACACTACCAATCACATGAGTCTTATCCTTCAAATCTCCTATCCACAGACTTCCAAAAAGCAAAAAAAGGAACTCCTATCTGAGCTACATTCTATAGGAAAATTTTATTTCTATCAAGAAAGTGACACTAATAAAACACTAGACCTATTTATGTAAACCTCACATCTCATACTCAACAAAATCTATCCCAACAAGAACAAAATTGTCAGTGAAAATAAGTGCCTCTGGATAACTATCATCCATTAGGCACACCTTTAAATCATTGATAAAATGGAACGTATCAGCCCAGGAGGTAGATTATCACAACTTCTTAACATAATGGAAAAAAAAAAAAAAGGTTAACTAATCGAAAATATTCTTCCTTTGAAATAGACAACTACTTATATCCTCTAAGACTCAGATCTTCTGTTTAAACCATAAAATAAATATATAATATTAATTCCAACATTCCTACAAAAAAGACACAAAATGGATAGAATAGTGTCACAACAATTAAAAAAAATTCATCCCAGATTCCACAATCAGGGCATACAGTAATCCCCCTCATTAACTCCTAAACCCTACTGATTACTCCATCCCAATATTTTATTTCAAACATATTTCTGAAAAATCAGTAAGAAATCTGCTATTAAGCTGGAAAATAAGCATGTGCCAAATCCTCTTTTTCTGCAGTATTACTTCCTGTAACTTGCGGCTAAGGTGACTGCTAAACCTCTTAACCACTTTTTTTCATCTGGCCCTTGCTATAAGAATTGTGATCACACAATTCAAACACTTGCAAGTAATAAAGACACATACCAGCTGGCCTTCAGAACTATAGATATATCTCAGTTCTCTGCTCTATAACAAAAAATTCTTTGAAAACACACCTTATGAAATAAATGCAAGACCACATCAAAAAGTGTAAACAACTCACAGACTCAGCATAGGTTTCAGGAAGGTCATAATACATTTACTGCACTATACACAGCAACTAATAACATTTACACATGTATGGGCAAAAGTCACCTATGTGCAGGTATGTTTACTGGGCTTTTAAAGAAGTTAACTTACTCTCACCATTTTACAAATGCTCCACATATTAAGCTTCAGCACAGAAGTTATTTCTTGCTTATCAAACTATCTTTCAAAATTCATCTTCAATATTCTAAACTGTATTCCATTCTCTACTGCTGGAACCTCTATAGCAGAGTTCCCCCAATGGTATGAACCTGGTCTAAAATAGTTCTCATTTTTTATTAATGATATTGCTACTTTAATCCCCTCCAAATATCTTGTTCTATACACTAGTTACAGTCTTCTCTATCATTCATCCATTACCTTAAAAAAAGTCAAAACAACTCTACAAAACAACTTCACATCCATCTGTGAATATTGTATACACAATAAACTTCAAATGAGTCCTGCAAAATCTGCAGTAACACTATTTAGAACCCATCAAAGCTGAAAGATAACCCCACAATAAACACACTGGACTCTAATATGAACAAAATGCCCATGAAGACCTTCTACTAATATCTTGACCTACATCTTCACCACTGATCAAACTTCACAAAAAACACTGAGTACATTATTGAGAAGGTCCTAAATCAACTAAAAACATACTGTTTGGTTTCAAAATCTCACATCTGACTCCAGGTCAGTAATAGCTAAAGGTGCACTTATTCTTCGACTAGAATGTGGCCTGCCTCATATGGCCCCAAATGCAGCCAACAATAAAACTTTTAAAGGTCAGTCACTACACAACCCTAAAAAGGCCAACTGGCTTCTAATAACAACAAGGGGTACCTTCCTTCAGTCATGCTTTGCTTTTAAATGGATCAAATGCATGTATCTCTCTCTCTCTCTCTCTCTCTCTCTCCAAAAAACTAATAGTAAACATGTCCCCATATGAGTGACAGCTGGGATATCTCTACATCTTACGTAGAAAATATTTAAAAAATCTGTTAGTGAAAAGGGCTTCCATAAGCTGATCCCAGTAAACTGGAACAATCTCCTAAGAGAACTTAAAAGTGAGATTGGCTACACACAAGTCAGGAAAGAAATCTAAAGAAAAAAGTACCTACAGGACAGTGATCAGTGTCACTGTCCTATAAACACCAGGTAATGGGTCCAACCATCCAAGCAAACTATTTAAAACTTAAATTTACAAATGAAAGCCAAAATACTCTGAGATCTAATCAAGAACTGTATATAATATAAACATTGTAGGTCAAACTAGCTTTCACCTACACTTACGTAAACTTCTGCCAGTTCTTACTTTTCTTCTTCTCCCAAATGCCTTCTCCTTAGAGAACTAACTTTCTGCTCCGTACTCATACCTGTGATACTTCACACCTTCTTCACCAATGTCTACTTGGGAACCATCCTTCACACTTAAAGGAACACCTTACGTCATATTAAACAAGCTTAGTGCTATCGTGGTAATGTTTGCTGTGTATTTCCTTTAGTTATACTGTCTTAGTACAAGTCAAGTTTATGTTAATCATTCTTGCATACTAGAAAGATATTATTTTTCATGTTTATATAATATTATTGTGTGATGCATATATGCCTGGGTTATAACTGAAATGGTCCACCCAACAAGTTAACAAATTCAAAATAAATAAATAAAAGAATTTACTAGTACCAAAACCTTATAGGATATTAATAATGAAGCTAGCCCATAGTCATATGTTTGGAAGTCACCTGAAGAGGACAAAAAAGGCAAGTGTATTATCCAGATTTTATTGGCCAGGCATAATGAAACAGATAGAAAAAAACTTCTCTTCTTTCCGGAATACCATAAAACTGCATCAATCCATTTATTTTTCAAAATATATTTTCAAAGATGTTTTGTGATAGGGTAGAGAATGGAGACAGGTCTATAGTTCTGAGGGACAGTTGGCAGGTAAGTCTTTACTAGTGGGACTATTAGCGAGTCATTAGATTGTTTGAAAACATTTCTATGGGCATTGTTGGGACCACAGGTAAAATCTAGCAATATCAGGACATATGAGTCATAACAGACATGTTTCCAGAAGCAGTGCCATTAGGTAATGCTAACGCTAAGGCTATTGCCAGAAATGGTACTGTTACTCTTCAGAGTGGATATCCTTAAAAAGGGATTTACTGACCAAGGTACTCCCTTTATGTCAAGAGTTCTATATTGGTTATGTCAGAGTACTGAAGTCAAACAGCTGAAGGGCAGTGACCTGCCATAAACAGACTGACACACTAGTAGAGAGATTTGATAAAACACTGAAATTCACGCTAAAGAAAGTTATAGCTGCAGATGAGAAAAACGTAGACCAGTTTTTTCCCTTCCTACTGATAGCAATTAGAGAAATGCCAAAAGCTTCAAATGAGTTTACTCCATTTGATTTTTTTTTTGTAAATCAGGCATCCAATAGTCTCCTTGACATTGCTAAGGACACTTGGGAAGAATAAATGGCATGATCTAAAAGTGTGACAGAATACTGTGTAAGACTGCAGGCTAGATTAAGGACAGTAATTCCCATAATAAGGCAACACATTCAGAAAACCCAGGAAATGCTGCAGCATGTTTACAATTTTAATGCTAACCAGCCAGAATTGAACACAGGAGATCAAGACCTCATGCTAGTGCTTTCCTTGGGAAATCCATTTCTAGCCTAGTTGCAAGGGACAGTTTATTCTCCCAGCCACTCAGTGTCATTCTGTCTCGCCATTACAGTGCCCAACATCCATTACTGAGTCTAGCTGCTTCTCCTTTTCCAGAACTTCTTTGAGTGAGCTTCGGCTAGCATGGATGTTAAGGGCATCCTGGGAAGATGATGCCAACAGCTACTTCAGTTTTCGGTGGGGGGGTATGACCTAGCATTATTTACCTGCCCACCACCTTTGCATTTATCAACATATCTGAGGGATATTCCACTCTGTGGACCATGCCTCCCCCTCTGGGAGCATTTCCATTGAATGCCATCCCTTCTGGATAGGCACCCCCATACCTGTCTGCCAGCACCTCAGACACCTGAGCTGCTAATTAAACCTGAGTCACTTGGGCCATAGTTAGGGCTTTATCTTTCTATGATACAGCATTGGCCAATGGCAGGGAACATTACAGCTGGTGGAAAAAATGAACACAGTCAGCTATAAGATTACTTATCCAGGAATGAGAAAGGCAGAGCAAATCCATCACATCTTGCAAACTAAAGGTTGTACAGGAGAGACCAGATAATGTCTACCTGAAGTGCAGTCAGAAGAATCATTGGCAAAAGTAAAATTTAGGAAACTAAGGGAATTTGCATTAAGCAATAAAGGAGTGTTTCTTGGAAATGCCTGGGAGAACTAAAGTAATAGGACATAATATGTATAAATACCTGGAGGGAAGGTTAGACCAAGACCTAAAAGCTAGAATCACACAAACAGTTAGAGATGAGATTCAATTTATACTCAGACTAGGTGTGAGAAAAGAGTCACAGAGTGAGTGTAGCAGCCTGGTAGTGCTAATTCCCAGGGCCAGTGTTAACATTTTGGGGACCCTCAGCGACCACAGGCTTTGCTGGTGCCTAAAGCTGGTTATGCTAATTCCTAAACCTGGTGAAAGTATTTGGGTCTGTGATGACATTAGAAAACTAAGATCTCAAAGTTTAATAGCTATCTCATGTCAAAAGTCAAAGAATTAACAGAGAATCTAGGAAAGGACAGATTTTTGTTAACACTAGACCTGACAAACTGATACTGACAGATAGATAGCACTTCCAAAAAAAATCAGGTTTTGTAATTCCTGAAAGTTTAATCTAGTACACAGTATTAATATTTAAATGTTTAGCATTATCACAGGGTCTATATTACCAACTTGAACAAAGTGAAACGTGAATACCATTTCATTGACACATATGTGTCGAACTCACAGGTAAGTGAATGGCCACATCACTGATTGTTTTCCTAGGGAAATAAAACCAGTTGGCCGTCATTGTGAATTTGCCATTTTCCCCACTGTGGTGTGATCTCAGGGTTAGTATATTTAGTTAAGGGGGTGTGGGGGGGGTAAAGCCCTCCAGTTTATAATGTTTGTACTGGTCTGTCATGTGCAGTTGGCCTACTGATTTTTTTCCCTAGGAAAAAAATCGGTTTTGTGGCCGTTCGCTTACCTGTGTGTTCGACACATACGTGTCGCTGAAATGGTATTCGTGTTTCAGTTGATTCAAGTTGGTAATACAGACTCTTATCACATTCCATGGGCATGCGTTTAAGAACAGCTTGCTGGCTATCATTAACAATGTGCCTGTCAGTAAATGAACAGAGTTTTGCTATGTGCCCTTTTCTAGAACATTTAAAACTAAAAATGGTATTTTTCCTTCATTGCAAACAAAGAAACATGCTCCGGCAAAGGCTTATTATTAGCTCTTAGTGCATGGAAGTCTGACTTAGCATTTGTAATTTCAGTTAACAAGACATTCTATTAAAATAAGTAGCTGTTCGGAAAACATAGGGTCATTATGAAATACCCAATGTCTTAAACTGTTAGGGAGTGTCCTTTAGAATTGCCAACTTTTCAAGTCAAAAAACTCCAGACATGTACGTGAAAGCAAAATACATGTAATTTTAGTACCAAACATGCAAAATTTTGCTTAATAATGTTTAGACTGAACAGAGACGATAATGCGATTATTATAGTAAAGTAATTTTTACAGTATCTATGTTACTGCATTGTACAGTATTTTGCCAAATATAAGGTTTGAACTAATTTTCTCACGTATAATAATTTAACAAATTCTTTAGCTATGTCTATAACCTCAAAGGCAATACACAATTGTGTGCAGAGCTCATTGTAAATGGAGCCACCTATACTGAGCCAGAAGATACAACAAACCTACTGGCCGATAAATTCAACTCCATCTTTACCCCTCTCTCCCCCCCTCAACCTTCCCTCAGGAAATACCATCAAATATAGCTCCCCCTGCTATCATTAAGAAACAGATCCTTAATGCTCTCTCTGAGGCCAAGAACACTGCATCAATGGGCCCAGACAATATCCCAGGATGCCTTCTAAATAGCATGAAATATGACCTATCAGTGCCTCTGGAATTCCTATTTAAATATAGCCTCCAAACATGCTTCATGTCGCATGAATGGAGAACAGCAACAGTCATCCCTCTCCACAAAGATAGGCCATCGACAGACCCTGGTAACTACAGAACCATAAGTTTCACTAGTCTTATATGAAAAGCCATGGAAAGAATTATCATGGAAATGATCAATAATGATATAGTAAACCTCCAGACACTGGACCCAACCCAGTCTGGTTTTGTCAAGTGCAGATCATGCCTACTCAAACTGGTGGACTTCTTTGAGAAGATTACCAAAGCAATGGATGAGGGAAAAATGGTTCACACTGCCCACCTCGACCTGGCCCAGGGATTTGACACAATACCTCACTAGGGTATCGTTGACAAACTCATGAGGTTAGGTACAAACTCGCATATCACCCAGTGAATAGCCAACTGGGTCACAGACAGGACCCAGGAACTTAGAATTGGGGAGCAACCTCTTCAAAGAGGCCATTCACAAGTGGAGTCCCTCAGGGATCAGTCCTTGGACCGCTCTTTTTTGATATTTACTTTTCTGAAGGCAAGGCCAATGTCAGTGGTCTCTGGCTGACTAAATTTGCAGATGACTACAAATTAGGAGCTGTCATTGAATCCACACTGACATAAATGCTCTCCAGGAGGGGCTGAAACAGACAAACAACTGGTGTCAGCACCATGGACTAAAACTAAATGCCAGGAAATGCATAATAGTATCCTTCAGGAAGTCATCCACCCCTGGTAACTGGTAACTATCCTATTAACAACATACCCCTTAGAGATGAGCCAGTAGTCAGGAACTTAGGGACACACATAAATAGTAATCTAGCCTTTGAGCATCATGTGTCTACAGTAGTAAGGAAATCCTTCTATGTTGCACAGCTTATAAACAAAGGTATGGCATCTAAGTCCAAGGAAGTAATTGTTCCACTGTATTCGGCATTCATCATTGAGTACAGTACCCCTTTGGTATGTACCTAACCAGGCATATCCAACAATTGGAATGTCCACAGAGATTCCTCACCAAAAGAATACAGGGCTTAAGTAAAATGTCCTATTTAGACTGCCTCAAGGCCCTATCCCTGTATTCTGTCTCTTACAGGCTTTTGAGGGGAGATCTATGCCTGACATGCAGGGCATTGTCAGACCCCATTCTGACAGACTTCCTGCATATCCACAAAACAAAGAGCACCAGAATTACCCATTCTAAAGACTTAAACCTTGCTGTGATATAAATAGAAAATACTGGAGAGACAGGTATGTATCCCAGAGATTACCCGGTCTCTGGAACAGGCTCCCCATTCATGTGAAGCAGAGTTCCTCCCTAACCCAATTCAAATGCAACCTGGACAATTGGATGGGGAACAGGAAATTCATCCCTGGTTTGGCACCTATGTCTCTAATGGACACAGGCAACCTGTAAATGGTTCACCTCCCAGGCCCTAGCTTGTAAATGTTTCATTTCCCAAGCCCCTGCTTACACTTATCAAGGGTATCAGAACTTGTCAGAGATTTGAGATGCATCGCTAGGCTTAAAAAGGCCCTTGTGGTCATTAGCCTAGTAAACACCTATGAAGGCTAGTAAATACCTTTTCCATACAGTGAATTCAAAGCTATTAATAACGAATAAATTACTGGATTGCTAGGTAGTCCATTAAGAGTATCATATCACTTCTTTAATCCCTTCATATTCGGCTTTCTGAATGTGCACATACAAACAGCAAAAAAAAAAAAAAAAAAAAAAAAAAAAAAAAAAAAAAAAAAAAACTACTGTTTTAGGCAACCAAACTGAAAGTTCTAATAATATACACGTAACAGTGTGAGGAATAAAAGTAGGATATAGAAAACAATATTATTATAGAAAATAACACAGTAAAAGGTGACACTCTTATGAACAAGTGTGAAGTGTCCAAGAGGGAGCAAACATTCCTTCTTAGGTTCATAGGTTCACAGGTTCATAGGTTCATACTAGGCTATCTGCCCTGGGGCAATTATAAGCCTAGCCTGATTCTGTATGGCTTATGCCACCCCTTGATTTGAGTATACTGTGCCCTTTTTAAGGTTTAGTTTACTGTGCCTCTGTCTAATAGTGACACGGGAGTAATCCCTGGGACAAACCTACGATCCCCCATCCACTTATCGAGATTCTTCTTGAAGAGATTCAGTGAGGTGCTCTGCCTCACATGAACTTGGATTCTATTCCAGAGCGAAGGGAGCCTCTGGGTTATGAACCTGTCCCTCCAGCAAGTTCTATTTATTTCTGTGCTGAGGTTCAAGTCCCTCGAGTGTGTGGCTCTAAGGGATTTAGATTTACTGAGGTGGAGCATGTCCATTAATTCTGGATTTGACATAGCTTTGTATGTCAGGCATAGATCGCCTCGAAGTAGGCAGTATGCAACTGAGTAGAGCTGGAGTTTTTAACCGAGCAGCATATGGCATCTGTTTGAGACCCTTGATCCTCTTGGTGAGATACTTTTGGGGTCTTTCTAATTGCTGCAGGTGTCGGGTAAGGTACATCCCAAAAGGGGCATTGTATTCTATGATGGGCCTGATGAGGGATGAATAAAGGGGCACGATTACCTCTCTTGATCTAGATGTGAAACCCTTCGTGATGAGGTGGGCTATGTAGAAGGTCTTTCTAACCACTTTGGCAATGTGGTTTTCAAAGGAGAGATTGCTATCAACTTGGGTCCCCAGGTCCCTAATAACTTTCTCTGTACTTAATGGGTTTCCGCCTATGTGGTAATTTGTGGGCACATTGTTTTTGCCAAAGAGTATGACTATACATTTTTTGGCATTTAGCTTTAAACCATGGCGCTGGCACCAGTTATCTGTCTCTGTGAGACCTTTTTGAAGGATGTTTGTGTCAGCTGGAGAGTTGATTATGGCGCCCAATTTGCAGTCGTCTGCGAACCTGGTGAGCCATAGTCCTCCCACGTTTGCCTGTACCTCGGAAAAGTATATACTGAACAAGAGTGGTCCCAGGACAGAACCCTGTGGGACACCACTTGTGACCAGTTTTGAGTCTGACATGGCTCCAGCAACTCTCACTCTGTGGGTTCTGTCTTTGAGCCAGTTTGCGACCCATCTTGTGACATAGGGGTTTATATTTAAGCTGGATAGCTTATCTATGATGCCCGAGTGAGGTATTGTGTCAAATGCCTTTGCAAGGTCCAGATAGGCTGTGTGGACTACCTTCCCTTCATCTATGGCTTTGGTGATTGTTTCAAAGAAGTCAACCAGGTTCAAAAGGCAAGATCTGCCCTTGACAAAGCCGAACTGGGTAGGATCTAGTGTCTGTAGTTCCCCAATGTCTTTGTTTATGAGCTCCATGATGATCCTCTCCATAGCCTTGCAGACTAAGCTAGTCAGGCTTATGGGGCGATAGTTTCCAGGGTCCATAGAGGCTCCACCTTTGTGGAGTGGGACCACTGTTGCTGTATGCCATTCTGTGGGCACATATCCTGTAGTGAGTCTGAGATTGTATAGCTGTTTTATTTGAGGGATTAGTTCCTCTTGTAGTTCATGTAGGATGCAACCTGGGACGCCATCTGGTCCCATGGAAGCAGTGTTTTTTGCTTTGGAGAGGGCAGCCTTCACCTGAGCATCTGAGGTGTTTGGGAGGCAGCCCTCTGCCGGGATAGATACTTGCTCTTTGGGGTGGAGAAGTTTGCACTGAACCTGTCTGCCAGGATATTGGCAATGTCTGTGGGTTCAGTGTATTTTTAGTCGTTTAGAATCAACTCAGAACAAGTCTGGGAGTTGCATCCCAGGTTCCTAACATAACTGAAAAAAGCCTTATGATTGTCTTTGGTGACCTGTGCAATTTTTCTCTCAAAGCTGGCCTTGGAGGATTTTATAAGGGATCGTAATTTTTGCTAGTACTGATCAGAGATGCCTTCCCTATTAGGGATTTTGCTCTATCATGTAGTAGCTTCCGCCTTCTGTTGTACAGTTTATTTATGGCAGGGGTCCACCAGACTGGACGCCTGCCTTTGGATGATTGGGTCTTGGTTTTGTTTGGGATAGCATGATCCATGCATTCCTGGAGATGTCCGTAGAATGCATTTATATAGGATTCTGCAGTTTGGGCTGTAGTTTCCACTGGCCCTGGGGCCTTGAAGGATTCCACTTCGGTTTTGAGAAGTGAGAAGTTCGCTTTTGAGAAGTTTTTCACTGTGGTTTTCTGGGCTGGGGGTGGGGTCGGGATGTGGACATCCAGTGAAATTAATTTATGGTCTGATCTTACCAATGAGGGATATACTTCTGGTGTGGATCATAGAGTCCCCATGTTGGTAATGATCAGGTCTAGTATGTTGTTCCCTCTTGTGGGAGTGGTGACTAGTTGTTCCATAGCATTTGAGTTTATAATTTCCAGGAATCTTTGGGCTAAGGTGCTGGGGCTTGAGTAGTGCTCCCAGTCAATGAAGATGTTAAAAGTATTTGAGTTTGGGTAGTTGAAGTCGCCCAATATAATGGTGTTCGGAGAGATCTTCATGTTCTCCAATGTTTTCAGGAAAGCCGAATGGGATTCCTGACTTTGAGAGGGTGGTCTGTAGGATGCTATAAACTGAAATGCAGTCTTGTCCACTGTTAGTTGCACATGGATGGTCTCCGATACTTTGTGCAATGCCACTAACCTGGAGGTGTGGATATCCTTGATAAATATGGAAACTCCCCCTCCTTTTGTGGTTCGGTCCGGGTTTTGGGGCCGAAAAGCATGATATGAGGTATAGTCTGGTAGTGCTGGGGTGCTCTCTGGAGCCTTGAACCAGGTTTCTGTCACTGCACAGATATCGATGTTCTCCATACTGAGGAGAGCTTCGAGTGCGTGCATCTTGAGGTTAAGACTTCTGGCGTTTAGCAGCATTACCCTTAGTTTCTTGTTCCTTGTGCTGTCTATGGGAGTGGGTTTGACTTTTGAGCCTTGCCTAAAAAAGGCACTATGGGGGTGGCAAGAGCCTTTGCCAATATCCGAAAGCCCAGTGGTGACATAAAGCGTGAGAAAGCCAGGATGAAACAGTCCCTTACAGCTGAGAAACAATGTAAGTAGGATGTTGCCCAATTAGAAGAGTTACCAATACTGATGTTCGAAAGAAAAGGATAACAGGTTGATGTACGCACGTGATGGACTTTCAGAGTTATGCAACTGTGTTCTTCTCCTCTGGCCACACAATCATATCTTCACTTGTATGTCTTTGATTTCATCTCTTAATTATCTCACTCTCTGTCACAGCAGAATGGCGCCCTACCTCAAATCAAATGACTTGTGCCCACCAACTCACAACACCGTTGAATGACTACAACAGTGAAGCCCATCCAAATCCTGAAAAGCCTGATACCACCCAGTTCATAACTCCACATCCAACATACAGCTAAATCCCACACAAATTTCCCCTGGTGTCATAAACACACAGGCAGAAACTAAGTTACCTATACAAGGGACTTTGCAGCATGTTGCCAGAGAGAAAGATTATTGCTACTTGAGTCATATTTTGTTTTGCCTGACAATAGGCTGTCCGGAAAAGGCAGTCTCTAGTGCCCTTATAAATATTTCTTCAATATTTCTAGAATTTTACTAACATTATTTTCATGTGTTTCTGGCCACAGTTTTAAAATATGTATTAAATCAATCAGTTATGACCTTTCTAGCTTGTACTTCTTGCAATACATTTTATGTAAAAAGAATAAAGAGAAAGTT
This sequence comes from Protopterus annectens, assembly GCF_019279795.1. Taxonomy (NCBI): domain Eukaryota; kingdom Metazoa; phylum Chordata; order Ceratodontiformes; family Protopteridae; genus Protopterus; species Protopterus annectens. The sequence continues at coordinate 1,211,700,716 of NC_056739.1, read as the reverse complement.
ACAGCAAATAATTCTGTATCAGATATATGATATTATAATTATAATGTTTGTATATTCACATCACTATGTGTGCAAATTTCAAGAAATGTTTTGTATATTATAAAAGCTGGTGTGTTTGAAAAAAGGCAAGATGTGGGACTACTATTAAATAGGAAAGAACTACATTGTAGTTTGGTGCAGATATTCCTCCAGGCTTCAATGAACTTCTGTGCATAACATTAAAGTTAAAAAATAAAAGGTTTTTAATTGATAAATACACCTGTTTATTGCTTAGAACATGCAGAAGAATTAGAATTTTAGAGAATACTTTTAACATCTTGAGAGTAGTTGCACTTCTTTTAGTGACGACATGGTCACTCTGAAAATCCTTGCTGCTTTGATTGCACTCTACTATTTTTATTAGTATTGATTTTACTCAGTATAATTGGATACCCTTGTAAGATCCTTAGAGTAGTTGACTGCTGGCAGCGTGGTTACCTTATAGACTGGACAGAAGAGGTACAGCTAGTGAAATTGTACCAGCCTTTCCCAGGAGTGACTGTGTGTGTGTGTGCGTGTGTGCACGAGTGTGTGTGCGTGTGTGTGTGCGCGTGTGTGTGTGTGTGTGTGTGTGTGTGTGTGTGTGTGTGTGTGTGTGTGTGTGTGTGTGTGTGTGTGTGTGTGAAAATCAAATACCCAGGTGTGGGTGTGTCAGCTGCTCCAAAGTGAGTCTTATTTGGGATCTGGAGAGACAGGGAGTCCAGTCCCAGGTCTGGAGGGTGTTTCCTGTGTGATCATGGGGGAAACTGTGCTTTATGCAGACAGCTGCATCTGAAAATACTGTACAAATCCATTTCTGTTTTTAGTGCCCATGTCTCATCAGTGTCAGTGGTGAGGATTGAGGCTTCTTGATTACTGGCCCAGGGTAGAGATGCCGTCAGATATTACACAGCCTATATTGTTAATGAGAAGCAGTAGATACTAAGACCCTAGTATATATGCATTAGTAATAGATGAAGCACTGTGTACTACTTCATGACAGACTGACCCTGAAGAAACTCCAGAGTTTGTTGACCTTACAGTAAGCCAGATAAACATTATTAAAGCACAATGGGAAGGAATTCATTTGAGCAGAACAAGAGAAAATATAGTTAGACCTGTAGGAGAAGAAGTTAAACAAAATGTTTCCACTTCTCCCCCATACTTAGAAATACAAAATGACTTACTGTACAGAGCAAACTATGACAGAAAGGAATTAGTATATCAAATATTACCTTTTAGAAACCTAGTGATGAGGTTAACCTATAGTCACAAATTAGCAGGGAACCTTCAAATGGACAAGACTAAAGCATCTATTCTAGCAAGGTTTTGTTATTTCAGTGCCTCACCTACCAGAAGGCAGCAGCTCATCGAGGCTTTAAACATCTTTTTGTTCCAAAGCCAATCATAGACGCACCATCAAAATGCATTATTTTGGACATTGTTGAGCAACTGGTGAAATCCAGCAATGGGTTATAATACATTATGGTTATTTTTGACTCTACAACTATGTAGAGTTAATCCTAAATCCACAGCAAGGGAATTGTCTTATTGTTTTCCAGAGAAGGGATACCTCCGGAAATTCTCACCAACCAGAAGACTCCATTTATGTCCAAAAAATGCACCAACTTTGCCAGTGATTAAGGCCAAGAAAGCAAACTCCTCAGTGTACCATTCCCAGGCAGATTCACTAGTGAAGCATTTTAACTGAACATTAAAGTCCATACTGAGAAAAGCTATTGAGGAAGATTGTAAAAACCGAGATCAGCTAATACCATAGTTCCTGTTTGCCATTAGAGAAGTACTACAGGTCTCCACGGTATTAGATCCTTTTGAGTTTTCATATGTCAGGCATTCTGGAAGAAGAGAAACATAGTTAAAAGTATCAGAAATCATTATATTAACTTACAAAAAAGGCTGAAAGTGGTAATATAGAGGAGCTTATGGAAAGAGCCCAGGCTACACTACATGAGTTGTAATAAGGAAATACAGCAACCAGGGAATTCAAAGCCGGAGATCAGATGTTTTGGTCTCACCATCACAGAAAAAAGAAGTCTAACTGGCAAGGTCCATTTGAAATAGTGGGAAAAAAATCAGATTACTTTAACTACTTGCTTAAAGACACTGTAAAGAGAAGACCACAACATTTGAAATATCTTACTAAGTTCTATAAACTTGAGAATAAGTGAAGACCTCTGTAGTTAATCATAGGAAATGATTGCTCTGTTGAAGAAAACTGACCTCTATACCTGCAGTTCAGGTAGATGGCACATCATAAACTAAGCCACAGAATACAAAAGATATAGATGAGTTTCTGTTAAGAAACAATGAAGTATTTTCAGAACTACCAGGCAGAACAGTTCAGATTTAACACCATACTGATATCATTCAAGGAGAAAAGATTAACTTAAAACCTTGCTGAGAACCACAGCTACATAGACTATGTAGGAGGAAGTACAAAAATTCTTAGGATAGGGAGAGACAGAGGAGTCAGAAATTGATTGGAACAGCCCCATAATATTACTCCCAAAGTCTGATAAACCAATCAGGTTTTATAATGATTTTCGGAAGTTGAACAGCATTTCACATTTGACAAGTACCAAATGCCGAGGGTTGATGAACTAACAGAAATGTTGGGGAGGGCAAGATTTGCGGCTACATTACACCTAACAAAGGGAAGCTGGTAGATCCTTCCAACAGCTTAAGCCAGAAAGACATCCTTTTCAATATCAGACAGCATATTCTGCCTTTTTGAGCTACATAATGTCTAAGTAACCTTTCAGAGATTACTAGACAGAGTCCTAAAGCCCCATATCAAATATGCTGCCACTCACCTTGATGACTGGAACTCTCATCTAGCTAAGGTATGAGCAGTATTATTGGATTCCCTGAGATACACCAGGTTAACGATTTTTGTTTTATCACCTTTACTTTATTATCACTTATGAGACAGGGAAACATATATTTATAGAAATGAAAACAAAAACCATGTTAGCATGTTCACAGTCACAAACATTATGCATCAGATATATACCCTGTTACCCTGTACAATTATCATCAGTCCAGCATTTCGTAAATTCTTCAATTTCTGTCATCTTTTAAACTTCACTCCTCCTCCAGCAAAACAAACAAAAAAAAAACTACTGCATTAAGCCGATTTAGTGATCAGCTTATTACCAAAGTTCTTCCATTGAAGACCAAAAAAATGCCATTCCTTCTACTGGCACACCATCCAGGTGGTCAGATTCATGACATCTCCCCCATCCCAGCCATTCAGGTCCCTGTGCAAACCTCTTTCTCCAGCACAGATTATTACAAAAAATCTTTTAATCTGTAACAAACTGCTTGCTACAAATGTAGCAAACACTTGCCACAGTTCACATCCTGCCTGCATGGAGTGCTAAGACACTCATGTATTAGGAAAAAAGTCTTCATACAGTTGATACAGTTTATACCTTGAATGCATGGAGCACTACAGTGCTCATGTTTTAGTTAAAATATATATATTTTTTGTTTTAAACTGTATTAAACTGCTTGCTACAAAAGTAGCAAACACTTGCTACAGTTTGGATCACACAGAGAGTGCTGCAGTGCTTAGGTTTGTCCATAAATGCAATACAGGCATTTAAAAGTGATTAATGTCTGATTGTGCCCACCCAGCACTTTGCACCAGGGGCCACTGCCCCTCATGCACTGACCTAGCAACACTTCTGCCTCCAAGAACAAGTTATGTATCACTGATGCAAAATATGTTGGATATGTAATAGGTAGCATAATTGTTAGGCCCAATGAAGTAAAGTGGGCACTAAAGGCAGACAATGTTTTAAGTAGGTAAAGTAAATATTGTGTTCAGAGCCTATTTTAGTATCTCTGTACTTTAATGACCCTTTTATAGTTGATAATGATGCATCAGAGATAGGCCTAAGGACAGTACTATCACATGCCTTTGCTGGGAAGGAGCATGGTATATGTTTTCTGAGCTATAGGGTAAGTAGGGCAGAAACCAAGTATACCACTATTAACAGGGAATTCTTGGCAAATGAGTGGGTGCTCTATCACTAAAATATTACCTCCTTGGTCAGGAGTTCACATTAGTGACAGACCATGCCCACCTGATGTGGACAAATCTGCAGCAAGATGGAAACATAAAGCTCTGGAGGTGGACACACTTCTTATAACTATTTAAACTCACAATACAGCATAGGTCATGCTTGATCCACCATGATGCAGGCAGTTTATCTAGGGCTTACAGTCCATACAGTTGGACAGAAATAGAGGATTTCAAACAGGAGGAGAGTCAATTTAAATGATGTTGTGGTTTTCATTGAGTGGCATACCTTCTTCTTCTTCTTTTGGCTTTTCCCTGTTAGGGGTCGCCACAGCAGAACTCCAGTCTGCTAATGATTGGCAGCAGATTTTTACAGTGTCATGTTGCCAGCCCCATGCCCAACCTTCAATGAAGGCACGTCCATTCAAGCATGTCTTTCGAACACCACTCGACCACGGGGAGGACATGCAAACTTCACACAAAAGGCGCTCCAGCCGAGAATCAAACAGGAGTACCTCTTGCTATGAGGCAACAATGCTACCGCTGCTACCAACATGAGTGAAACGTATATAATAGAATGTAAATAATGTCAGAAATATTGTCTATAAATTGTTGTGGCATTCTTTTACAAATACACCTGTCACTTTAAATAAAGATATGCCTTTGAGAAAGGCAAGAAAGTTGCTGCATTAGTAAGAGTAGGTTCTTAGAGGATGTTCTAGCAGTGGTGTCAATCAGTGGTGTATAAAAAGGATGACTGAAGTCAACAAGTTCTGAGTTGTTGGCCCATCCTGTAGGGGGATTTTATGCTCAGAGCAGTAGCTGTGGATGAAGCACTGCAGAGTAAACAAAGACCTACAGTAAGATATCAGATGGAACCTTAACATACTTCCTTTGTTCCTTCAGAAAACTATATAATAGCAAGCTGTTAAAATGTTCAGAGGCTTGTTAAGGGAGACTGCATCCCTGATGTATGTGTCTGTGCTTAAAAGGCACTTTATGTTGTTTAATCATTCAGTGTGATTATTTGGGAAGAAGTTAAATTTTTTTTGTTGGTATGCAATGAAACCACATTACTTTATAGACTGCTGGCCTCTGCTGCATTTTATATTCCACAATCTGTATTCATCTGTCTATATAGATAAACAAAAATGGATTTTACATAATGGATAGTTCTAAATTTAAAACGTGTTGCAACTGTCTGATTCACATATAAGTATACAATACTGGACTCACTCTTGAAGGTTATATATTTTAAAACTGAAAATGCATCAAAACATGTACATACAGTGGTACTACCTATTAAAAAGTTCATTATCAGCAAAAATAGACCATAATAAAAGTGAATAGAGGCCAGGAAATGTGCTAGGGAAGTGAATGAGAAAATTGTCAGCAACAAAGCATTTTTCTGTTATGTAAAAATGTGTAGAAACAGGCAACCTGATGTCCAAATAGTCAATACTAACCACAGGAAACAAAGTCCAAGTTTCTTCTTTAACGTAAAAGTATTTTATTTTTCAAAAAGACAACGTTTTCGCCGTGACCCCTGTCACAGCTTCCTCAGAAGAAGACAAGTAAAACAGCTAAACTGGTCTGTTCAAATACTCAGTTAACAGGAAGTGACAAATAATTGCACTTCCTGCACTAATTTGACTCAATAAAAATAATGAATAAAATCATGAATAATCATAAAACTCCATTGAATTATCTATAAATATTGTATGATAAAAGACAACATAAAAATGTTCTTACTAGTGCATTTACATTAACATTGTAAAAATTATGCATTAAACACACAAAATAATGTACATATAGGCATTACCTAAAGTAGCTCCTTAGTTTAAGAACACATGAAATGTTACAGTTCTCATTGAGGCCATCTAGCCTAAATGCATCTAAATTCAACTGCCATAAAAGTTCGACACACTCAAGAACTATCTGAAAGGGGCCTCCCCTATCGGTTAAAGGTACTTGATCAATACCCATAAAACAAAAAGAGTGGTCAGGGTTACTGCTAACATGTTTTGCTAAGGCATTCTCTAAAAGAGGTTTTTTTATGGCATAAAGGTGCTGGTATATTCTCTCTTTTAGTTTACGATTGGTTTTTCCTATGTAATGATTGATTCTATGATTGACAAGTTAGGTCAGCGCCCCTATGTAATTTACAGGAGAAGTAATAATTTGAAAGAACTTTTACAGCATACTTCTAACACTTATGGTCACATAAGACCTAGAGGTTCATTTAAATGTGGATGCTGCAACATGTGTAAAGTGATGAGAACTGGAAATTCCTTTATAGTTAGGAATAAAAAATACAACATTAAGCAGAGGATTACTTGTGATTCAAAGTCAGTGGTGTACATTGCTTTGTGTAATTCCTGCCCTTCCTTTTACATAGGAAAAACCAATCGTAAACTAAAAGAGAGAATATACCAGCACCTTTATGCCATAAAAACCTCTTTTAGAGAATGCCTTAGCAAAACATGTTAGCAGTAACCCTGACCACTCTTTTTGTTTTATGGGTATTGATCAAGTACCTTTAACCGATAGGGAGGCCCTTTCAGATAGTTCTTGAGTGTGTCGAACTTTTATGGCAGTTGAATTTAGATGCATTTAGGCTAGATGGCCTCAATGAGAACTGTAACATTTCATGTGTTCTTAAACTAAGGAGCTACTTTAGGTAATGCCTATATGTACATTATTTTGTGTGTTTAATGCATAATTTTTACAATGTTAATGTAAATGCACTAGTAAGAACATTTTTATGTTGTCTTTTATCATACAATATTTATAGATAATTCAATGGAGTTTTATGATTATTCATGATTTTATTCATTATTTTTATTGAGTCAAATTAGTGCAGGAAGTGCAATTATTTGTCACTTCCTGTTAACTGAGTATTTGAACAGACCAGTTTAGCTGTTTTACTTGTCTTCTTCTGAGGAAGCTGTGACAGGGTCACGCAAAACGTTGTCTTTTTGAAAAATAAAATACTTTTACGTTAAAGAAGAAACTTGGACTTTGTTTCCTGTGGTTAGTATTGACTATTTGGACATCAGGTTGCCTGTTTCTACACATTTTTACAAGTTTGTTTGCTCATTTTTGACTGATTTTTCTGTTATGTACTATAAGTAAGAACTATATTACAACAGAAAATTATATATATATATATATATATATATATATATATATATATATATATATATATATTTCCAAATAATAATAAAAATATTCAAAAAGATAAACCCCAGGATTCAATAAAATCCATGTAGGCACCGTGTAGAGCCTAGACGGAATGTATTTGTGTACACAGCCACAGTTCCCACTTGGCAGTGTGCCATACATATTAATCATGGCATGCTGCCAAGGGAGATCACAGTAACACAGATACTGAATCCATGCAAGCAACAGTGTAGAGGCTGTCCCATACTTGTGGACTGTCCAGAAAATGTCTGAACAGGTAGTAAGCACAGGACAGTTTTTTATGTGATGTTTGTGCAGTGCTTAGCGATGTCGAGCTGTGCTTATACATATATAGCAGACATCTGGTATATATATAAAAATAGAAACCGGATGTAATCAATTGTATTTTTTTTTTTGCCTCTCCCTGTTTGCATGGTACAGCATGGTGCTCAGCGATGCTGAGCTGCACTTATACATCTATAGCAGACTTCTGGTATATAGCTAAAAATAGAAACCAGGTGTATTTAATTGTTGTAGTTGTATTGTGCTTAGCAACACGCAAGCCAGTGCAATTTCGCTGCACAATGGTAACAGGCATCTTAGTAGTATATGTGAAGATATACTGCTTCCCTGTACTATACAAGTGGCTAGATAGGTTGAGTCATGACTGTAGTGTCATAGGTCCTGGTTTGCATCATGAGCAGTCATACATTTTACATATATTGTGAAAATGTGTCAGGTGACTGAAACATCTGTTTAATTTAAAATTAAAAATTGTTACATTTAGAAAAGCTGCATGATGCTAAGGACTGCTGAAACACAGTCAACATCTATATCATTTGCACTTTGCTAAACTATGCTTAAACATGGTCTATGTGATTTTGCATGATGCTCAGCTCCACTGAAATGATTTGTGTGAGTTTGAGCAATGCTAAGCATCAAGGTGATTTTTTTCAAACTTACAGTATTACATGTAATGATGGGAATGCAGGCTATATAAAGGCCAATAGGCGGGAATTTCACACCAGTCATTGGAGTCTTCACTTGGCTGTAGATATGCCAGGCAGTGTTGGAGAGGGAGCAAGCTTTCCAGTGCAGAGGTGGGGTGTGCAGGAGTCCAAAGTTTTTATTGGACCCCTGGTTAAGAACTATGAACCCCAGGTGCTACAGGTTGATTACCAGTGCTCAGATTGTAAGTCTGAGGCCTGGGATCGGTTGGCTAGGGAACTTACCAATGCTATTGGTAACCACCACACTGTTGAGCAGTGTCATCACCACTATGACCATCTGAAGTGTAGGAAGAGGGGAATCTTGGATACCTGGGTCCAAGAAGCTCAGGCTGGGCAGACCCCACAGATATGTAAGTATGTTTGGCAGTACTTAGAAATATGCAAGTTGAATCTGTGCAAAACTGGTATGTATAATGGTTTGCTTCTCTTACAACAGCTTCAGAAGAGAGGGCTCGCAATGTCCAGTCCTATGCAGGCTGCCTGGCCAGGATGAGGCAACAGTGTGGTAAGTAGGGAAACATGAAAGTAATAACTTACTGCATAATGTAATCTTATAATAAATTATTTACAGAGTTTGCAGTCTTAACAGTCAGGAATGACATCCTGGGACATGTAACATGTTTAGTAATGTGTCACTGCCTACCTGAAATGGTAAAGCAAGTGAAATCAAGTAAACATGCAGAACTGTGTAGTATAGTTACCAATATTAAGAGTCACTGTTCTGGTCTGCTCATTGTCTGAAATATGCTGTAGGTTGCGCTCAGTGGACAAGGTATACAGGTTATTTATTAGACTTCTTACACAGCTATCCATGATCTACATGCCAGACTTGAAGCAACATTAATCAATAAATTCTAAAGGGTGATAGTGCCCTGATATGTAATGTTTTCAAATAAAAAGTGTTCAATATTCCTGTATTCACTGCATGTGTGTTCTAATCTGACACCAGTCAACTGTTAAATGTCAATGAATAAAGAATGCAGCAAAAACTGTCTTAAATAATTGTAGTGCATTACCCAGAGTAAGGTTCAAGACTGTGTTCCACTCACTTTATCTGAAATAATGCTGTATATTCCACTCAGTGAATGAACATGGTATATGGGTAAGATAACTGAAGCCCTGGACTGCTAAGTGTCTAAATGGCATTATCATTATCAATATAGTTTAAATCAGGAGTGTGCTTTGATAAGTAATCTTTACTAATAATTGTTCATTATTCCTGTATTCACTGCATGTGTGTTCTAATCAGGCACCAGTCAACTGTTACATATTAACTAAGAAATAATGCATCATCTAATTGCAGATATGCATGTAGTGAAGTACCCAGAGTAAGTGTCAAGCCTCAGTTCAGATAATTTACCCCCAAATATAGGTTCATAGGTTCATAGGTTCATACTAGGCTATCTGCCCGAGGGCATTTATAAGCCTAGCCCATTGTTTTGTGGCTTACGCCACCCCTTTAGTATGGGGAACTATACCCATTATTTTGCTGTGCCTCTGTCAAGCAGTGACACTGAGGTAATTCCTGGGGTATATCTGCGATCTCCCATCCATTGGTCAAGATTTCTCTTGAACAAGGCCAGCGAGGTGCTCTGCCTCACATGTACCGGGATTTTGTTCCACAGCATAGGGAGTCTTTGGGTGATGAATCTATCTCTCCAGCACGTCCTATTAATAGCCGTGTCGAGGTTTAAGTCTCCCGCCCTTGTGGCTCTGATGGATCTAGATTTTTTGAGGTGAAGCATATTCATCAAATCTGGGTTTGACATGGCCTTGTATGTTAGGCAAAGGTCACCTCTGAGCAAGCGGTGGCGACTGAATAGAGCTGGAGTTCTTTCAGTCGGGCAGCATAGGACAGATTTTTGAGACCCTTTATCCTTTTGGTGAGGAACTTTGTGGCCTCTCCAGCTGCTGCAAGTGTCGGGTCAGATACATTCGAATGGGGCATTGTACTCAATCATTGGTCTGATGAGTGATGAGTAAAGGGAGACTATGACCTCCCTTGATCTAGATGAGAATCCCTTCATGATAAGGTGGGCAATGTAGAAGGACTTCCTAACTACTTTAGCTACATGGGTGTCGAATGACAGACTACTATCAACCTGGGTCCCCAGGTCCCTGATAACTTCTTCTGTGCTCAGTGGATTGCCACCTATTTGGTAGCTAGGGGTAACCTTGTTTTTCCCGAAGGGTATGACTATGCATTTTTGGCATTTAACTTTAGGCCGTGGCTCTGGCACCAGTTATCCATTTCTGTGAGACCCTTCTGAAGGATATCTGTGTCAGATGTGTTTTCTACTATGGCACCCAGTTTGCAGTCATCTGCAAACTTTGTCAGCCATAACCCTCCTGTGTTTGCTTGTACTTCGGAAAAGTAGATGCCAAACAAGAGTGGGCCCAGGACTGAGCCCTGTGGGACACCACTTGTGACAGGCTTTGAGTCTGACATGGCGCCAGCAACTCTGACCCTGTGGGTTCTGTCACTCAGCCAGTTTGCAACCCATCTTGTGATGTATGGGTTAACATTTAAGCTGATGAGTTTTTCAATGATACCCGAGTGGGGTATTGTATCGAAGGCCTTAGCCAGATCGAGATAGGCTGTATGGACTGCCTTTCCCTCATCAATGGCTTTGGTGACTGTTTCGAAAAAGTCAACCAAGTTTAAAAGGCATGATCTGCCTTTGACAAAGCCAAACTGGGTTGGATCCAAAGTCTGCAAATTCCCTATGTCTTTATTTATGAGGTCCATTATGATCCTCTCCATGGCTTTGCAGATAAGGCTTGTCAAGCTAATGGGCCGGTAATTTCCAGGGACTGTGGAGGCACCGCCTTTGTGAAGTGGGACCACAGTTGCAGTGCGCCACTCCTGGGTACGTATCCAGAGGTAAGACTTTGATTAAACAGCTGTCCTAGCTGTGGGTTTAATTCCTCATTGAGTTCGTGGAGCACACAGCCGGGGACACCATCGGGTCCCATGGATGCTGTGTTTTTGCTTTGGAGAGAGCAGTTCTCACTTGGGCTGGAGATGTTTGGGGGCTGCACTCATTTGGTATAGATATCTCTCCTTTTGGGGGGGAGGGGAGAAGTTTGCACAGAACCTGTCAGCCAGTATGTTGGCAATGTCTGTAGGATCAGTAATCTTCACATCATTTTGAACTAGTTCTGAGCATATCTGGGAGTTTCCTCCTAGGTTTCTAACATAGCTAAAGAAGGCCTTATGATTGTCTTTTGAGTCTTTAGCTATTTTTCTCTCGAAATTTGCTTTGGATGATTTTATGAGAGCTCTTAGTTTTTTACTTATAGTGATCAAGGGTGTCTTACCTTTTAAGGATTTTGCTCTATCTTGTAGTAGCTTCCTCCTTTTGTTGTAGAGTTTGTTTATGGCTGGGGTCCACCAGACTGGACGCTTGCCTTTGGTACAAAGAGTCTTTGTTTTGCTTGGGATTGCCTTATCCATGCAGTCCTGCAGGTGCTAGTAGAAGGCGTTTGTAAGTGATTCAGTGGCTTGAGTATTGTTTTCCGCCGGCTTGGGGGCCTGAAAGGAGACCACACTAGTCTTTAGAAGTGTGAAGTCGGCTTTTGAGAAGTTCTTTACTGTGGTCTTTTTTTTTCAGGTGGGGGTGGGATGAGGACCTCCAGCGAGATTAGTTTGTGATCTGATCTCACCAGTGAGGGGTATACTTCCGGTGTTGAACATTGTGCTCCCATGTTCGTGATGATGAGATCAAGTATGTTATCTCCTCTTGTGGGGATGGTGACTAGTTGTTCCATGGCATTTGAGTTTATGAATTCCAGGAACTTTTGGGCTAGGGTGTTTGGGCTTGAGTAGTGTTCCCAGTCTATATTAGGGTAATTGAAGTCACCTAGTATGATGGTGTTTGGTGATACATTTATCCCTCTAGTGTTTTCAGGAAGGCCATGTGAGTTTCCTGAGTTTGTGAGGGTGGCCTGTAACATGCTACAATTTGCAGAGCAGTCTTGCCTATGGTTAATTGCACCTGGATGGTCTCCGATGCATCGTGCGTTGCCACCAGTCTTGAGGTGTGGGTGTCCTTGATGAATATGGATACCCTCCTTTCTTGGTATTGTCCGGATTTTGGGGCCGGAACGCATGATATGAGGTAAAACCTGATAGCGCTGGGGTGCTCTCAGGAGCCTTGAACCAGGTTTCTGTCACAGCACAGACATCGATGTTCTCCATACTGAGAAGGGCCTCGAGTGCGTGCATTTTGAGATTTAGACTTCTGGCATTGAGCAGCATTACCCTTAGTTTTTTCCTTTTTGTGTTTTAGGGTGGTAGGTTTAGAATTTGAGCCTTGCCTAAAAAGGCACTATGGGGTGGCAAGAGCCTTTGCCAATATCCGAATCCCAGGGTGACAGGTGCAAGCCGCCTTGCGAAGCAGCGTGGCTTGTCCAGCATGTCATCCCAGGCAGACAGATACTGGATCCCCTTTGAATGACACCAGTGTTTAAGCCAATTGTTAAAGCTGATCATCTTATCTCTGTATTGTGGCATCATTCTTGGTGAAGGTAGGATACTGCTCAAGGTCAGGGTCATACCTGCCTGGGCTACATAATCAGAGAGCTCCTCAATGTCTCTTTTCATGTAGTCCAAGGAGGTACGTCTCAGGTCGTTTACACCAGCGTGGACAATGACTGAGTCATATTTGTACCTGCTGTTGAGAGACCTGAGTGCTTGCTATGTGGCGGATTCTAGCCCGACAGGCAGCTTACTGTGACCTTCTCCTTACTCAGTCTGGTGAGCGGGACATCAGTGTGTCTGACTATGGAGTCACCAATGACTAGTGTGTCTGGCATTGTGTTTGGCCTTAAGGGCTGTGACTGTTTGACACTCTGACTGTGAGGTCTATGTGTTGCGGGTGTTGTGTTCTGAGGTGGTGGTTGTTTGGGTGTCTGCTTTGGTGGCCTCTGCTGTTTTGGTAGATTTTTGAACAGAGCCTCGAGTATGTCTTTGTGTGTTTATGTGTATGATTTGAGGTTGTAATGGTACTATGTGAGACTGGGTCTATAGTGTGTGTGGTAACCTTCTCCTCCTGACTGGTCTTGCCAGTCCTATGTTGAGAGAGCTCAGCCTCCAGTTTGGCCGTATAGTTGCATCTCTCGCATGTATTTGTGTTTTGTGGGAGGAGGAAAGGGTTGTTCAGGTACATGAGGCAATTGAAACATTGCCTCAATATTCCCAGGTTCACCAGCTGAGCAGGAGAGGACACTAGCAACTGATCCCTCGACATGCTAGAAGGGTAGACGAAAAACTTTAAAAAGATTCCGGGGGACGTGGGTGACCGAGAAATGGGGGTTGCCTTTTGGGGTACTATCTATGACAAGAGTGCCGTATCAAGGTAATAAGTACTGTAGGAGCAAGTGCTAGGTTTAATAGATAGAGAATAGTCTACTTGGAGTCAAGTAGAGTTGATCTTTTAGTTATAGGATACGCTGATTTGATCAGTAGTATAGTTCGAGGAAGGTAGTTTTAAGGAAAATTTGAAGAGTGGACTTTAGGTAGCCGAATAGTTTAAACCTGCTTAACCGGCACTGCCCTAGTGTGCAACAGTGGCTGCTCTCTAAATCGCTTAAATCAAGGCTTAACGCGCTTAGCACGCTTTATACCAGGGGCTGGAAAAGCTAGAAACTGGCCCAAAACGACCAATAAACTACTAGTTACTGGCTGAAACCTCACAAAACTGGACAAAGGCAGCTCAATGCTTCCCACTCCCACTGGTAAGCAAGGTAGCTTCCCTTCCCCAAATAAGGCAAGGAAACAGTACACAGGAACTACAACCAAAGCCCAGGAATCAGCAACTCTGAAACTGGACAAAACTAGTAAAGCAGGAAAGCAAGGTAGCTTCCCTTGCCCCAAATAAGGCAAGGAAACCGTACTCAGGAACTACTACCATAGCCCAGCAATCAGCATCTCTGAAAGTGCACTAAACTTGGAAAGCATGAAAACAAGAGATTTTTTTTCTTTTTTTCTTTTTTTTCACAAAACAGGCAGAAACAGGTACAGCAAACACTTATAAATGCTATGAATCAGCTACTACAGCTTACACAGAAGAATTTGCTACAAATACAGTCAAATAGTAACAAACAAGGATTCCAAGTGCAATATTAAGTTAAATGCACTAAAACAGCTTCAATGTAACAGAAAGGCAGGCGAAATACAGTTGCTAGGTATTCAGATGTGGAAAGCAACAAAAAATATACTTAGTATCAAGAAAAGTCGCTTATTCAGCTCTCTGCAGCCTGGATTACTCTGCTGGCCCACGTGGAGTCTGTGCTGAGTAGGTACAAGCTGAAAGTTTTATACCAGGGGCTGGAAAAGCTAGAAACTGGCCCAAAACGACCAATAAACTACTAGTTACTGGCTGAAACCTCACAAAACTGGACAAAAGGCAGCTCAATGCTTCCCACTCCCACTGGTAAGCAAGGTAGCTTCCCTCCCCCCAAATAAGGCAAGGAAACAGTACACAGGAACTACAACCAAAGCCCAGGAATCAGCAACTCTGAAACTGGACTAAACTAGTAAAGCAGGAAAGCAAGGTAGCTTCCCTTCCCCCAAATAAGGCAAGGAAACAGTACACAGGAACTACAACCAAAGCCCAGGAATCAGCAACTCTGAAACTGGACTAAACTAGTAAAGCAGGAAAAACAAGAGATTTTTTTCTTTTTTTTCTTTTTTTTCACAAAACAGGCAGAAACAGGTACAGCAAACACTTATAAATGCTATGAATCAGCTACTACAGCTTACACAGAAGAATTTGCTACAAATACAGTCAAATAGTAACAAACAAGGATTCCAAGTGCAATATTAAGTTAAATGCAGTAAAAACAGCTTCAATGTAACAGAAAGGCAGGCGAAATACAGTTGCTAGGTATTCAGATGTGGAAAGCAACAAAAAATATACTTAGTATCAAGAAAAGTCGCTTATTCAGCTCTCTGCAGCCTGGATTACTCTGCTGGCGCACGTGGAGTCTGTGCTGAGTAGGTACAAGCTGAAAGTTTTATACCAGGGGGCTGCAAGAAGCTAGAAACTCGCCGAAAACGACCAATAAACTACTAGTTACTGGCTGAAACCTGACAATACTGCACAAAAGGCAGCTCAATGCTTCCCACTCCCACTGGTAAGCAAGGTAGCTTCCTTCCCCAAATAAGGCAAGGAAACAGTACACAGGAACTACAACCAAAGCCCAGGAATCAGCAACTCTGAAACTGGACTAAACTAGTAAAGCAGGAAAAACAAGAGATATTTTTTCTTTTTTTTTCTTTTTTCACAAAACAGGCAGAAACAGGTACAGCAAACACTTATAAATGCTATGAATCAGCTACTACAGCTTACACAGAAGAATTTGCTACAAATACAGTCAAATAGTAACAAACAAGGATTCCAAGTGCAATATTAAGTTAAATGCAGTAAAACAGCTTCAATGTAACAGAAAGGCAGGCGAAATACAGTTGCTAGGTATTCAGATGTGGAAAGCAACAAAAATATACTTAGTATCAAGAAAAGTCGCTTATTCAGCTCTCTGCAGCCTGGATTACTCTGCTGGCCCACGTGGAGTCTGTGCTGAGTAGGTACAAGCTGAAAGTTTTATACCAGGGGCTGGAAAAGCTAGAAACTGGCCCAAAACGACCAATAAACTACTAGTTACTGGCTGAAACCTCACAAAACTGGACAAAAGGCAGCTCAATGCTTCCCACTCCCACTGGTAAGCAAGGTAGCTTCCCTTCCCCAAATAAGGCAAGGAAACAGTACACAGGAACTACAACCAAAGCCCAGGAATCAGCAACTCTGAAACTGGACTAAACTAGTAAAGCAGGAAAGCAAGGTAGCTTCCTTCCCCAAATAAGGCAAGGAAACAGTACACAGGAACTACAACCAAAGCCCAGGAATCAGCAACTCTGAAACTGGACTAAACTAGTAAAGCAGGAAAAACAAGAGATATTTTTCTTTTTTTTTCTTTTTTTCACAAAACAGGCAGAAACAGGTACAGCAAACACTTATAAATGCTATGAATCAGCTACTACAGCTTACACAGAAGAATTTGCTACAAATACAGTCAAATAG
Source organism: Protopterus annectens (assembly GCF_019279795.1). Taxonomy (NCBI): domain Eukaryota; kingdom Metazoa; phylum Chordata; order Ceratodontiformes; family Protopteridae; genus Protopterus; species Protopterus annectens. Next base: position 1,211,684,373 of record NC_056739.1, on the reverse strand, counting down.
TAACAAACAAGGATTCCAAGTGCAATATTAAGTTAAATGCAGTAAAAACAGCTTCAATGTAACAGAAAGGCAGGCGAAATACAGTTGCTAGGTATTCAGATGTGGAAAGCAACAAAAAATATACTTAGTATCAAGAAAAGTCGCTTATTCAGCTCTCTGCAGCCTGGATTACTTTGCTGGCCCACGTGGAGAGTAAATGAACAGGGTATATAGTTAGGTCAACAGATGACCTATACAGCCATACATGTGTGTAACTGCCAGATTTCATGTGACAGTAATCATTACAGTGCAAAAGGAGATGGTCCTTTGATTACTGTTTTCAACTAAAGTACTCATTATTCATGTATTCACTGCATTTGGTTTCCAATGTGATACCACATACAACTATGCATATGTGTAAATGTAATATTTCACAGAAAATGTTGTGATAAAAGTCTTAAAGGAGATGGTGTTTTGAGAATTCATTATATTGAAATAAAGTGCATACAATTCCTGCAGTCACTGCTTGTGGGTTCTACTCCAATGGCAGCCAGCTGTGAAATAACCAGCTGTCTAGTGCACTTAGTGTACGCAAACATACCTCTCAACTGTCACACTTTTGAAGAATGTAATGACTAGTGCCCCATACGAAAGGCCCTTGATTAGCAGATATGTAATATTACTTGAAATGCAATTTATTTACAAATTCATTTTCAGAGCACCTTGGTAGTAATGTATGAGCACACTATGTAAACAAGTTTCCTGTAATTGTGCCTGTGTACCAACATTCGTTAGTGCTTGCCCCATACTATCCCATGCTAACAGGTTGAGAGCTTTGTACGTGCAACATCATCTATACAAGAGTTGCAGTCACTTTACTCACAACTGAAATTGCACATCTGTAGAAGTATGTATTAGTAGTCTGTGTAGTAATATTACCTGCAAAGTTACTAATGGTATTTTTTCTCTCTCCCCACCCCTTATCTTCTTTAATGTATTAATATTATTTATTATTATGATTTGATACTAATATATTATTTGTAAGTGTTATGTTGGCCTTATGTATTATTTCATACTGGTTTGCTGTTAAAGTACTTTCCTTTATGTTCTTTATTGTTCTGTTCCTCATTATATTCCTTTATATGTGTTTTGATTAATCAGTATTATCTTGCATTATGTTAATACTAACATTTATTTTGGTTATGTTTATTGTTACCTTATGTTTGTATTTAATTTACTACAGTGCACCAAGGGAGGACAGTTCCTGGCGATCCACCTACATTGACTCTCCTGGCCATGGTATTGGGGCCCAGCATGTCTGGGCTGCAGCCTTGTGGTGCCTACTCTGCTGCCCCTGTACTACCTGTGGCATTGTTTACTTCTACCCCACAGACTGGGGGTGGGCCCCCCTCTGGAAGTGGAAGTGGAGGGGGTGATTTTTGTCACACATGAGAAACTATCAGGCATGGTGCGTAGGTTGTTGCGCCAAACTCGCGGTGCACACCTATGCCAGATGGAGAGCATGCAGTCCATCCTGGTGGGGCAGCCTCACCCAGGACACCAGCATTCACCACTGCTTCCACAGAAGCAGTGAAGGAGCAGAATTGATAGTCCCATGGGCGAGGACTTGAGTCGCACTGCTGCAGTGTGTCACGTTCGTGGGACTGGGATTCCACAACACCCTCCCCATCCAAGCTGTTCACCACCATCTTGTGTCACACACCAACCCTGTCTGCTGTTTTGTCTGTCTTGTCTGTCTGCAAAAGCTTCCACACCTTCCCAACTTACCTCCCCCATATGTACCTGTGTCCATTCCCCAACATTCCACTCTCAGCTTAAAAAAATGGACACCTGTCCCAAAAAAATCATCCCATACATAGCTCTCCATTTCACACACATGTCCACCGGACACACTTAATTTAGTTCAATTGGTTTGACAATGCACTTATTTGTCATCATCCCTCTCTAGAGGTGAAAGTCCAAATTCAACTACAAAATTTGTGAAAGTGAGCAGTTGTTGTTCAAGAAATAGATAGCTATGGTTCTTTCCTACACCCATCCTGCACATCCCTACCTGCCTTTCACTATGTTTTCCCCCTGCTTGTACCCCATTTCACCACTGTCTTCTCTCCACATTTTTCTTTTCTTTAAAGATTTTTTGCATGACATGGTGTGGTGCTCCTCGGCACTTAGCTATGCTAAATAGTACTACATTGATACAGTATAAGCTTTTGAAACAATATTAGTCATGTTCAAAAAGTATACCTATACCCTATTTCGAACTCAGGACCACCGCACCTGCAGAACACATGATGCAACCTGCCAAGACACACAGCAGCTAATTAACACAGATGTTTAATCAAAACACAGCAATTTTCATGTTCCCATCATTAAGAGTGTCTAAGTGAGGCTGTGCACCACCCCACACCACTCAAATCAGATAAGAGAGTAATAAAAAAATAGTACATTGGCACTCTATTAGAGAAATACATCACTATAAAGCCATACACATAAGATTAGACGTGAGGTATCTAATAGCAGGTAACCCTGCAATTATATGTACATTTAAGAATACACTTGCTAAAACATTAATGGAAAATAGGATTTTAACTGGGACTCTAGTATACAAATACAGCACTCTAAAGCCATACACATAATAATAGTTGTAAGTGATGTATGTAACAGCAGATAAATGTGGAATGATATCTACAACATGTAAAAATATACCGGCTATAACTTTGACTCTGTGGCTTAATCTGTAAAATGCATTGAAAACATTACTTTTTGGTACACATGGTCCTGGGTTCAGCTACAGCTGTGTCTAGCAATGAAAATACATGTATGTGGACATCAACATTATAAATTATGATATATATGTCTGTTGTATCACTTATTTATCCACCCAAAGCAGTACAGTTGGAATATCTGCATCTAAATAATAGAGGTTTAAGGCCTACAGTTAGGACCACTCTTAACAAAAGTGTGTATACAACACTAGAAAGTGGAGAGAATGTCAGGTCATGCATTATCCTGAATTCCCAGAGGATGTCGAAGTGTGTACTGAAATTGTGGCCCAGTATATCAGACTGCAGTCCACAATGATTTGCTAGTGATATCACAAACAACCACAGCTGCACAAGTTACATATATGGAGGTTGTGCTAGACACAAGGGTTGCCAGCACACACTTATTAGTGGACTGCCATGACATAACACATGACTTGGCAGTTTTCCAACTGCATGACATAATGGTTAATGTACCCCCTACCTTTTTCTAGGACACACCAAGCATTTTGCCTTTTTATTGTGTTACTGATACCATTGGCTGACATACTTACCTTAAACACATACCTTAATTTCCAGTTAGATGGGTACCCTCAGTCTGACTCTGCCTATACAACAAGGCTGCCACAGATCCCACACTTACTGTTAAAGCTTATTGTCCTGCAAAGTTTTCCCCCTCTTTGCCTATGCCTATTGCATGCAGCAGCTTCAGTTTCAGTCTGTAGCACACGTTTGTATGTAAAAAGTAGCTGCTACAGACATTCTCTCTCTCTGCAACGACATAGTATCTCTACCTCAGTAATTTCCACCCCATCATATGAGAAAGGGGTTGTAATCTACATTGAGGCCTTATATCTTCTTCAGTGGTTGCATGGGATTGGCTGATTATAATGCAAATCAGCTTTGTTGGTTGCAATTAGCATTTCAGAAGCACAGATTGGTTCAGATGCAATCACTTGCTAATGAGAACCATGTTAAAAAGGCAAACCACTAGCTAGGGGAACCATTGGGTACGAGAGTTACTTCACAGGGTGAAATCCTCAGCAAAACATTTATATATCTGTACCTTTCAACGTAGGAGTATTGTACTCCATCAGGTATGTAACCATTTTGTTTCCAACATGATGCATATGTTTCAATATACTTAGGAAGAATTGGGATTACATCATTAAGCTTTTCTTAGAACTGTACTGATGATGTGTCATTGATCTCCAGATGTGTTACACCTACAGAGGAACTAGAGTACAGCAGTGGTAGGATGTTTTTTGTTAATTAGGTACACCAGTCTCCTGGAAATTTCCCTTGATAGCAGTTGTAATACTACACTGCTATTTGTTTGGCACTGTTGCTTTTATGTATTATAAGAGGGGTTTACCCCTAGGGGCCACACTACAATGGACTCCTGTGTTGGGTGTGTGATGATACATCAGTATCTGTCATGGCACAAACAGGAATAGCTGCCTATTGGTGCTATCCTAGTTGTATCCACACCCTTACTATGTTTGCACAGTGTTGACTATGACATGTGTAATCAAGCAATGAATACTGGTAGCCATCCATTATTGCTATTTGTGTACATACTGTACTCCCACATATGTGATCCAGACATGTGTTCCCATTTTGTTCTCTTTTTAGGAAATATGTATCCCTGACACTCAAGCCCTTTTACGGACGCTGAAAATGATATCATCCTGGAGGCCTTGCATCAACACCATCAACTCCTACTGTCCAGGGGGAGGTCAAACAGAGAAGAGCGGGCAGCACCGTGGGATGACTTGGTCCACAATGTGAATGCTATCGGTCACCAGAGCGGGACATATTAGCAGGTGCAACACCTTGCCACCGATATGATCAAAACTGCATGCAGAAGAGCAGCAGACATGGCCAGGGATTGTGGTGTCACTGGTGGAGGGACTGCAGCAGTACAACCACTGTCAGCCACTGAGGAATTCCTGGCAAACCTAGGAACACAGGAGGATCTCCCAGGCATCCATCACATGGTATATCATGGATGTGGTTGCCACTGTTTCCACGCAAGAGGAGCATCCAGCTATACTTAGTTGGATCAGCATTGGAATACTGTACCATTCAGTGTCTTAGGGTGTACATAGTTTTATGTGGGTGTCAGGTGTTTTTTTGGGGGGGGGTGGAAATTAGCTGCAGTTTGAATCTCATGCTCAGATTGTGACCAACATACCAATTAACATAGTAGCTACTGTAAATGTGAGATATTTGGATGTATTACCTTGTTATAGTGCAACATGTGGTGCTGTTTACATTACCTCTCCCTCACATTTTCACAAGACCATCAGGGATCAGACAAGGTCATGCTCCTGCTCCTGGTAAGCACAACACTGGTTTGTTAGAGATGTAGATTTAGTGCAATGTATTTGCTAAGGTGTCATCCCAGGCCTGCTGGCTGGATTGATGTATTGCCTGCATGATTACCAACTGCACAGATATTTTCCAACTGTACACAGTTTAGCGTCATACCTATGCCTTGCATTTGTGACCACACTGATAGATTTGACAGTATTGTCAGGACATTACAGGTTGCCATATGTGTCAACTGTGCAGGGTTTTGCCAAATGTCAACACTGTATATCATTGCTGCTCATGAGATTATTGTGTGAAGAGCTTTTATTTACAAGTGACTACAGATGTTTGTTATAAAATAATGTCCTCATATCCTACTATATGAGGTTGGGAGTTAAGTAAGTCTGTAATAGTGACAGCACTGTATACAGCTTAACATATATTGCAAAACAGTACTGTAGTAGTGCAGGTAGAATATACTGCTTTTCCCTTTTTATCACAGGTGACCAGGGGGTTGGTCTCTGTCCCCTTCACAACCTGATGTCAATGTCTGTTTAAACTCTGATGATGGTAGCCAAAGTGAGGCACAGATGGGGGTCGCAGGGGCTCAATCTGTCAAAGAAGTTTACATCCCTCTTCTGCCCTCATTATCACTGTACACAGTCAGTATGCCTACACATACCTAATCCCCTGAGGCCACAGATACTGGACAGTTAGAAGGTGGAGACATTGAACAGGAAAGTGTGGCTCCTATGGCTGCAGTGAGTGTCAGTACTGGCCATAGCCAAGGAAATGGTGATGTTTCACATAGGCAGATTGAATGGGATGCTTGTAGGTGGCCTGCTGTACTTTCACCGCCCATTGCAGGTTTCTCGTCACTTGTCACTCAGCATATGTTTAGGGCCATCATGAGGGCACAGGCACTTTCCGAAAGGAGCTACAGATGAATGCTCATGGTTATGGATGCAGCATAGTCTAACATCTGTGACTGCCTCCACCGCATTGCTGATACCCTGGATCGGTTGACTGACACAGTGGAAAGAAGTTGGTCTGAGATAGATCCCAGACTATCTGTCTTGGAACACACATTGTCTGTGATGGAATGTCTGCTTGGAGTTGAGCTTTGGACTTATGGACATAGGTCAGCAACTACATCTTATGAGAGGCCACATGGCCGTGCACAATCACACTCCTGTAGTGGCAGTACATCCAGCACTCCAGAGGGGAGTGTGCTATCCACACCAAGACATGGCAGGCCATGAGCTCATTCTCCTAGGTGTTTCCATGGAGGACATGGTCCCAGCAGACAGCAGTCACACTCAGATAGTAGCCTCGCTTCTGAATTTGGGCATGGAAGTGCCAATGCAACAACTGGCAGAGCCAGTTCCCATGTTCAGGGGTAGAGACAGTGAACTGTCAGCTCTACCATGCATGGTTCAAAGCTGTCCAACATACAGACATATAGGGATAGCACTGAGCCTAACTGTATTCATGCAGACACACAGACCACTGTCACAATCAGGTCACCAACAGACACACATGGCACATTTTCATAATCCATCTTGCCTGCTTCCCTTCCTGACTCACACACACACTTGCCAACCAATTGGGTCAGCCTAGGCCTCCTGCAAACCCACACAACACACTGTTAGAATGATGATACCAGTGCCACATTCCTGTCATCCTTGTCATCAATGCAGGGAAATGAAGCTATGTGTCTAATGCACAAGGTGACTATCTAAATTACTATGTATTTGTTTCAACCATTGTTTCCTTTGATGTGCCACTTGTACTGGTCACTGACAGATATTGTATGCTGCCATTTGTAATGAGTAAACCACATTATTTTGTGTACATTACATTGGATGATGTAATGGCTGTATACTTACACAATGAAAGGTGTCTCGTGGAACTGTTTATGTTTCAGTTTCAGGATTGTGTAGGACACACCTGTGGGTACACAGCTACAGTATACCTATAACCATCAGAGCACAGGATGGAATGTCAGCACAGATGAAAAATGTGTTCAGAAAGGTAAAGCAGTATAGGTGCATGGCTCCATAGGTTCATATGTGTATAACAGGTAACAAGAACAATGGCTTTTTTTAGCCTACTCATGCAACCCTAATCTCTGACAAGGTCAATACCCTTGATAAGTCTAAGCAGGGATTTAGGAGCTGACACATCTACAGTCTGTGGCATGGGAGATGAACCATCTACAGTTTCCCTGTGTCCATTACATACATTTGTCGTAAAACAGTTATTGTTGTGTTGTTATACATCACATTCTGTAACTTGCACATGATGTGCATTACAGCAGAAGTGTGCTTCACATGGATGGGGAGCCTGTTACATATGGGGTACAGTGTCTGGGTTATATACCTCTGTCTCCAGCATGCCCTATTTATAACACAGCCAAGGTGTAGGTGTATAGAAAAGGTAACTCATGTGCTAGTCCTTTCTTGGATATGCAGAAGGTACACAGTGGGTGTGACATCTCCCTGAATGCCAGATGTACAACTTTCCTACAAAGCATGTAGGAGACAGAATACACAGTTATGGCCTTGACACAGTCTGCATAGGACATGTTATGTACACTATGTATTGGTTTGCTCTAGAACCTCTGTGGCTGTTACAGCTGTCGGATATGCTTGTGTAGTTACATACCAAAGGTGGTATTGCACTCAATGATAGGTGTGATGAATGCCAAATTCAGTGTAACAGTGACATTCTGGGATGTACATGCCATACCTTTCTCTATAGGTTGTGCAACATTGGATGAATCCCCACATTGTACTGATCAGTGAAAGTCAAAGGCTAGATCACTCTCTGTATCCATAAGTCCCTGACTAATGGGTCAGCTGTTGGAGGTATGCGCACAACACAATATTTTCCAGGGGTGGATGACTTCCAACAGAATAGTATTGTGCATTCCTTGGCATTTAGTATTTATCAATGGCTCTGACCACTACTGAATGTGTGTGTTAGCTCATCCTGGATAACTGTTGGTTCTGCGTGAGATTCAGTGACAGCTCCTAATTTGCAATCATCTGCAAATGTAGTCACTCTGAGGTCACTGACAGTGGCTGTGTCTACAGAAAAGGGAATGGACAGAAGGGGTAGTCCCATGAATGATTTGTGAGGGAAGTCCACTGGTTACTGTCCTTATTGTAGTGCTGGACTACCCAATGCTATCTTCCTGAATAATGACTGTCAGACACTTGACTATTCACCAGCTGACATACTAGTTTGTAAATAACCTCTTCATTTTTTCAACAATGCCTAATGGCCTAATATTGTCAAATGCCTTTTCAGGCCATGGTAGGTGGAGTGTGTAATTTTCCCCTCATCCATTGCATAGTTTGACACTCAATGAGGTCCACCAGTTAGGGTAGGCATGATCTGCCCTTGACCAAAACAAACTGGGTTTGGCCCACTGTCTGTAGGTGTACTACATTGTTACTGATCATTTTCATGATAGGTCTTTTCATGTCTTTAAATATCAGACTACTGAGACATCTGGGGACAGTGCTTGCACTGCATGGTACTTGTCCTGTGTGCAACTAAGTATTGCAGTTAATTCCATCATGGTTTCCAAGAAAATAGTCATCTAAGGTGTCTGTGTCTGTACAGAGCATAGGCAAACAATGGAGGGGAAAGTAATATGTACACCCTGTAAAGGTAAGGAGGGAGTTTCTACACAGTTATTCTGCAGTTGGACACTACTCAAGCAGTGTCTACTGAAATGACACAATTATCTTGTGAAGAATGCTGAAAAGAGGGGAGTCCCCTGAATTGCAGGTGCCTGGCTACTCCTACTGCTGCTCTCACCAGAACCACTCTCTCCTGGGATACCAAGCTCCTATACTTTTTCTCTTACCAGTAAAAAACATTAGTCCCAAGCTGAAGATGAGAAGCAGGCCACAGCCTGTTTGTCCATCCACATAGTTGTCCCACATCATGCAAGACTCTGTAGACTTGACATACCCTTTTCCAGGTAGATGTCTTGAATAGCAACCAGAGCAGTCATTTGAGTTTTGCATGCATTATGCCTTGTGTTCTGGGGTTGTTAGGATTTCACTAGGGTACTGACCAGATGGTGATTAGGAGCACAGCAGCAACGTCACAATATATCGTTCAATATCTGGTGACATAGACGTCCAAGGTTGCTCGAACAAGCACCACAGCAGCAGTGATCCCTGTTAGGTGACAGTTTCACAGCAATTCATGCAGCCTGACTTTCAACAGCCTAATGGTGGACATTTGCTTGGCATGGATCTGAGGTCTACTTTGGAGGAGTGGCCACCTTTGGCCAAAGTGTCTACCTCTCACATGTCCTAGGTATGTCATACTGTACATTTATGTAACCAGAACACGTCTGTGTTCCCACATCATGTCACATAACATCCAGTTTGCTGTCTGGTTACTTGACAGGCATTGAAGACTTGCAAGGCCAAAGTAATGACTGCACACTTGAACAAATTCTCCTTGCATGCATGTACAGCCACATCTTCACTGCAATGAGTACCTACATATATTGTGTTTGAGGCTGTCAACCCCAAGGGTGTAGCAGCATGACACTAACTTTGCTGGAGTTGTACATTGTCACATTTGTAGGTATGCTATTGTGACCATGTCTAATAATGGGATTATGGTTAATCCAAGGGCCACATGCCTTGCAAAGGATTTACTCACTCAACCATGTTATGGGACACTGCCAGGTGCTATTTTAATTTAGGAGAACTACATAAAGGTGAAAACATGTTACATTTCAGCATCTGTCAGGCCACTGCCTATCGATGGCCTGCTGTGACATACACACAAGCAAGACTTTATTGCTAATGGCATTATCAATGACTGCTGACTAGATGTGGAATGTGTCCCCACCCCTCTACTCCTATACCACACAAACACAACATCTGAGAGATGTGACTACATTACAAACCTTGATTCCATGCTGTCTCACACATCAGTCAGTACATATGACAATGAGCAGTTTGCTAACATGCACACCTCACCTCCTACTCCACCCATGCCCTTATCACACACACACCTGCATGTGTGGAGCTCCTTACCAGATACAGACACAAACAACAGACACCTCAGAAACCCAAATGCAAGCTCACTACACATAATCATACCTCAGCAGAATACAGTGCACATAATAGCACATGCACCACTGTGTCACCGGTCAAACACCTGAGGCAAAACATAATATCAAACCTATTACTCATGGGTGATTACATCATGAGACACACTGATGTCCCTCTCACCAGACTACATATGGGAAAGGTCACAGTTAGCTGTCTGTTAGGTGCCAGGATACGCCATAACACACATGCATGCATGTCTGTTAACATCAGGTAATATTATGACAACATCATAGTTCCTGTTCATGTGTACAACTTGAGACATACCTCACTGGACTGTATGCAGACACATGACTGAGCTTACAGACTGTGTCTCTGGCAGGTATGCTCATAGCCCTCAGCTGCATTCGACCTTCACCTAGGATGATGGCTCAATACACATGGAAAATGATTGAAGTCAATAACTGGCTTACCCTGTGGTGTCATTTTAAGAGGTCCACTACATGTCAGCCTGTGATGACTTGCGCAACAGACCTCGATGCTTTGCCAGAGATGGTCATCTGTCACCCATGGGATTTTGTGTACTGGCCAAGAATGCTGACACCCCCATAGTGCATCTTATCAGTGGTGTCTCAAGGGAAAACTTTCAAATGAGAAAACACCATCTTCAAACAACATCATGGTTATGCTGCTGCATGCTAGGAATGCCAACACTAAACTCCAATCACTGGAAGGTGTTCCCACCTTGGAGGATGCAGACATTTTTGCGGTGACATTCACCGGGTTCAAGGCTATGGACAGCCCCACAGACATACCAGGCTACACATCCTTCCACATGTTCAGATCTCAAACTGAAAGTGTGCACAGTAATGCAGATGGTGTATACATATTCATTAAAGATAGATACACATCCAGATTGCTTAAACAGTGTGATTCCCTGGAAATACTGCATCTGCTATTCACTGCTGGAAGGGCAGCCATTACCAACTAAAGGAGCAACTTCATGAATCAGGACACCCATTGTGCTTACTTAAATCTACTTGTGTCTATCAAGATACATCACAACACCATGTTTTGGAGGGTCTATATTATATCATTGAATATTTAGGTTGTCGAACATCTAAATGTTGACCCCTAAACCTCAAAAGCTACAAACTGCAAATGACCAATTACGCAAATTTTTTTACAGGGAAAAAATTTGCTTGGCCTTCATCAGGAGTTTGCCCTTTTCCCCGATGTAGACCAATCTCGGAGTTGGTATATTTAGTTAGGGGGTATGGGGGGGGTGAAGCTCCCCACTTGATTAAGGCTTGAAAGTATGCTTTTCACCATCCAAGCAAATTTTTGCATTTATATCACGCTATCGAAAGATGAAAATAGCGAACGCTATTTCATCGAACATAAAATATCTAAACCACATAATATCGAACATTCAGAACAGCAAATTTTTTCCTTGGGAAAAAATTTGCTATTCCAAAACACATACACACAACACAAGCACACTTAAAATACATCACTCCACACACATACACTTATAATTCTACAACTAACCCTACATTAAACTGTACATACACTACTATCTATCCACTTACCTTAACCCAAACCCTAACTCTAAGGTCCATCACTATCGCACACTCACCTAACCTATGCCCTAATCCTAAATCACTTAACCCACCCCTAACCCTAATTCACCTAACCCGCACCCTAACCAAAACTCACCTAACCCGCGCCCTAACCCTAACTCACCTGACCCATGCCCTAACCCTAACGACCACACAATTGTGCACTTACCTGAACCCAACCCGTAACTTTCCACTACAGTGCTGAAAATAGCGAAGCCACAGAACCGGCCAATGAATTTGGTGTTCTGCAGCTTCGCTATTTTTAGGGTTCGCTCAAAACGGGTCGATATTAGAACATTCGAAGTTTTAAAACTTCAAAGTTCTGATATGGACCCCAAGTTTTTACTCTGTAAAAAAATGTGCGTAATTGGCCAGTTGCGGTTTGTAGCTTTCAACATTTAGGGGTCAATGTTTAGGTGTTCAACAATGTAAACATTCGATGATATAATATAGACCCTTAACTACAATGCCCTGAACCAATGGTGTGACATCCCCACAAGGGGAGCTGAAGTACTGCATCAGGTCCTTATGAATATGGGTGACCACTGTGGCACCTCCACTGTGAGGTTCTTCCTGGTGAGATCTGACCACAAATCAGTCTCTTTAAACATAAGAATCATACCTGAACCTCCCTTGCAGCAAATACAGTAATAAACTTCAACAAAGAAAATTAGAACCTCCTATGGGATGATATAAAAAGCTTGACTGCACCTCCCCCTTCAGATGGGACAGGCAACTTTGCCGAGCTCTACACCAATGCTTTATGCAAGCACCTGTACAACTGCATAGACTTGGCTGTACCTGACAGGAGGAAAACAAGCTCCTCATGGCACAGCAAACCTGTCTGGTTGACAACTGCCATTAGCATGCTAGACAATAAGAGGTGGACATTGCTGTGTGGCAGTAGGAGTGAGGGAGAGCCCTAAAATGGAAGCACACCATCCTAAGCTAAAACAGATGAATAGTGTTGCTGTGACATCCTGCAAACAAAAGTATGTGACAAAATTATCCTCCTCCACAAAGGTTGACCACAAGGCATTGTGTAGTTACATGTGTAACCTAAGAGGAAAGGCGCAGATTGTAGGTGAACTAGTACTTAATGATACCACATATAATGAGCCTGTAGTCATAGCTAACCAGTTGTCTGACAGGTTTTTGTGATAACTTCACTCCCCTTTCCCCATCACATGTGCCACATGACATCCCTACAACCTGTCCCATACCTTCTATATCTACAAAGCAGGTTGTAAATGGCCTCTCTAAGGAGGAAACACAGCACCTATTGGACCTGCTAACATCCCAGGCTGTGTCCTACATGGGATCCCACAAGGATTACTACCACCATTGGGAACTCCTTACAATCATAGTGTAACTACTGGCTGCATCCCAGCTGACTGGAAAATGGCAACTAGTATCCCCTTGCACAGATGTGGTTCATCCACCATGGGAAATATAGACCTATTAGCCTGAGTAGCCATATCTGTAAGCCCATGGGGCAAATCATCATGGACTTAATCAGCAAACATATATGTAATCTACACACAGTTAATCCCACACAGTTTGGATGTCTGAAAGGAAGATCATTCCTGTTAAACCTGGTGAACACATATGAGGTGGTCACCAAGGAGCTGGATGAGGGGATATCTGTGCATACAACCCCCTGGACTTAACCAAAACATGTGACACTATCTCCCAGTCAGGCATCATTGACAAAATCACCCAAGTAGGCATCAACAGTATTATCATTAGAGGGGGCACTAAGTGGCTCACTGATAGAACTTATACTCAAAATAGGGGAATCCACCTCCAATAGCTGATTTAACTAGTGGTGTTCCAGAGGGCTCAGTCCTGGTTCCTCTACTGCTTGGATATATAACCAATATATAACTGCTTATATAACTGCTTGGGCATATAACCAAAGTACAAGCACATAATGAATGCCTGTGGCTGATAAGGTTTGCTGATGCATGCAAACTGGAAGAGGGCATACAATCTCCCAGTTATGTCAATCTCCTACAACATGCTCCTCATGAACAAATGCTTGTTGACATACTCATGGTCATAAACTCCATGCAAATATGCATGCAGTATCATTTCCATCAGTAACACCAGTGTTTCTGGTAAGTAGCACATCTGTAGCAGCACCTGATGTACATACTCAGAGGTGATAGACCTGGGCACACAGGCCTGGCCACACAGGTTTACACCTATTTTACCATAGATCACCATGTCTACACAGGGGTAAGAAGGGAATTATTTCATGCTCCTGTCATAACTGAGGGCACTGTCACCCAAAAATCATGTAGTTACAGCCTCTGTGTACTCTTCCCTCTGCATGCCAATATATGAGTGCAATGGCCATTTTGTCATGTACCTTTCCAAGCACCAGTGGCTATTGCACACAACACAAAGGCTCATCACAAGGGAACTTCAAATCTCCAGTATCTGTCCTATGGGGATCATCTGTAATAACTGTCATTGTAGCCTGTGTCATACAGACTACTCAGAAGTGATTTCTGCCTTGCATACAGGGCAATGTCTGACCATGCTTTATTGGAAATGCTGCATATCTGTAGGTGGAATTGCTACATGAAGTACTCGCTGTAAGGACATAACCTGGTATGTGACATTACATCTACATGTTGGTGGGGGAGATATGTCTGCCAGACTTTAACAAACCTTTGCAGCAGACTCCAATGTAATGGCAAACAGCACATCTCATTGGCCCTCTTTAGATGTAATCTGTATGATTAGCTGGATGACCATCATTTCACCACATGGCTTCTGCCTGTGTCCCTCATGGACAGGGGCAATATGTGCTGATCATGTAAATAAGGGTAAGAACTTGTCTATGATTGAAAGGGCCCTGGGGCCAATAGGCTAGTAAAGTCCAATGATCCTATGATCCTGTATGCTGATGTAAAAATGCTCTAACATCCACACACACACAAACCTGGCTACAGTAAGAACAGTACCACTACCAATTAATGTTTACTGAACACTGTACAGCACACACACACACACACACACACACACACACACACACACACACACACACACACACACACACACACACACACCAGGTTGGCTGCAATGACATTAGAACCCCTCCCACTCTAATGGTACACACTACAGATCAGAGTACTAAATGCACACAACACAGGTCAAGTCTGTTAGTAATATCTCTTTGGGTAATGTTTTGCTAAATGACATCATCAGGTCTTATGGTCAGGAGTTTGGAGGCCCACGTCATCTGCTACAACCAAAATACTGCAAAACCCTACCCTTCTTCTAAGTCAGTGTGGTGATCATATTTATTTTGTAGGGAAATGTGCACAGACACACACACACACACACACACACACACACACACACACACACACACACACACACACACACACACACACACACACACACACCAAGTGGCCTGGAGTGAGATTAGAACCCCTACTTACTTAGTCGTGCACACTTCAGATCACAGTACTTATCCCACATGCACGGCTGAAGTACTGATCGCACATGCCATAGCTGAAGTCTGACATTAGACTGCCAGTTGGTAGTCTTAAGGTACATAACATCAGCAGGCCTTGTGGAAAACAGGAGTTTGGAGGCTGGCATCAACTGCAAGGGCCAAAAAGTGCAGAACCACTGCAGTTCAGTAGTCAATGTGAGATTCTCAGTAGTTCTGCAGGGAAATGTACACACATATACAGAAACACACCAAGTGGCTTCGAGTGAGATTAGAACCTCTACCTATCTAGTCTTACATACTACAGATTACAGTATTTATCGCATGCACCACGGCTGGTTTGTTTACACATGACTGCAAGCAAATTACTTGTGGAGTACATAAACTAGGCTTGTGTTGAAAAGCATGTGTGGCCTGCAGAGTGACATTGCTTCTTCCTGTTATCTGTATCTAGTAGCCTAGCAGTCAGATAACTGTTTTTTATCCTAGCTATGTGGCTACAGTGACCACTTTGGCCATATGTGGCTGTTTGCATTTGGATGAGCAAGCATGTGGGCAAAAACAATGTGCCCTGTCAATGCGTGCGTAGATATTATAAATTACACCACCTGTTCACCTGTTGGTGTATGTGTGGTGACATCCAGCAGGCACAGAAAGCTGTAAGTAAGGGCATTATCTACTGGTGAGCCCTTACTTGTGGTCCTTTGAGTAACAGTATATATGTGTCATAGAGCAGCTTTAATCACCATTATCAGGGTATGTAGGACAATACACACACACACACACACACACACACACACACACACACACATACACACACATATAAACATATATATTTATGTATACAACAGAGACGTATATATAAAAGGTGTTTTTGTGTGTGTGTGTGTGTGTGTGTGTGTATGCTATATATATATATATATATATATATATGTGTGTGTGTGTGTGTGTGTGTGTGTGTGTTATGTAGATACATGGGGAGAGACACAGATGTATGTGTATATACATATAGAGATAGATATATATCTATGGTTCATAGGCTCATAGGAAGGTACTAGGCTATCTACCCGAGGGCATTTATAAGCCTAGTCAGAGTGTGTCGGCTTTCACCACCCCATTGATTAATTAACTGAGCCTCTGTCAAGCAAAGCCAATGAAGTAATCCCAGGGGTGTATTTTCTGTTACCCATCCACTCGTCAAGGTTTCTCTTGAAGAGTGTTAGTGAGGGGCTCTGCCTAAAGTAGTTAGGAATTTTGTTCCAAAGCATGGGGAGTCTCTGTGACAGGAATCTATCCCTCCAGCATGTTCTATTTATTGTTGTGTCGAGGTTTAGCTCACTAGAGCGCATGGCTCGCAGTAACTTGGATTTCTTTAGGTGGAGCATGCCCATTAATTTTGAGTTGGACATGGCTTTGTAAGTCAGGCAGAGATCACCTCTGAGTAAACGATATGCCACTGAGTACAGCCGGAGTTTTTTCAGTTGGTCTGCATGGGACATATGGTTGAGGCCAGTAATCCTCTCGGTGAGATACTTTTGTGGTCTTTCCAGCTGTTGGAAGTGACTTGTGAGGTACATCCCAAATGGGGCATTGTACTTTATGATGGGTCTGATGAGTAACGAGTAGAGGGGCACTATAACCTCTTTATTTCTAGATGTGAACCCGTTAGTAATTAGATGGGCCACATAGAAGGATTTCCTAACTACTTTGGCAATATGATTGTCAAAGGAGAGATTACTACCTGGGTCCTCAGATCTCTTATTACCTCTGCTGTATTAAGGGGGCTGTCACCTATGTGGTAATTTGTGGGTATTTTGTTTTTCCCAAATGGGATGACTATGCATTTTTTGGCATTTAGCTTGAGGCCATGACTTTGACACCAGGCGTCCATCTCAGTAAGGCCTTTTTGGAGGATGTCCATGTCAGATGGAGAGTAAATTATGGATCCCAGTTTGCAGACATCGGCGAACTTGGTTAGCCATAGTCCTTGTGTGTTTGCCTGAGAAATATATGCTGAACAGTAGGGGTCCCAGGACTGAGCCTTGTGGGACGCCACTTTTGACTGGTTTAGAGTTGGACCTGGAACCTGCTATTCTTACCACGTGAGTTCTGTCTGTAAGCCAGTTGGCAACCCATCTTGTGACGTAGGGATTTATGTTCAGGCTGGTGAGTTTTTCTGTAATACCCGAGTGGGGAATGGTGTCAAAAGCCTTGGCGAGGTCAAGGTAGGCTGTGTGAACCACCTTTCCCTCGTCTATGGCCTTGGTGACTGTCTCAAAGAAGTCAACCAGGTTTAGTAGGCATGATCTGACCTTAACAAAGCTGAACTGGGTCAGGTTAAGTGTTTGGAGGTTCCCAATGTCTTTGTTAATGAGTTCCATGATGATGCGCTCCATAGCCTTGCAGACCAGGCTAGTCAGGCTTATGGGATGATAGTTACCAGGGTCAGTTGTGGCCCCTCCTTTGTGGAGAGGAATAACCATTGCTGTGTGCCATTCTATGGGCACATAGCCTGTGGAGAGGCTGAGGTTGAACAGCATGTTTAGGTGGGGGGTTAGTTTGTTCTGTAGTTCATGCAAGACGCATCCTGGGACACCATCTGGCCCCACTGATGCTGTGTTTTTGGCTTTTGAAAGGGCTGTTTTCACCTGTGCGTCTGTGATTTCCAGGACGCTACACTTTTCTGGTATTGTTGTGGGCCATTTTGGAGGTGAGAGGGGGTTGAAGTTTGCACTGAATCTATCTGCCAAGATGTTGGCAATATCAGTAGGTTCAGTATATTTTGTGCTATTTTGCACTAGCTCAGAGCATATCTGCAGTTGCCACTTAGTGGTGAGTGAGAGATTGTGACAGACAGATATGTATACATATATTTATGTATCTACAGACATGTCTATATATAAAAAGTCATTTTGAGTGAGGAGCAACAGAATTGCATTCAGGTTAACTACGTGTATGAGCATGCCAGTGGGATTTTCGCTAGTTATAACATGACTTCAAAGCACATTTACCTGTACTCCAGTCAGGGATTTTGTGTGTTACACAAAATGACATTTGTCCCTGTTTCTGCACTGCTGCACTTTACTCACATTGGCTACGACTTTCTAAAGTTGTCTGATGTAATTAATATGTGACAAAGGTTAATAATATTACCCAACACATAAACTGACAAGCTGTGAAATGCAATGTTCTAATACCTCACACCCAAAAGAAGTGGATACTTCCAGATTAGAACCTTGAATACCATCACACTAGTTAATTGCCATAGTTCTTCGAGGCACAGAAGCTGCTTGACAGACAGGGGTCATTCATCACGCAATCAACTGCATAAATATTATTCCTGCATTAAGTAAGATATACAATGTATGATCCATTGCTATGTTACTGTCCTGAGACTGCCTGGAATGCTGATATACCTTTGATGAGTTACTGTTACAGCATTTACAAAGGAACACAGCTGTGTTGGAGGTTGGGGAACAACACCACATGTTCTGCTGAGATACACAATAATCTGACTATCATGTAACCCCACTGTTTAACATCTCCCTTGACTGATGTACCAGTAATCTGTTTTAATAGGACTGCATGACTATTCCATACATGAGGCCTAGTGAATAGTAATGGAAACATGATGGTGGAATGGGTATCTGTAGTCCCATATCAATGTTAGTTCTGTCCAAGTAGCCCCACTGTATTTACTTGCATAATGTACCAGATCCATACATACAATGCCATATCATAATAATCCTTATGAGTACTGTGTAGGTTATGGACTTACCTTGCAAATGCAGCAGGTGGCACAACTGTAGTTCAGGGCTGACTCTGTCAGATTCAAGCAGTACACAGCCAATACATGGCTAGGTACAGGATGCGTGGGTTGCCTGCCATCTATTTTAATTTCTGTATGTGAGTAGGAGTATGGTGTCAGTCCCTAGGTTGTCAGTGAATGTCCTATGCATTGTCTCTTAGTCATAGTTTTAGGTGACTCTATAGTCAGGCACACTGATGTCCCACTCACCAGGCTAAACAAGGAGAAGGTTACTGTCAGCTGCCTGTCGGGTGCCAGGATCCACCACATAACCCACACACTGAAGTCACTCTACAAGTACAAATATGACTCTGTCATTGTCCATGTTGGTGTGAACGACCTGAGATGTACCTCCCTGGACTACATGAAAAGAGATATGGAAGAGCTCTCCGATCTTGTAGCCCAGGCATGTATGACCCTAGCCCTGAGTAGCATCCTGCCATCGCCCAGAATGATACCGCAGTACAAGGACAAAATTATTGACTTCAATAATTGGCTAATCTTCTGGTGTCATTCTAAGGGGATCCAGTATCTGGCTGCCTGGGACAACATGGTTGACAGACAATGATGCTTTGCCAGAGATGGCCTGCCCCTGTTGCCCCTGGGATTCTGGATATTGGTTAAGGGTCTTCCCACCCCTCTAGTGCCTTTTTTAGGCAAGGTTCAAATGATGAATTCACCACCATAACAGGAACAGGCAAGCAAAAACTGAGGGTAATGCTACTCAATGCTGGAAGTCTAAATCTCAAAATGCACTCACTCGAGGCACTCCTTAAAATGGAGAACATTGATATCTGTGCAGTGACTGAGACCTGGTTCAAGGCTTTAGAGACCACCCCTGCATTACCAGGCTATAACTCATGCCACACTTTTCAACCATCTAACCTGGACCAGAACACCAAAGGCATCTGTGTGTCCATATTCATTAAGGATATCCACACCTCCAGGCTAGCTGTGCAGCATAATGCATCTGAGGTTATCCAAGTGCAACTAACTCTGGGCAAAACTGCAATCCAAACAGTAGCTTGCTACAGATCCCCCACCATGCCCCAGGATTCCCACTCCTCATTTCTTGATATACTGGAAAATATTAGGGTTCAACCAAACACCCTAATAATGGGTGATTTCAACTACCCCACCATTAACTGGGAAAACTACTCATGTACCAACTCCTTCGCTCAACACTTTCTGGAATTCATAAATTCCAATGCCCTGGATCAACTTGTCCACACCCCACCAGGGGCAACAATATCCTAGACTTAGTCATTGCCAACATGAGTGACTGGTGTTCCACACCTGAAGTCAATTCCTCGTTGATCAGATCTGACCATAAGCTAATCACCCTAGATATCCACATCCCACCCCCACCCGCCATTAAGGAAACCATAGTAAAAAATTTCTCCAAAGCTAACTTCATGCTTCTTAAGATAGAAGTGGCGAACTTCATGACACCCATGCAGATGGACAATACAGTTATGACTGCTGAATCCTACACAAATGCACTCTATAAGCACTTACACAAGTGCATGGATTGTGCTATCCCAAATAGAACCAAGATGCTATCCTCCAAAAAAAAGAAGCCAGTCTGGTGGTCCCCTGCCATAACAAACTCTACAACAGAAGGAAGAAACTGTTGCAAAAGAGAGCAAAATCCCATGAGTGGAGGAGATCCCTGGTCAGCCTCAGTAAGAAGCTGAGATCCCTTATAAGATCCTCCAAAGCTAGGTATGAAAACAAAATCACCATTGATTCTAAGGGCAACCACAAAGCATTATATAGCTATGTCAGGAATCTCAAAGGCAACACCCAGATCTGCTCTGAGTTACAGCACAATGGCACGAAAATTACAGAACCAACTGATATTGCCAACATCCTGGCAGATAGGTTCAGTGCTAACTTTACCCCCTCTCACCCCCTAAAGGGCCCATATCTATACAGGAAAAATGAAGAGTCCCTGTAATTACACCTATGCAGGTAAAAGCTGCACTCTCTAAAACCAAAAACACAACATCCATGGGACAGGACAACATCCCAGGCTGCATATTACATGAACTTCAAAATGATCTGGCTCCCCACCTAAGCACCATGTTCAATCATAGTCTCACATCAGGCTTTGTGCCAACTGAATGGTGCACAGCAACAGTTATCCCACTTCACAAAGGGGGAGCCACCACTGATCCTAGGAACTATCGCCCTATTAGCCCAATGAGCCTGGTCTGCAAGGCCATAGAACATATCATCATGGAACTTATAAACAAAGACATTGGTAACCTCCAAACTCTGGACGTCACCCAGTTCAGGTTTGTGAAAGGCAGATCATGCCTTCTAAACCTGATAGACTTCTTTGAGGCAGTCACCAAAGTCGTAGACGAGGGTAAGGTAGTTCACACAGCCTATCTGGACCTCGCCAAGGCTTTCAACACCATTCCCCATTCTGGAATTATAGCTAAACTCACTAAACTAGGTATAAATCCCTACTTCACAAGATGGGTTGCCAACTGGCTCACTAACAGAACCCATACTGAAAAAGTTGCAGACTCCAAATCTGACTTCAAACCAGTGACAAGTGGAGTACCACAGGGTTCAGTCCTGGGACCTCTCCTGTTTGGTATCTACTTCTCTGTAGTACAGCTAACACAGAAGGCCTCTGGCTAACAAAGTTCACAGATGACTGCAAACTAGGAGCCATAGTCAAGTCCATAAAATGATGTGGACATCCTACAGAAGGGCCTCACTGAGACAGATGCCTGGTGTCAGAGGCATGGCCTCAAGCTCAATGCCAAAAAGTGCATTGTCATCACCTTTGTTAAAAACTCTGTACCCATGAACTACCACATAAACGGCAGTCTACTTAATGCTGAATGTGTGATAAAAGGCCTTGTGACCCATGTGGACAGTAGTCTCTTCTTTGATAATCACACTGCCACAGTAGTCAGTAAATCCTTCTATGTGGCACACCTCATCACAAAAGGGTTCTCATCCAGGAAAAAAAAGGTCATTGTTCCCCTCTACTTGGCACTCATTAAACCCATTATAGAGTACAACACCCCTTTTGGAATGTACCTCACAAGATATCTGCAGCAGCTGGAAAGGCCACAGAAGTACCTCACAAAGAGGATTATTGGCCTCAAACAGATGCCCTACACTGACAGTCTCAAAAAACTCCAGTTTTACTCTGTAGCATATCACCTACTCTGAGGAGATCTCTGCCTAGCATATAAAGCTATGTTAAACCCAGAGCTGTTGGACATGCTACACCTAAAGAAATCCCAATCTCTCCAAGCTACATGCTCTAGGGACCTAAACCTTGTCACCACAATAAACAGAACATGCTGGAGGGATATATTCCTGTCCCAGAGACATCCTATACTCTGGAACAAGCTACCCATCTATGTCAAGCAAAGTTTCTCATTAGCACTCTTCAAGAAAAATCTTGATGAGTGGATGGGAAATAGGAAATACACTCCGGGGATCACTTCTGTGGCTCTGCTCGACAGGGGCACAGGAACTTAACTTTCTTGGGTGGCGTAAGCTAGGGAACCTTATTTGCTAGGCTTACTTAGGCCCTTGGGCCTATAGCCTAGTACCTTCCTATGAATCTATGAACCTAAGCCAAGGCATACTGAGCATGCCTACATCTGCCTTTAGGGACATCAGCAGGGTTTCCTCCTCTGAGTCCTCCTGTGACTGTGGCTGTGGTGACTTAGGCACTGGTAGGAGGCTGTGTATCTCTTCCCTTTGCTCGTCCTGCTGCAGCTGTTTCCACAGGGTCAGATTGTGTAGCATAGCACATACTGTGAATATATGTGCACATGTGGCTGGATAATACTGCAGGTCTCCACCAGATATATCTAGGCATAGGACCTCTGACTTCAGAAGCCCAAACACACTCTCTAGGATGTTCCTAGTTTGTGCATGTGCCTCATTATGGTGTTCTTCTGTGGGTGTGTGTGCATTTCTGATGGCTGTCATCATCCATGGTTCCAGGGTGTAGCCAGCATCCGCCAATAAATGGCCATGTGGGATGTCCCCCCAGCAAACATCTAATACAGCTGTGAAGTGTGCCAGATATGGGAGTTGTGATAACTGCCAGGGCTGCCAGCACACACATTCAGGATAATCCCCTGAGCATTGCACACAACTTGGCAGTTGGAGTGATACCCCTTGCGGTTAAAGTAGATTTTACCCTGCTCGCCAGGTGGTGCCTTGATGTGTACATGACTGCAATCTATGGCACCCAGTACCTCAGGGTACTATGCTACATGGTAGAACTTTTGCATATTGCTGGCCTTCACCTCAGGGGAGAGAGGAAAAGATATATGCTCACTTGCATGCGGTAGCATAGCATCCAGGAACTGGTGTAGTATCCTGAATTCAGATGCCTGTGACACCCCCATCATTTCCCCAGTTGGTCTTTGAAAAGTACCTGTAGCTAGTATCCTAAGGGCTACACATACTTTTGTTTCCACTGGGATGGGCTCCCCTCTGTTGGCTCTAGCTCGGAGTTGAAGATGGCAGAGCTCTGTGAGTTATTGTAATATGTCCCTATCTACCCTGTAGAAGTCTACAATCTCCAGTTTATATCGTTCCTGGAAGGTTACCCTGGGCCTGAATACTCTTCTCCTTCTCAGCCTAGACTTATTGTCAGCAGCACCAGCAGCATTGACTTCAGCATCTAGCACATACATATATAGCAGACTTGCAGCAGCCCCTAGCCTTATGTCAGTTAAAATTCCCAAGTTTGTACTCCGATGTTCCATAGCATTTAGGGAAAATCAGACTGTAGGGTGTATGCATACTTTATACAAGTCTGCTGTAGAACCAGCATGTGTGATTGGCTAATTATTATGTATTTCACCTGCCTAAAATGTAATTAACTTAATTTAATTGCCCTACTTTAGTACGCCGTGCAGCATAGCTTATACACAATAATAAATATTCACTGGCTATATCTCCCTTCCATTCATTGCTGCCTACATCATCACTGTCACGTGGGTAGTGTGCCACATGATCACAATGAGCTATGCAGCATTCCATGCAGCATAGCTTAGACAAAAGTCAAAATCAATGTTTTGTTTGTCTTTTCGGCTTTTCCCGGTTTGGGGTCGCCACAGCGGAGCTCCAGTCCGCTAATTATTGGCAGTCAATTTTTATGGTGCCGAGTTGCCAGCCTGACGCCCAACCTTCAGCGAAGGCACACCCATTCACGCATGTTTTTCGAATTCCACTCGACCACAGGGAGGACATGTACACTCCACACAGAAGGCACTCCAGCTGAGAATCGAACAGGAGAACCTCTTGCTGTGAGGCAACAATGCTACCGCTGCACCACTGTGGCTTCCTGAATATATACGGTTTTAATTATTTGCTGCCTACATCATCACTGTCGCCTGAGTGGTCTTTCCGTTTGAACATACTCAGCTATGTGGCACACAACGCAAACATGTGCACTGGGAATTAAAAAATGCTAAAAGTAATGGGACACACCCCCTGCTGGCATCCACATCCAGTGAAAGTATCAACATGGTGTGGGAGCCTAGAAGTGAATATGCGGACAAGCTTAATCCTTTTTGCTATTCAAGACATCCACCTCATTTGCATACATATCTGTGATGACAAACTACATGGTTCATAGCCATATGAACTGGGCAATAGCACCAATGCACTATTGTATGAACCCAATGCAATGTCCTATAAAACATTTCTGACATACATTATAAAATGCATTTTTTTTCCTCTTTTTTTTCTATTAAGCATGTTTGTGCACTGCAGAGCATGGTGCAAACATGCCCAGGTTATTAAAATCAAATTATGATTAATTTAACTTATTCCCTACTTCTTTCTGACATCCACAGTATTACTTTTGTATATATCTGTATGTGGTATAACATTTTCAGGGGAAGTATGTCTATATTTCTGGTGTTTTACATCCCCTTTTGTCTGTGTAGACTCCTGTACATGGAAAAATTCCACATACACTATGGACACTGACACGGAGTCTACACAGATGCCTTTCTGCTTGTTGGATTGCTCAACCTGCCTCATTTGCATAAGATTTGCTTACTTATCAGGTAATTTGCTTTCCTTGGAATTTTCCCTGTTTGCGCATGCGTGCATGCCACTAAGCGGCGCTTACTGAATCTAAAATTTTTCGCGTTTGTGTATGCATCGCGCCTTGATGCGTACACAAAAAAAAAATTTGTGTAGGCTTTACGCAGGATTTTTTTGAACTATAGTCCTAATGAACAGAAACATGATGGCAAGTAGGTAATCACATCTGTATATAATAACGTAAACTATTAATGAAATAAAATGGGCCATTTTACCTTGCCTGGACATGAGGAAATAGCAGAAATGCATGTAATAATTGAAACTTGGAAGCAGAAGACCATGGAAAATCATTTGAACTTTACAAAACATTTTATTTTAATAATGGAGGATATTACCTGCTCTCAAATACAGTTGTAGGAATATAATCAATGAAATGAAAGTGTTATTAAAAGATGTGACTACTAAAAAAAGTGTATTTTTTCCAGACCAGATCACAACACACCACATTTACCAAAAAAAATATATATGTTCTTATTTTAGATGATTTTGGAAGTTGGTTGTATGCGATAATACACTGATAAAAGGATATATCCTTTTTTGTATGCACACACAAAGTAGAATTATATGGGTTTACTGGATATGGCAGCGGATGATTCTGAATAGAACTGTTGCTCTTTCACATAAAGATAAGCCAAATGAGGCAATTCAGTTATCTTAATAAGGATGGCACCTGTCACAGTTCACAATTTTTTTGCTCAAGAATCAGGAACAAAGCCAAACATGGTTGGAGGTGGTAAAGGCCCAAAATATGGGAAAAAATTCCAATAATACTCTAATTTACTTAAAAACATAATAGAACATGCTTTGCATCAACATGTACTTTATGTAAAATAATTAGCATGAAAATCAAATTTCTGGCAGCACTGACTGTCTGTAATCCTCAGTGATTTACCAAGAAATAACTTTATCCGGGAAAGGATAAAAATATGAGGCAAAATCAAAGATGTTCTACAAAATCCTGGACTGCTGAGAGTTTGTTCCCTGGCTGCCTTTTGTTAGAGATGTTCCCAGATATGCCCCACAGGAGGAGGCCCTACAGCAGACTGAGAAGAACATGTTAGAAGAGCTGCATGTCTCAGCTCGTCTGGCATTTCTTGGGACCTCCAAGATGAACTGAAATTTGTGGATGGGGAAAATAAAGTTTAAGCTTCCATTTTATTGATTTGCTGCCAGTGATACCCATACTAGGAAAAGTTGAAAGAAATCAAAGTGAAAGTGATGAAACCGAGCTTCCGGTTTTTAAGGATTACCATACTTCAGCATTTATCTGTCAAGAATCATTAATCATTCTCACCAGTATGCCTTAGATATATCTCAAACTAAAAAGTTACTGCTTACATAAATATGAGATATAGAGGCAAAGATTATGAACCAAGTATTCACATGCTAAATCAATCTGAATCTGAGAATAAAAGATTGTTAGTCTCATTGTTTTTTCTCAGTACCAGTTGCTTCAGCTGGCTTTCTTAATGAAATTATCTGTACACTTATGACCAGTAGGTAGAAAATCATCTGAATGGTGCCAGTTTTTGTCCTGCTAGCAACAAAACCGCTTAAAGCATATAATGCTCTTATTACTTAAGCAACGATCGTAAAGCAGATCTGCATCAGAAGAAGTCTAGCTGTGAAGTGAATAATTTATTTGTTTGTACATCGGTTTATATTCTATGCTTTTCTTCAAAAAATGAGTATTAAGTTTGTGGCTTGTAGGGCTGTTCCAAACTACATACTGTGATATGTTTACTCTAACAGTGACTACTTAATGTTGTATGTGTTTATTCCACATATAGCTGTGCAGAAACTTCCAGCATAAGGCTTTTTCATTAGTAAAGAATCTGTTTTCACCAAACAAATAAAACTCCTATTAATATTATATATTCTAGACAGAAACCTACTCAAAAGTTCATAGCCAAATACTGTGAAGCAGAGAATGTTTCCTTGTTTCTTTAGCACCCTTTCATTTCAGACTGAGTTGTTTGTGTCATAGATATGAATATATTTGGCAGTATTTAGCTCAGAATGAATCACTAACCCTTTCAAAGTCAAAGCATCATGTCACTGAGGAGATCATATACAGATACTATTCAGATCTTTCTTTTGATGTCTCTTGCAGACATCTGTCTTAGACACATATGTCTTAGATGTAAGTGGTGTAAAGTGTAACAATAGTGGCATAATCAGAGAGTGCACTTTGGCACTTGATATTATGCAATGTCAGATACAGTCAAAACATTTAGTGAGACAAATTATTTTTCATTTCAGATTCATTTTTTTTAATAAATAATCAAAACTATATGTTCAGGATCCTATTATGGGAGTAGATATTATGGGTCTATATTACATTACCGAAATGCAATTCCGGCGAACACTTATCCATCGACCCCTAATCAGTGAAACAATTCACTGAATGTAATAAGGGCAAAGACACAGTTGGCCAACAACAGATCTTTGCCCTTTTCTCCACTGTAGTGCGATCTTAGAGTTGGTATATATAGTTGGGGGGGGGGGGGTGGAGGGAGAAGCCTACAACTTAGGTGGGTCCGATTTCACATAGATGTTGGTAAGTTGTGCTGCAGGCAAGTATTTCCTTGCCCTTATTAACTTCAGTGAATTGTTTCACTGAATAGGTGCCAATGGACAGGTGTTTGCCGGAACTGCATTTTGGCTATGTAATATAGGCCTGATATTACATGTGGATTTACTTCTACTTTAAATTTTGGATTTTCTTCATTAGTATCATTGTGGAAATCCCACACCTCCGGGCCTTGGATCGATGTGTGATGCAGCAGTGTAGTAGTAATGAAAACTGCCTCTGCATTATATTCCTGTCCCCTGTCAGATCTCCTTAAGGAGAGAACCGTGGAATAATGAAGGTGTGGTGATAAGTAATGAAGGTTGGAGTGCGGTCCCCAATCTATTTCCAAAGAGCATTGTAAAACATTTTTGTTCCAGCGTACCAAGCACATACTGGTTACTTTGTGATCTAGCCATTCATTATGAAACAGAATTAACCAGTAGAAACACTGTTATAATGCTTATGAGCCCGGTATATATAAAGATGGTGACAGCTTTGACTAAGTATGTAAGCCCCCCCCCCCCCCCATTCTGTAGTGTTAGCTGTGACAGATACATTCCGAGACTGTTCCTCTGGATCAGTGACAGTAGTGCTTTTAGGCAGACACAACTGCTGACACTTGTCAGTATGTATAGAATGCTGGGTAACTTACCTACATGCAATTGATAAACAGCAGCACTGATCCAGCCATGCTCCAAGCTGTCAATGGACTTACATCTGGTGGATGTGGGAGAGTGACCAGTCAAGCACTGATATGCCTACCTCTTACAGAATAGGAAAAATTAAGTGGAAGTTTCCTTGAGGTTAATACATAATAGAAGCTCTGCACTTTGCTGTAATAGCAATCCACATAAAATGTTGATTTGTGTGATTATGTTAGCATCTCACTCTTTCGCTTTACCTACTTGAGATTGAGAGAACCTATTAAGGTACAAAGAAATGAAGCTTACAAACATTTTACAGTGGATTAGATAATAAACAAGGAGTGACTTACTTCAATAGACCAATAGCTGGAAACAGAGTCTGTTGGCAGAAAAGGCCTGCATAACTCACTTACTTTATATTTATTGGGTAAGCTACAGGTCCTAGCTATTCCCCTCTCCATCCTCATAAGGATGGTGATATGCCTGAATGATTAATTCCTGAACTCAGTTATTTTCTAACACTTCTTCAGGAAGGAAGTTCCAAAACATCCACCACCCTTTCTGTGATATAAATATTTATCATGTCTTTGTCATGTCATTCCTAAGCCACACACCTCATATTCTAAAAGTCTGGTCTACTTGTCATATACATAAACATATATATACATATACCTATGTGTGTGTGTGTGTGTGTGTGTGTGTGTGTGTGTGTGTGTGTGTGTGTGTGTGTGTGTGTGTGTGTGTGTGTGTGTGTGTGTGTGTTGCCAAGCTCTGTAACACAGAAAGAAGGATTCCTGATACTGCCCCAACAATCCAAGTGAGTCTAGTGAGCCCATGTTCTGGAGCAACTGGCCATAAGCAAGGGGAGTGAGTTACATTAGCTTGTCCATCCAAGAAGTGGAAGACAGCTAGACTGAATATATGGGTGTCAAAGAGATTGGCTGGAATATGATGGAAGACTGACCTATTAGAAAGTTACTAGCTAGGCAATATGTACAACTGTAACCAGGATCTGGCGTCCAAGTACTACAGATTTTGCCTTATCAGGGGGCTTGCCATATGGAGGAGTTAGGGTATAAGAGAATACTTCAGCCAGGTGTATATGATGCTCATCTAGTCCATGACTCTTACACGTGTGCCTCCTTTGGTAGTTAGGAAGGGAAAAAGAAGGGGTCTACTGGGGGTCACAGATAACTAGATGGTGAAGGCTTGTGGAGAACCAAAATGATACAAAAAATATATTTCTCTCTTGTTGTCCCTTGGCCACCTTTTCTGAAGGCTATGTATTAAGCCCTTTCAGTCTTTTTCTTTCTGTGCATGTCCTCTGATGCAAAACTGCATCACTTTTACTGACCTCATCTTAACACTTCCTATGTTTGTATTAGCATGCTGATGAAATGCCCACAGCTGTGCACTGTACTCCAGATGAGGTCTTGACAGCTGTCTAGTAAAACTCTATTACAGTGCATTCCACCACCCTTCTTTATTGCCTTTGTGTGTTGTTTGCTGATTTTAGTTCATGTGATATGATAATCCATGCTCATTTCTTTCTGCTACTACACAGTCCATCTGTGTACTTTTGCATCATGCTTTGGTGCCCTAGATGCATTACTTTACATTTTAAATTGAATGTAAGCTTTCATGTTTTAGATCATTCACCTAATCTGTTCTTCCAAGCCTCCTTTCATCCTTACTGTACTTTATTTTGCACTGACCTTGTTACATAACAGAGTGAGATCAGCAGTTAAGACATTTTTTTTCCATCCAGGTTTTCTACAAGGTGACATGCAAACACTTAAAAGAACTAATCATTTAATAGCTCACTGGTTACTGTCTTTTCATCTGGTGGAATTAATTTTCAATAATCCTCTTTATCCTGCAGCCTAGCCAATATATTTACCTGTACTACAGTCCTATACTCCAAGCCTAACCTGATAACTAACCTTTTCAATAGTACCATGTAAAGTATCTTGCTTAAACTGAAGTAGGTTACATTCATCACCCCTTTCTGATTTGATGCTCTGGTTACCTTGCTAAAGAAGTCTATTACTTTTAGTTTCATCACTTTAAGGAAGACACCATGGAGTCTACAGATAACAGCTTCATAATCTATTCACATATATTATCTATGTCATATGCAAAATATCATGCTGATGACATTCTGCTAAAGTCTGATGGTGGCCTCCTTACAGGTGCCCTATTTATATACTTGACAAAGGCATTTGATCTCACTGACCACTGTCTTCTCCAAAACAAACCTATTTTGAACACCTCCCCTGGTTTAAAAACTTCCTCACTGACAGACACTTCAGAGTTAAACAGGATCCTCCCAATCACAATCTGTACCTACTACCAAATGTATACCAGAAGGATCCATTCTTGCTGCCCCTTCTCTTCTCAATATTCATTAACAAATTTCCTTGTGAACTCCCCCATCTCCCACTTATCCTCTATGCTGATGACAGTCATTTATTAATCAGGTCACTCTCACATCAACACCAACATTCAATGCCAACTGCAGTCAAACTCACATGAGCTCCACCAATGGTTTAAAAACAATAAACTACTTCTCAACCCTACCAAGACCAAAACTGTGCATTTTGGAACTCCACAGAAAAGTCACTAAACACCTGGCTCTTTAACTATCCTTGACCTACACAACCATGCCATAAAGACAATCTCCATCTTCAAACATATTGGGCTATGACTTCATCAATCACTAAACTTCCATTTCTACATAGACAAAGTAACAGCCAAAATAAAATCCCTCCTGTTCTCAGTGAAAAATAGCTCCCTTTTTCTATTCCAACCAGCTAGGAAAGCCATTGGCAAAGGAGTTCTCCTTTCTCAACTTGAATACATGATCCTAATTTTTGCTCCTGCTTACAAGAAAAACATTGCCACATTCCAGACTATCTCTTAATAGCAGTTGGTGATTCATTGCAAACTCGCCTTTCTGTGAGCTTTAGGGTATTACCCTAGAAAAAACAAATGGCTAAAGATCAAATCTACTTCTAGGATCCAAACTCTATAAACTGCTCAAGCTACACACATTTGTCCACTTTGCACCTAGAGTTTGCAAAAAAAAAACTCGTCATACAGCCTGAGAAACTACTCACAAGTAACAGCAGTTCTCATTATCCCTAGAACCAAACTCCTCAGCACTGCACATACTTTCTCCTCTCAGACACCTACTTTTTGGCAATGTCTCCTGGTCCACATTAAGGCAACTCAGAAAGCTCTTCTTCGCCCAAGTCAAATGCTCCTGCTTCAACACATGCCATATCACTTAACCTATTTCCTTCCCAAATCTCTCCTCCTCTCTCAAGATTCCAGGAATATTAACCCACTTTAGATACTAATGTCTATAATGTACAATACACTGCACTGTACTGGAATGTATATACACATTTTTTCCATGTAATTAGTCCGATCTATTCTGTTATTGCTTATATTTCTATACTTTTTCTTTATGAAATGTGTTGCATTTCACCTGGGTTGAGCCTGAAATTAGTGAATATTGATCAGTGCACTACCCAAGTATGTCTGTATATATATTTATATATATATATATATATATATATATATATATATATATATATATATGTGTGTGTGTGTTGTGTGTGTGTGTGTGTGTGTGTGTATATATATATATATATATATATATATATATATATATATGTGTGTGTGTGTGTGTGTGTGTGTGTGTGTGTGTGTGTGTGTGTGTGAGAGTGTGTGTATATATATATATATATATATATATATATATATATATATATATCAAAATAATACTATGTAGTTTACTTCAACACTTTGAACTATACTGTCTCTCAACATTGAGTAACAACTTAATTTCAGCTCTCCCAGTGTGAAAAGAGAAACTCAGACGAGAGGGCCAGTAAACTCATATTTTTGGGTACATTTCAGTAACTGGCTAGTAAGTACACTGCCTGGATGCCAGCCAAAAAGAAATTCAGAGAACCTGAAAGAAAATTAATCACAAAAGGTAAGGAGAAAACACTGACTGGGAAGAATTCTGCAGCTGTTCAGCAAAAAGGAGCGCAAGCTCCAGCTCTGGTGCAAGACATGACTTCCAGTATCCTAGAGGAAAAAATAAGTCAAATGTATGCAGAGCTGATTAAAGTAAACAAAACACTGATGGAATATATCAACTCAAATAACAAAAGGCTGGGAAAAAAAATGGATGAAGCCTTAAATGGATATTCAGACGAGGCAATAAACTGCAAAAAATCAGAGGTTGAAATGAAGAAAAGGCTAGCTGAATATGCAACTGCTCAAAAAGAGATGTTTCAAACAAGAACAGAATTAGAGGACAGAGAACGCAGAGAAAACCTGAGATTTTCTGTTGTACCAGAGAAGCTAGGAGGAAAAGATTGTATTCATTTTATGAAACCACAAATAAGCAACCAGATTGGTATTCCACAGCAGGAGTTGTTAATTGAAAGGGCACATCATACGTATGCTCCAAACCTGTCCATGAAATAGTAACCTACACCTTTAATAATAATACGCAATCCTGCTAGTGTTAGGAGTTGATTCTGACCAAACTGTGGCAGAAGGACAAAGTACTAAAAGTGGGAAACAGTAGAGTGTTTGTAGAAAATGATTACTTACTGTATACCAGGCAGAAGAGGAGTAAACATATTCCACTAATCAGGCAATGTCAAGAAGCAGTCAGAAGATTCAAGCTGCTGTACCCAGCTATTTTCAGAATATTTTTTCCTGGTGGGACAAAATCATTTTTTGTTGCAGAGCATGCTAAGGAGCAAATACATAAGTTTTTCCAACAAAAAGTGAGCTGTGAAACAGAAGAAGATTTTGCTTCTTGTTCTTCTGTTATTAAAGACCAAACAGAGACTGTGCCAGTGAAACCTTTTCCAATATTTTAAAGGAAAATGCTTGCGAGAAAAAAGCACAACACTGACTAGAAGAATAAGGAATACATTGGAAATGAAGCAGAGACTGGATTTGTGAGATGGAAATCAACAGGAATAAAACCAGCAACTTGGAAACTGACAAATAAATGTGGAATTACAAAGCATTAACTATATTTGTGAAACATGACATAAGAAAACCTGGAACTACTGGATTTTTTTGACTTTGTTAAACTTGTAGGCGACTTAAAGCATATGCCCTACTTCAAGTCATTAATGTTTGGAAGAACATCTAGGAGGGGAAAGATGACAGAAAAAATTCATTGTAAGTAAAAATGTTGTTCTTAACAGTAAATAGTATTTTTATAATGCATGATATAATCTGCATGCTATAAAGTTTTCTCAGTTATTTTTGAGTGTACTGAGGACACTAAAATAAATAAGTGCCCCAGTTATTTTTTTTTTCTTCTTTCTTTCTCCTTGTTCTTTTTTAAGAAATGTAGGCACTGCAATGTAAAAAAAGAAGAAAAGTCTGGTCAAAAGAGCATGAGGCAAAAAAAAAAATTGATGTACTTTTTCTCACTCTTGCTTAGAGGAATGACTGGATTAAGGTATTTGACTTGATCTTATAACAAGTCTTAAGAAAAAGCAAATAGATAAAAGAGAACATTGAATATAATAAAAAGTTTTTGTCAAGCAAATAAATAAGTGCTTGTAGAAGCAACTCTTTATCTGATTCTCATGTCTCCATGCAGATAATCTGATAAAGAGCAATACAAACAGAATACTTCATTTTTCAATGGCTGGTAGATAATGTTTACTGAAAGCATTCAAATGTTTCCCAATCTGGGAGAGTAATAGAAATAAGACAAAAAACAGACAGCACATAGTAGAAGCACAAGCTGCACTATACATCTTAGCATGGATAACCTTCCTTTTAGGTTAATCCAAGTTTGTAAGTGTGGCTGTCAGTCTGGGACAACTGTTCCTATTAGGAGGGTAAAACTTTAATATTTAAAGATGTACATAGTTTTATGTGTTAGTATTAAGTTAATAGGTTGTAGGGGTGTATTGGGGATGTGTTTGTTTTTTGTTTGAGGACTTTCAACAAAACAAAAAGTTTTGTAAGATGTAACATAGGCTTAAGTGAATATGACCAGAAATAAGTGTATAAAAGATTAACCTTTTTTTGAGCAATGACAAACTGACAAACCAACTAACATAGCAAAATCATCTCTACTGAACCTCAGTGTATTACTGCTCAATGCTAGGAGCCT
This sequence comes from Protopterus annectens, assembly GCF_019279795.1. NCBI lineage: Eukaryota > Metazoa > Chordata > Ceratodontiformes > Protopteridae > Protopterus > Protopterus annectens. Next base: position 1,211,649,804 of record NC_056739.1, on the reverse strand, counting down.
AAATAGTAAACTACACTCCCTTAAAACCCTCCTCACGCTCAAAAATATAGATATCTATGCAGTTAGTAAGACATATTTTAAAATGCAGAGTTCCCCAGCAGTGTAAGATTTCAGTATCTTCCACACTTTTAGACCAGTAGCTGCACAGACAAGATATCTAGGTCCAGAGAGGTAATTTCAGTGTGCTTGACCTTCATCAGACCCATCATAAAATATAACACCCCTTTCAGTATGCACCTGACCAGACACATGCAGCAATTAGAACATCCACAAAGGTTCCTTACAAAAATAATACAGGATGTGACATCCCACTACTGGACCAGTAATCAAGGAGCCTCAATCCTCATCACTGGCAACAGTAGAGAACCAACACTGGGAGGATTACATGTATAGTATTTCCAGATGCAACTTTCTGCATCAATTGCAATTCCCCTTAAGAGCATACAGAGACCACAGTCAGTCCAGGGCTGGTTTCTGCCTCTTTCTCCAGATCCCCAGTAAGACTCCCCACTGGCACAGCTATAGAATTAAGACCTCAGCTGAGTGGCCAAGCCAAGACCTCCAGCACCCTCTCTGTCCAACCAGTGCTTCATGACCCTCCCCAAGTAGCTTACACACACACTCTTTGAAGTTTGATTTATACACACACACACACACACACGCACACACACTCACACACACACACACACACACACACACACACACACACACACACACACACACACACACACACACACACACACACACACTCTCACACACCTAGGAAAGGCTGGCACAGATTTACTAGGTATGCCTCCTTTTGCCCAGACTATAAGATAGTTATCACTGCCACCATTCAGCTCCTTATCAGAAACTTTAAGGCCCTTAACAAAGGGTGTCCAGGCTTACTGTGTAATGTTGCTATCAATACAAATGGTAGTTTTACCAAGAGCAAGGCTATTAGGAGTGGCCCACAGTGTCACCAAATAAATATGCAAGTATTCTCAGAACTTAAATATCTCTGCACAGGTCAGCCACAATGAAATATTTAAATATATTTAATAATAAATAATAAAAGAACAAGACAATACTAAATATATTTTGACAGTGACGCCACAGTTCAAAATCACAGGAAATATTTCAAACAACATTGAAGGACAGTCTCAAATTAATAAAGAAAAATATCTAAGCTAAGCTTTGCTATATTCCTGACTATATCTAAGAGAATTACTATACTCTAGTTAACTTACTTACAGTGCAAGGCAGACATGGCGAGTAGATCTTGATGTTGTCATGTCAAAGACAGAATACAGAATGTCGTCTCTCTCTAAGAGACTTCTTAAATTAATATCTCAAATATTACTGCTGGGATAGCTTGCAGAATCACATCATTTCTTGTCATCTGACTCTATCCCAGATGAAACCCCACTGGTAGAAGCTAGCAATATTTAGCATCTACCTGTGAAAATACATAGACCGCCGATATTTGGCAACTGCTGGAAGTCATAAAACAATAAAACACTTCCAAGACAATACAGAAAGTTTCTCAGCACAGACATTGTGTCTGTAGCTGCCATAAAGTAATTTAATTTCAGTTATTTTTCTGCAGCTTTGCTGGCTTGAAGTTAACTTCCTATGTTCCAGCTTCCACTGTTAATATATATACATTTAGACAGTCGCAACAGTGCATGTACATTTCTGTTCTCTTCGAGCAAGACATGCAGTAGTTACATTTTAAGTACAAACACTTTATAAAACATCTTTTCAACACACATCTTTAGAAACCTAGTTTAATATACGCATAACATACAGTTCTAATACAGTTGTAACACAAGCATATTATATTAATCATGTTGATATTCACAAATGACATATAATTATTTACAAAATTCCAGATAGCTGTGCTGGCAGTATCTCCCTTTATCACACTTTTATATAAATCATTTTGATATTCACAAATGACATAATTATTTACAAAATTCCAGCTAACTGTGCTGGCAGTACCTCCTTTCATCACACAGGGAATAAACACAATGCCCTACATTCATTCCCTCAAGGCCCTGTCTCTTTACTTGGTGTCATATGGGCTTCTCACAGGTGATCTTTGCTTGTTGTACAAGGCATCCCTGGACTCTGTCTTCATGAACCTTTCGCACATCTGTAAAACAAACAGCATCAGAACTACTAGATCAAAGGACCTAAATTTTGCTTGCAACATAAATCGGACATGCTGGAGAGATAGACATTTCTCAGAGAAATTCCATACTTTGGAGCAGGCTCCACAACCATATGAAGCAGAGTTCCTCCCTAACCCCATTTAAGTGCAACTTGGATCAATGGTTGGGTGTTCAGAAGTCATCCTCGGTCTGGTGCCTATGTCTGTGATGAACAGAGGTAGTCAGTAAATTCCCCCCTATATAAATCAAATTTGTGGGTCACATTTGGGTTGCACATCTAGGCTTATAAGGGCCCTAGTAGTCATTAGTCTAGCATACACCTATGAACATATGAATCTAAATGAATCATTCACGATAATGGCTTTCAAACCTGATAGTTTATTATTCAGGCTTCTAGTATTTGTCAGCAGACATTTCAAAACACTATTCTTAAATCTAGAATTTAGCTCTGAGCCTACCCTAAAAAAGATTTAATCAACTTAGAAGGTTCCCTACCACACCATTAACCTAATGTCCAAAATGCATTTTGTCCTTGCAAAAATAAAATTTTTACTATCCAGGAGTTCTCATAATAGTGCAACCTTCACAAACTTTTATTAAAGAATCCTTTCCAGCAAAATTAGTGAATGACTTAATCTGGACCTTCATCAAACTCATTACATGGGAGGCAGAAACAATATCACAAAACACCAGAAGAAAACCATTCATCTTACTCAAACTAGTAGTATCCCTCACAGTTAAAAAAAATCATTATTATTCCTGGACCCATCACTGCAATCTGCTAGCACAATGATGATACTGCACCTCAAACTCCCATTACATATATTCTTAATACTGTTTCTAATATCACTTATCTTGCAACCTCTCAAACATGAAACAATAACCATGTTTTTCTGAACTCTACAAAGAATATCCTTCAAACCTCTTAGCATTGAACCACCAACTATTAATATCAGATTGCAAACTTTAGCTGCAGTAGTAGAAGAGATGGTCAGCGAAGGGTGTATAAGCTTTTGTCTAGCACTGTTTTTATCTCTACAACTAATAACATTTCCTTCAAAGCTCTTGTGTGCTTTTTCTTAGCAATATGTAAATTCTCTCTTTCAATGTGTACTTCTTCAGTTTTACTCCAAAGCTGTTTATTACTCGAAAATGCATAATTTGTTTTAGAAGTGGTAGCTAAGCCTGATGATGTATTCAAGTCAAGAAGCAGGTTTATTATTGGAACCAATTGGTTTCCTTAGTTATGGTGTTAGAGGCTGTTATTACAAATTCCTGTGTTTGAGAAACATATTTGGGGTGACTTCTTTATCTCAGAAGGAAACCTTTCATCAATTGTTTGAATACCAATAGTATGTTATACTAAGTGCAACAAAGACGCTGAAATTTGCACACCAAGCTATACCAAATTTGATGCTTCACTTGATATTCATAGGTTCATAGGTATGTACTAGGCTAACAGTCACTGGGGTCTTTTTAGGCCTAGCCATGCATCCCAAATCTCTGACAAGTTCTGGTACCCTTGATAAGTATAAGCAAGGGATTGGGAGATGAAGCATTTACAGGTTGCCTGTGTCCATTAGAGACACAGGTGTCAAACCAGGGATGAATTTCACATTCCCCATCAGGCTATCCAAGTTACACTTGAATTTGGTTAGAGAGGATTTCTGCTTCACATGGATGGGGAGCCTGCTCCAGAGAAGGGGTAGGATTCAACAATGCCTTGTATGCCAGGCATAGCTCTCCCCTCAACAGCCTTTAGCAGACAGAATACAGTGATAGGACTTTGAGATAGTCTGCATAGGACATGTTACCTGTGCTCTGTATTGTTTTAGTGAGGAACCTCTTTGGTGCTCCCACTGTTGGATGTGCCTGGTAGGTACATACCAAAGTGAACAGTGTATTTAATGACAGGTCTGATGAATGCTGAATACAGTGGGTGGACCTAGAAGCCATACCCTTTGTTTATAAGTTGCACATCATAGAATGATTTCCTCACTATTGCAGATATTTGATGGTCAAAAGCTAGACAATTGTCTACATGTGTCCCCAAGTCCCTGACTACTGAGTTGAATCTATGGGGTGGGGTGTCAATATGATAGTTACTAGGGGAGGAAGACTTCCAAAAGGATACCCTTATACATTTCTTGGCATTTAGTTTTAGTCCATGGCTCTGACGCAAGTTATTTGTCTGTGTCATGCCTTTCTGGAGAACATTAGTATTATTAGGGGATTCTATGACTCTTCCTAATTTACAGTTGTCTGCTAATTTGGTCAGCCAGAGGCCCTTGATGTTGACCTTGGCTTTAAAGAAATAGATGCTAAAAAGTAGGGGTCCTAGAACCGATCCCCGAGGGTCTCCACTGGTGACTGGCCTCTTTGTAGAGATGGACTCCTGCGTTCTTACTTCCTTGGTCTTGTATGTGAACCACTTGGCAAACCACTGGATGACATAAGGGTTTATATCTAACTGCTTGAGTTTGTCAACAATACATTAATGGGGTATTATATCAAATTCCTTGGCCAGGTCAATGTACGCAGTGTGAACCATTTTGCCCTCATCCATTGCTTTTGTAACCTTCTCAAAGATGTCCACTTTGGTTGAGTAGGTATGACTTGCGCTTCACATAACCAAACTGGGTTGGGTCTAGTGCATACCTTAGATTTCCACAGAATGTCCAGATTTGTGGATCATATTTTTGGTCTGTTCCTCATAAAAATTTGTGCTTTTCCGACAAATCACTAGGATGATCTGAGGATTGAAGTCACTAAATAATGGCATACATTTGAGTTTCAGACTCTAAATCCTTCAGAAAATGTATGCTAGAACAAAACCCGTTACTCAAGCAACTTTATTAGTTTATAAGAGCAATATTTAACATATGTTCCTATTTTGGGGGCATGCCACCCCCCCTCCCATTTTCTCAGATTTTGTCCAGATTTCTTGCACTAAGAGGTTGAGAGATATGGTCCAGAGTCTAGAGGTTTTCTATGTCATTATTGATAATTTCTGTGATAATTCTTAACATGGCTTTGCATATGAAACTAGCGAGACTTATGGGTTTGTAGTTTTCAGGGTCTGTAGATGGCCCGGCTTTGTGCAGAGAAACGACGGTTAGTGTTTTCCATTTGTGAAGCATGAAGCCTGCTTTGAGGCTACAGTTAAATAGCAATTCTAGAGTGCCTGATAAGTTATGTTTCATGCCATTTAGAAGGCATCCCGAGCTATTGGCTGGGCCCTTTGATATAGTGAGAGCTATGAGGACCTGTTCCCTAGTGATAGTAGGGAGAGTTATACTTGATGATATTTCCTGAGGATAGACTGAAGGGAGAGGGGTTAATGTTAGAGGTGAATTTGTCTGCCAATAGATTTGCTATATATTCTGGCTCAGTAAAGGTGGTTCCATTAACAAAGTGTTCTGCACACAATTGTGTATTGTCTTTGAGGTTGCAGACATAGCTAAAGAATGTCTTTTGGTTGTCCTTGACCTTGGAAGCCAAATTTGGCTTTGGTAGACTTTATTTGTCCTCTGGCATTTTATTTATTTATTTATTTTACATTTGTTGACCAGGATAGTCTGACTGGATGCATGTCCATTTTCAGTGGAGGCCCGGGGAGAAAAGCTCCAAGGGTAAGAAGATACAGCATTACATAATACCAGCATTACATATTACAAACAGACTATTTACAGTGATTACATAAGTAAGCAAGTTAAACAAGTTCCACAGGTTAGAGTTAATCCCAAGCGTACGTCAGGATTAAATTAATTTACACAGTAAACTGGTTAACAGATTTTTACACATTCTAGAGAGAGTTAGCCAGGCTTGATACATTGACATAGCCAGTTAAGTGCTAAATGTTGTTTGAGTCTAGTTTAAAATTGACCTAAGGAAGAAAGTAAGGTAATATCAGCTGGAAGAGAGTTCCAGGGTCTACTTACAGAGTTTGCAAAGAGAGAGTCACCGGCTGTGTTATTAATTTGCTAGTCTGAATTAGTAGTTTGTTAGAGGATCGAAGCAGTTTAGGATTGTTATAGGGGGTGATAATATTTTTAAGTGCAGGAGTATTGTCCGGATTATAGAGGATTTTATAGGCCATAATCAGTTGGTTATACTGGATTAGGCTGGGTAGTTCAAGCCACCCAAGCTGATTTAGATTGATGCAATGATGTGTCCTAAAAGGCAGCCCAGTGGCAAACCTGGCAATGTGGTTGGAGCAAATTGAGAGTTTGTTAAGGACAGTCTTGTTTAAATTTGAGAGTAGAGGGGATGCATACAGAAGGGTTGAAAGAAGGTGAGAGAGAGCTATGGCAATTTTAGCTGGAGGGGTTAGGAAGGCTTTTATTCTGTTAAGTGACCCTAGTTATTTATTGATGGTTTTGCTAGTTTGGTTAACATGTAGGTCAAATTTTAGATTATTATCTATGATGACACCTAACAGTTTTGTAGAGGGGTCAGGGGAGATTATTGTGCCATCATTTGAATTTATGGTAAAGGTGAAAGCGGTAGACCTACGTGTTGGTGAAAATAACAGCATTTTAGTTTTTTTGGGATTTAGGATCAGACGATGTTCAGAAAGCCAGTTTTCTATTGTATTAAAGGTGGTCTGGGTAGCTGACCATAACTCTATTGAAGATGTGGCCGAGCAAATCAGAGTAGAGTCATCAGCATATTGAATACAGCTGACTTTTGGGATGACAGTATAAAAGTCATTAATGAAGATGGAGAACAGCAAGAGCCCTAGTATAGAGCCTTGTGGTACTCCAAGGGTTAGGTAGAAGATTAGAGAGTTTGTTCTGCCACAGGACAGCCTGCTGTCGACCATTCAGGTAGGACTGAAACCACTGAAGGGCTCTAGTATCTAGACAGAATGTTTGCAGTGTGTGGATTAAAAGTTGGTGATCAACCATATCGAATGCCTTGGAAAGATCCAAGAAGAGAGCTGAGGATATGTAATTATTGTTGTGATTATGGTTAATGGTGTTGGTAAAGGCTAGGAAGGTTGAAATAGTGTTGTGATGAGGATGGAAGCCATTCTGAGTGTCTGCCATAAGGTGATTCTGGATTAGTTGGTGCATGAGTTGTCTATGAATACATTTTTCCATAATCTTTGCAAGTGGAGAGAGTATAGCTATTGGCCTATAACTGGAGAATTCAGTAGAGCTGCCTCCTTTGTGAAGTGGGATTACATAGGATATTTTCCAGATGGTGGGAATTTTAGCTTCTACTATGGTTCAATTGATTAGTATTGAGACGGGGTAAGCAATAGCATCAGCTGATTTTTGTAGGTACTCGGCAGGGAGTTGATCAGCAGAAAGTGTAGTGGGTTTTAATTTTTTAATCAAGGTACGGATAAGTGAAGTGGCGACTGGTTGGAAGCTGAACGCGAGTAGGTTTCTAGGGGTGGTACTTGCAGGACCAGGGGAGCTAGGAGGTAGTTGGCTAGCTAGAGCTTTAATTGTCTCAGTAAAGAATCGGTTAAAACTGTCAGAAACATCTTCAGGGGTTTTATCAATAGTAGCAGCAGGGACTGGGGTTGAAGTTTGTCCAGGATGTAGTAGATTATTTAAACCTAACCAAAACTTCTGAGGGTTATTTTGATTTACTGCCTGTAAATTACAGTAGTATTGTTTTTTGTCTTGTAAAATGGATTTTTTTAGTTTCATTTCTAGATTGCCTGTATTTAATGTGATCTTGGGGGTCTTTAGAAGAATGCCATAAAGCCCATGCTTTGTTTCTAAGGGTAATTTTGAGTTTAGACTCTTTAGAAAGCCATGGCAAAGTTTTTGCCTTTGTTCTCTTTGAACGAACAGGTGCATGCAAATCAAGGATCTCAAGGAATTTATTAGTTTGATAAGATCACTTTTATCCTGCTGGGTGCTACACCTCTTGATTTGTTCCATGATTTTCATCCTTCAGTTACGCAGGCTAATGATGTTGTGATTCCAACAGGATGGCTTGTTTTTTGAGTTAGTTCTGTCTTATTCCTGTTCGATACAGCTGCCCCTCTGCAGCCATTAACATGCTTGCATAGGGTTTTTTTTGAAAAGTTACACATAGGCAACAGTGTTCTCAGGGTTTAAGGGGGCTTGAAAAGTTGCCAGTTTATCATGTAATAGTAGGAAATTGGTCTTAGAGTAGTTCTTGAGTAGTTTATGAACATTCCAGGGTTAGCTGGGGTCCCAGGTTTAATCTTTACTTCAAATGAGATTGTTTTGTGGTCTGGCATTACCAGGGAAGACGTTACAGTGGGGGGGGGGGGTGGGTGCACCACTCTCCTATATTAGTGATAGAATCTGTTTCAGAAGATATCGCTATATGTATAATTAACTTGGATAGCAGTATTCTTACTCACCTTAATGGTAGGATACAAATTACCCTCTATAACTCCATCTAACACCTGACAAGAGGACCTATGTGATTGTACATTTAAAAAGTTTTTACAATTCGCATTTTCAGGGTAAAAAAAAGTACAGTACCTATATCATACATGGTGCATAAGCAATATTCAATTAAATAACCTCTCGAAACAAAATCATTAAAACAGACATCATCCATATGTTCTGTTTCTAAATAACAAAAAAGAAATATAATAATGCAACACATAGAACTAATACAGATAAAAGCAAAAAAGATGCTGCTTTTAATAATAGTTAAACCCTATAAACCCTTTTTGTGACTGCTAGCTGGTTCACTGAAAAAAGCAGTATAATACCTGGTGTCAAAATTATCTGGATACATTCTATAAAGATTTCTTTCAGAAGTGATCCAATAGCCTTTGCCTTCTGTCCACCATGGTGATGAAAAATAATTTGCCTTATTCTAGTCTTTGTGTACCTTACCACATTCCTGTGACACTGAATTTTGACTCGTAAAATGGAGTGAGCCTACACCCCTCACCATTATTACAGATCTGCCACTGACTTAGTAGCATCATCAGTTCTCCTCTTACTTTAATCCACAAAAAAAGTACCTCAAGTTTGGAACCACACGAGGTGCTTTTTTCGTGAATTCTAGTTATCGTTGGTGCCTTTCTTCACTTCTTTCGAGTTCACCTCTTACTTTACTTTATTTCTATTTGTTGCCACAGATTGTTTCTTTTTCATATATGCTGTGTAATTCTCCACCTGCCAACAGTGGAGCCTCCACTATCAGATTTGAGCTCATTCATTCTCACTTACTGGGTATTAGAGGTATGGAAGTGACAGCTGAAAGGGGTCATCATCCAAGGGGCCATGGAGGTGGTTTGTGCTATCATCAGTACATCAGCAATAATAGCATTTCTGCAGAAACCTTAACCATGTCCCTGGCAGTGGATTTAGGAACCCATGTCATCATGGAGTGTCCTACTCCCTTACAGAGCATGTATGTGCTTATACACACTTAGATGCCCACACACACACACACACACACACACACACACACACACACACACACACACACACACACACACATCAATGAGGCTTCCCATCACCAGCGTTGGACTGTCAAGTCCACATCCTTGGCCCTAGCTATTTCAGTGCTGTGAATACCTCTGGTTGCATAGTAGTAATTAGCTGACTGAGGTCCTATGCAATCATCTGGTTGTATGGTGGTGCTTAGTAACAGAAAGCTTGCTCATCCTTCCCAAAATGAGCAAACTGACATCAACCACACACACACACACAAACGCACAGAAACACACACCATACACATACTGTCTGGTTCTTCCAGTGCCCAAGCTGATATTGAAATCAAGTCATTCGGGATACAGACAGGGATTTATCCCTCTTCGCCATGGTGCTGGGGCATGACTTTGATTTATTCAACAGAGACTTGGGAGGAAAGTTCCTGTTTATAAAAACATTACAACAAAATGTCAGACATACATTTTAGGGTCAGAGTATGCTTATAGGTTCATAGGTTCATAGGTTCATACTAGGCTATCTGCCCAAGGGCATTTATAAGCCTAGCCCATAGTTATGTGGCTTTGCCACCCTTTTAGTTTGAATAAAAACTATGCCTATCATTTTTCTGTGCCTCTGTCAAGCAGTGACACTGAAGTAATCCCTGGGGTATATCTGCGATCTCCCATCCATTGGTCAAGATTCCTCTTGAACAAGGCCAGTGAGGTGCTCTGCCTCACATGTACCGGGATTTTGTTCCACAGCATAGGGAGTCTCTGGGTGATGAATCTGTCCCTCCAGCACGTTCTATTTATAACCGTGTCAAGGTTTAAGTCTCCCGCCCTTGTGGTTCTGAGGGATCTAGATTTTTTGAGGTGAAGCATATTCATCAAATCTGGGTTTGACATGGCCTTATATGTCAGTCACAGGTCACCTCTGAGCAAGCGGTATGAGACTGAATAGAGCTGGAGTTCTTTCAGTCGGGCAGCATAAGACATATTTTGAGACCCTTTATCCTTTTGGTGAGGAACTTTTGGGGCCTTTCAAGCTGCAGCAGGTGTCTGGTCAGATACATTCGAACGGGCATTGTACTCAATCATAGGTCTAATGAGTGATGAGTACAGGGGGACGATGACCTCCCTTGATCTAGATGTGAATCCCTTCATGATCAGGTGGGCGATATAGAAGGTTTTCCTAACTACTTTAGCAACATGAGTGTCACACGAAGGCTACTGTCAACTTGGGTCCCCAGATCCCTGATGACTTTTCTGTGCTCAGTGGATTGCCACCTATATGGTAGCTAGGGGTAACCTTGTTTTTCCCAAAGGGTATGACTATGCATTTTTTGGCGTTTAACTTCAGGCCATGGCTCTGGCACCAGTTATCCGTTTCTGTGAGGCCCTTCTGGACGATATCTGTGTCAGATGTGTTTTCGACTATGGTGCCCAGTTTGCAGTCATCTGCAAACTTTGTCAGCCATAACCCTCCTGTGTTTGCTTGTACTTCAGAAAAGTAGATGCCGAACAAGAGTGGACCCAGGACTGAGCCCTGTGGGACACCACTTGTGACAGGCTTTGAGTCTGACATGGCTCCAGCAACTCTTACCCTGTGGGTTCTGTCACTTAGCCAGTTTGCAACCCATCTTGTGATGTATGGGTTTACATTCAAGCTGATGAGTTTTTCGATGATACCTGAGTGGGGTATTGTGTCGAAGGCCTTTGCCAGGTCGAGGTAGGCTGTATGGACTGCCTTTCCCTCATCAATGGCCTTGGTGACTGTCTCGAAAAAGTCAACCAAGTTTAAGAGGCAGGATCTGCCTTTGACAAAGCCAAACTGGGTTGGATCCAAAGTCTGCAAGTTCCCTATGTCTTTATTTATGAGTTCCATTATGATCCTCTCCATGGCTTTGCAGATAAGGCTTGTCAAGCTAATGGGGCGGTAATTTCCAGGGTCTGTGGAGGCACCGCCCTTATGAAGTGGGACCACAGTCGCCGTGCGCCACTCCTTGGGTACGTATCCTGAGGTGAGGCTAAGATTAAACAGCTGTCCTAACTGTGGGTTTAATTCCTCGTTGAGTTCATGAAGCACACATCCGGGGACACCATCCGGTCCCATGGATGCTGTGTTTTTTGCCTTAGTGAAGGCAGTTCCCACCTGGGCGTTGGAGATGTTTGGGGGGGCTACAATCCTCTGGAATAGATATCTCTCCTTTTGGGGGGGAGAAGTTTGCACTGAACCTGTCAGCCAGTATGTTAGCAATGTGTGTAGGTTCAGTAATTTTCACATCATTTTGAACTAATTCTGAGCATATCTGGGAGTTTCCTCCTAGGTTTCTAACATAGCTAAAGAAGGCCTTATGATTGTCTTTAGAGTCCTTGGCGATTTTTCTCTCAAAATTTGCCTTGGATGATTTTATGAGAGCTCTTAGTTTTTTACTTATAATGATCAAAGGTGTCTTACCTTTCAAGGATTTTGCTCTATCTTGTAGTAGCTTCCTCCTTTTGTTGTAGAGCTTGTTTATGGCTGGGGTCCACCAGACTGGATGCTTGCCTTTGGTACAGAGAGTCTTAGTTTTGTTTGGGATTGCCTGATCCATGCAGTCCTGTAGGTGCTAGTAGAAGGCATTTGTAAGTGATTTAGCGGTTTGAGTAATGTTTACCACTGGCTCAGGGGCCTTAAAGGAGACCACACTAGTTTTTAGAAGTGTGAAATCGGCTTTTGAGAAGTTTTTCACTGTGGTCTTTTTTGTTTCAGGTGGGGGCGGGATGAGGACCTCCAGCGAGATTAGTTTATGATCTGATCTCACCAGTGAGGGGTATACTTCCGGTGTTGAACATTTTGATCCCATGTTCGTGATGATGAGATCAAGTATGTTTTCTCCTCTTGTGGGGATGGTGACTAGTTGTTCCATGGCATTTGAGTTTATGAACTCCAGGAATCTTTGGGTTAGAGTGTTCGGGCTTGAGTAGTGTTCCCAGTCTATATTAGGGTAGTTGAAGTCACCTAGTATGATGGTGTTTGGAGATACATTTATCCTCCAATGTTTTCAGGAAGGCCATGTGAGGTTCCTGAGTTTGAGAGGGTGGCCTGTAACATGCTACAAATTGCAGAGCAGTCTTGCCTATGGTTAATTGCACCTGGATGGTCTCCGATGCATCGTGCGTTGCCACCAACTTTGAGGTGTGGGTGTCCTTTATGAATATGGACACCCCTTTCTTGGTGTTGTCTGGATTTTGGGGCCGGAACGCATGATATGAGGTGAAACCTGTTAGTGCTGGGGTGCTCTCAGGAGCCTTGAACCAGGTTTCTGTCACAGCACAGACATCGATGTTCTCCATATTGAGAAGGGCCTCGAGTGCGTGCATCTTGAGATTGAGACTTCTGGCATTGAGCAGCATTACCCTTAGTTTTTTCCTTTTTGGTGTTCTAGGGTGGTAGGTTTAGAATTTGAGCCTTCCCTAAAAAAGGCACTATGGGGGTGGCAAGAGCCTTTGCCAATATCCGGAAGCCCAGGGGTGACAGGTGCAAGCCGTCCCTTGAGCAGCGTGGCTTGTCCAGCATGTCATCCCAGGCAGACAGACATTGGATCCCCTTTGAATGACACCAGAATTTAAGCCAATTATTAAAGCTGATCATCTTATCACTGTATTGTGGCATCATTCTAGGTGAAGGTAGGATACTGCTCAAGGTCAGGGTCATACCTGCCTGGGCTACATAATCAGAGAGCTCCTCGATGTCCCTTTTCATGTAGTCCAAGGAGGTACGTCTCAGGTCGTTGACACCAGCGTGGACAATGACTGAGTCATACTTGTACCTGCTGTTGAGAGACCTGAGTGCTTGCGTTATGTGGCAGATTCTAGCGCCCGACAGGCAGCTTACTGTGACCTTCTCCTTACTCAGTCTGGTGAGTGGGACGTCAGTGTGTCTGACTATGGAATCACCAATGACAAGTGTGTCTGGCATTTTGTTTGGCCTTAAGGGCTGTGACTGTTTGACACTCTGACTGTGTGGTCTATGTGTTGCATGTGTTGGGTCGTGAGGTGGTAGTTGTTTGGGTGTCTGCTTTGGTGGCCTCTGCTGTTTTGGTAAATTTTTGATCAGAGCCTCCGAGTATGTCTTTGTGTGAGTATGTGTATGATTTGAAGTTGTGATGGTACCATGTGTGACTGGGTATGTATTGTGTGTGGTTACCTTCTCCTCCTGTCTGGTCTTGCCAGTCCTATGTTGAGAGAGCTCAGCCTCCAGTTTGGCCGTATAGTTGCATCTCTCGCATGTATTTGTGTTTTGTGGGAGAAGGAGAGGATTGTCTGTGTACATGAGGCAATTGTAACATTGCCTCAATATTCCCAGGTTCACCAGTTGAGCTGGAGAGGACACTAGCAACTGATCCCTCGACATACTAGAAGTAGTAGATAAAGAGTCTTTCAAAGGACTCCGGGGGAAGTGGGTTTTAGGCTGGTGGGGTACTATCTATAATAAGAGTGCTTTATCAAGGTGCAAGTACTGTAGGAGTAAGTGCTAGGCTTTACAGATAGAGAATAGTCTACTTGGGAATCAAGTAGAGATGAACTTTTCAGTTATAGGATATGCTGGTTAGATCAGCAGTGCAGCTCGAGGAAGGTAGTTCTAAGGGAAAATTTGAAGAGTGGAATTTAGATGTCCCGAATAGTTTAACCTAGTTTAACCGCCGCTGCTCTTGTGTGCAACAGTGGCAACTCAGCTAGCTGCGTTTAGCGTGTTTTATAGCAGGGGGCTGAAGGGAGCTAGGAATTGGCCCAAAACGACCAATGGACTACTAGTTTCTGGCTGAAACTTCACCAAATCGGACAAAAAGGCCGCTCAGTGCTTCCCACTCCCACTGGTAAGCAAAGAAACTTCCCTCTTCCTAATAAGGCAATGGATCAGTAACAGGAACTAAAAGGCTAAAAACTTGTAAGGCTAAAAACATTTCAAGCATGTAAACAGCTCCTGATCAGGACAATGTGCTGACAAACAACAGACAAAGTAATGTTACTCAAACATTCACACCATAGCATGTGCTGAAAAGTAGCACAAAGTCCCACACTTATCTAACATATAACTGTTTAGGTAATACAGGTACAGAGCATGCTAATTAAAATTGTGTACTCAAGTCTTGGCATTAGGATATTGTCCAATAGCAAGACAAACTACCAAGTTAATGAGATTGACTGTTGAAAAAATGCATTTTAATTGGCTCATGACTTTCACCACTATCTGTTATGTTTGTGCTGTAAAAGAAAAAAATCTAAACACACTGTTACTTCTTGTATTCAGTGTATTCAAGTTTGACCCCTAATGGATCCTGAATTCCATTGCTATTTTAATTAGAATGCCTTTATGTGATTTCAGAAAAAACAATACTGCAGATTTGCTCAAGTTAATAACTAATTTACAGTAAGAACAACTGTTCTGAAGTTCCACATGCAATTTTGTAGCAGAGGAAGCTTAATGACCATAATACCATATTATGTGTACACAATTTGAGACTATTTTTTGGTATGCCAAAAGGCTGATTTTTAATAAATAGTGAAAATTGGAGCGATCCAAGCAAAGCTGTAGATAAGGTGGGGCAAATGGGGTGGCTGTGAATGGCACTGTGGAGGTGGTGTCATTCGGTCCCTGCACATCAGTAGTGCAGTCACACGAGTGCTGCTACTTTAAAAGACTTAAAGACAGCCTTAAAGGTGTGCACTTGTATTAATAACTGAAGTAAGGTGCTAGCATAACATTTTTTGTGCTCCTCAGTAGCACCTGCTGGATGAATTGCCTGAGGTACTTGTTGCCTCAGCTACAGCTTCAAATCCAAAGAATAGAAGAATAAGTCTTGTGGAACTCCTGCCCTAAAGATTAAAAGACCCTGTCTTGAGACACATTAGAGCCTGAATACATCATGGAAGACCTACCAGTAAAACAGAATGAAAATCATTGTGTATCATTAAGGCTACAAGCAGACAACCTTCCTAACTACAGGCTATAGCCTACAGTTTCAAAGCCAGGTTAAGGAAGATGGCTTTAGCAATCAGGCCTTCCTCCATATTGCCATATGTCTGATTGGAAGTATAGTACAAGGCTGCTACTGAGCTAAAGACAGTCCTAAACCCACTCTGTTATAGGGGAAAGGGTGCAATACAGATCTATATATTCAAAAGCTGTATATAATCTACCTTTTCAATAGTTTCCCTATAGAGAACAAACAGACTCTAAAATTAGTCACACCTGCTGTTTTCTGAAGTATAATCGTTTTTGCCTAGTTAAATCTGTGAGGGACAATGTTTGTTCTAAAGGTTGAAATGTAAGTAGCTTGGCAGAAAAGCACATTCTACCCTCAAGAATGAGTTCTGGTCTGAAATGTATCCGCAGCAGCTCATTTTGTACCTTCGTTGAAGGTTGTGCGTCAGGGCCGGCAACTCGGCACGTAAAAATCAACTGCCAATCATGAGCAGACCAGAGTTCCGCTGTGGCAACCCCTAACCGGTAAAAGCCGAAAGACACAACATGATGGCTATTATATGGTAATAAAACATTCTGGATGCCAATGATAAACATTTGTCAGGGCAATAAAGTAGGCTATGTGTTTTGAGTAGGTGCTTTTTTAAGAAATGGTTGTCTTAAGTTTAGCCACTGAGTTTTTCTTAAGAGAGTGGCAGTGCTGTGTCCAAATAGTATACTCAATGGCAATTCTAGCTAATCTGTCATAAGTGTGCCGCAGTCGTGTAAGTAGAGTTTACGCTAGGAAATGAAGATGATGCAGACAGTAAGCTAGAGAAACATGAAGATCTAGCTGTGCTTAAACAAGTAAAATTAGTCCTAGATAGTTTAGCTCAGTATAGTTGTCCTAATATTTTAGTTTGTTTTAAGATCCACTGACTGAATGGGGAATGCACATTTTAAAATGGTGTCTGGAGTAACTCCTGTTAGTTGTCTTTACATGATTTGTTCTCTTTAGGATGGTCATTTCAGTAAAATCTGAGGGTGTTCAAACAGCATGACTTTTGTTTTCTTTATATTCACTTGGAGATCAAAGTTTTTAAGGCAGTATGATTGAGCTGGAAGCTATTTTGTAGATGATGATGGACTTGCTCAAAATGTGTGCTAGAAAAGAACTGTGAAGTTGTTACTATGTCATATTAGGCTTAAACTGCTGCAGCCCAAATACAAGTTAAGAATGAAGATAATGAATACAAATGCCAGTTTTTAATCCTTTAGGCACTCCATATTGATTTGGCAGAGAAGATAAAATCATCACTTCGGAGAGTGAGACAACTGAGATAGGTAGCTCTTTAATGAGGTGAAGGATTTATAATGATGTCTGCATTTGGAGAGGTATAGAAATATTGATTTTTAGTTTACTGTGTCAAATCCTTTCAAATGAGCTAAGAGGAGGGTGCCTACAGATTCACAATCATTAACTTTTCTTCTGAATTACTCAGTAAAAAGGAAAAGGGCTGACCCTGTACTATGTGTAATTTGGAAGTCTTGCTTGGAAAATGAAAGAATATTGTGTTTGCCTAAGTACTGGGTGAGTTGAAGATGGACTGACTTTTTGGAGGATTTTTAGGGAGTGTTAAAAGAATAGAAATAGCACAGAAAGTGTCATAAGATCATGAGACGAGTCCAGTATGAACAGGAATTAGTATGGCTCGTTTCATCATTAGTGGGACTTAAGAGGTAGCTACGAGTCAACTTGGTAAGCTACAAGTCACAGAAAATCAATAGGAAGGTTGCTAAGAGAAGATGAAGAAAGTCTGATTTTGTTGTAGATTACAGATGTAGCCAATTGACAGTGGTTAAAGTACTAGGGTGCTGACCATGAGTGGGCTGGCAAGGATGAAGCTTTGCACTGATGTGGATGTGCTCAAGAATCAGGATATATTGATAAAGAACTGACTTCATTTTGTTGCAGTATTTAGTGAAAGTTCTAGAGATAAGGGCATTGACGACTAGCACTACCTGGTGATGACTAGCACTACCTGGTGACCACTAGCAGTACTTGCTGACAGACTGCAGAAATTATTTTGGGTTACCCTTATATGAAAAAACTTTTGTTGAAAATAATCCTGTACTGTCAATTAATACCAACATAATTTATGTATTTATTTATTTAAGTTTGATGACTGGGGAAGTCCACTGGGCCATAAAGAGCCTGTTTTTCAATGGAGGCCTGGGGAGAAAAGCTCCAAGACATTACATTTTACATGTTACAATAGAAAAACAATAGTTCAAACAGAAAGGTTAAACATTAAGTTATAAGACCTTAGCAGATTAACATTTAAACATATAGTTACTAGCCCTCAGTAGGTAAGGTGAACCTTGTGCATGGAGGAAGTATATTTATTTGGAAAGTATAGTACATCAGATAGAAGAGAGAAGATCTGTCCCTGGTAGGGGAGAGATTGTCTTTGGTTGAGATATAAGCAATAGTAGATGGTAAATGGAGAAGATTACGCAGCAAGGTAGAAAACAGAGGGGGTTTGAAAGGGGTTATGTTGGAGTGTGACATGGGCATTCCCATTTGGAAGAAAGATGAGAGAATAGCTGAGATTTGAAATTGGTATGGTTAGGTAGGTTGCATAGGTGGGAGGGGGAGAGAGTTCCACTGTTTAGCTAAAGAGTAGGACAGTAGTAGTTGGCCAGGAGGGTGTGATGATTTGTGGACCTGAAGGAGATTTTGTTTTTTGGATCTGAGTGAGCGGTTGGGAATATAGGGTTTTAAGGACGTAGCAAGAGATGAGCAGTTGGTAGGATTAAAGATAAGCTTGTGGGCAATGGTGAGTTGTTAGTAACTGAGGTAGTTGTGTAGTTCAAGCCATTTGAGAGTGTGGAGGGAGTGGCAGTGGTGGGATGAGTTTTTCGAGTTGTTTGCAAATTTGCATATTTTGTGGTAGCAAGATTTGGGTTTTGATAGTAAGCCAAGATGGAGACTGGTGAACAGGGGGGCACCGTACATAACAGAGGGGAGAAGGAAGGTAGATGCAAGGGTTTGTCTGGTTGAGGGGGTGAGGAAGTGGTTGTGCCTGTAGAGGAGACCTAGTTTTTGGTGGGTTTTCTTGACTGAGGAGTGGATGTGAAATAATGTTATTTTAGCATTATCTGTATTTAATCTGTTTTCAGAAGCATTTAACTTTTTTCATGATCTGATGACAAAAAGGCATGCTTTTTCAAAATCTGATCATATAAGACCATGTTGGCTTTTATCTGTTTGTTTAAACCAAACAGATGTGTAGCCTTAGTTCTTTTAAGGCTACACATCTGTTTTGCATTCTCAGATGTGTAGACTTTGTTCTTTTAAAGCTTATTGGGAAAATGCTGTTAAGAATAAAAACAATGGTATGATATAAGTGATCAACAACAAAGATAAACTGAAAGTGATATAGTTAGGATCAGTTTAATTGGTTTAAGATGGATGGAAATGTAAACAGAAATAAATGTTTTGTACTTGTACTAAAGGATTAGCTGGTATGTGGTCACTGTGGGTGAGTTAAGATTAATCCTGAGTTTTACATGTTACTAGGGGAAGAGGACATTCCCAGCCAACTTCACTACCTTGTGGACATTTAGCTTTTTTAAGTTTATTCAAGTCCATTTCCACTGTTAAAGAAATGTGAACAACTCCTTATCTGATGGCCTGCTATTAGATGATTCTGGTATATGCCCTTTCTCTTCAGTTGCAGAAATGAGTCAATGTACTCATTTAACAATTTAACATTTACTATAGTGTTTTTTTCCTTAAACCACCCATTTTATCAAAGGCAGCATAGTGAAGTGCTTGGAAAATCCATCAAGAACATTCCACATCAAGCTCTGGAGTTGTTGAAAGAAGGAATATTAAGTGCAGATGGATAAGGTACGTGTGGGTTTGGGTTTGTGATTTTAATCCCCAAACTTTTACATATACAAAGGTTTTGGCATTATGGGGTGGGAGTGCTGTGCAAGAAATTGTAGGTTCAGGCCTAAAATAAGGGTTAAAGAAGAGGATAGATAGATTTAGTGGTGTATGTATGTGCTGTTGTATGTTGTGCATGTCTGAGTGTCTTGTGTAGTATTACAGAAAGGGTTTTTAGAAGGCAAGGTGTAGCAGTAGGATTTACTAATGCATGTGAACTTAAACCCTGCCCTTCCACCAACCCAGCTCTACAGCTTACCTTAGAAAAACCCTTTCCGTAATGCTATTGTCATACAAAGTATTCCTGAATTTAGTGGCTGAGTTTTGGCTAAAGAAATCCATTTAATTTCCCTTTGCAATTATTTATTTTTTATGTTTTGGGTTTTTTGGTAAGTAGATTTTTGAAAATGTTTTGATGCTTATACATTTTACATAAAGCAACACATACTCATATATATATTAGATATACATATACACACACACATATACACACATATACATATTATATATATATATATATATATATATATATATATATATATATATATATATATATATATATGATTAGATTATGTATGATCAAACTTACTTAACACTGAAAATAAAATACTGACACAAATAAAATTGAACATACGTAAAATCAAAATCCCTAAAAATTAAACCAACATAACATTGCAAAAGGAAAACAATTTCCTTTTGCAATATTTACAATAAAATCCTAATAATAGCATTTAATTTGTCTGAAGAGTGTTAGCATAAAAGTTTTTTAAGGTAAGGGGTAGCATGCATTGTTAAAGTTGGTGAGGGGGCAACATCATAACACTGCCATTGCATAAGACAGGCTCACACACAAACAGGCACAACACATACTCTCCAAACACTAAACCTGTCCTCATACATAACCCATACCCTAGCCCTAACCCAAGTACACTTGTGCACATACACACACACACACACACACACAGAAACATATACTCTCCAAACACTAAACCTATCCTCATAACTAACCCTTTACCCTAGCTCTAACCCAAGCACACTCACACACATCCACATGCCCCCCACACACACACACACATACACACTCGTGTGCGTGCACTAAAGCTTTACTTAGCTTAACCTTACTCTAACCCTAAACCAAGAATGCACACAAACAACACACCTTACTTAACCCTTACCCTAATCCCCAAACACACACAAAAAACACTCCAACCCCTATCCAAACCCCACTTACCTTCTTGATAAAACAAAAGTCTGGAATTCTGAATGTTTGACAAATGCAACATTTGCTCATTTCCACCACCTCTTGCAGTTATTGAACAAATGTATGTTCAATAAACCATAGCAGAACCAATGACAGATAGATATAGATACATAGGTATTAATATAGAGACAGATGTCTATATCTATATCTGTAGACAGATGTAGCTATAGATATAGCTATACAGATATATGATTTATGCTTCATCGGTGGTTCATGTTATTGTGGACAAAATTTGTGGTTAAAATCATCACTGGTACAGTTAATCAAATTGTGCTGTACTTGGTATAAGTCATCTACAGAATAACTAAATTATTTCACTTGCTCCATGTTTGTCTGACAATGGAGTTAGTATATATGAGTTACAGGGTTGTGGGGGATGAACCCAGTAGGAAGTATGGAGGGCAAAGTTCCCTAAATAAAAAAGTTAAACTTGAAATGTCTGAACAGGGTAGGGGGTTATGTGGTGCTTAGGGATGGTTTAATGTGCTTTTTTGTATTTATGGGAATGTGTTTTAATCTACTTGATCGTAAATGTAAAAGCATTGTTTATGTGTGTGATTAATGTATTTCACTGCTTCTGTTTTGTGACAATTGTATTGTAGATGAAATTGGTCAGTATATTGTGTATAGATCAATTTCATCTATGATCTTTCATAATAATATGTGTATGAGAGTGTGCATATATACACACACACACACACACACACACACACACACACACAGCAATATATATATATATATATATATATATATATATATATATATATATATATATATATAGAGAGAGAGAGAGAGAGAGAGGGGGGAGTGTGTATTTTTGTGTTTTTATTTATTTATCGTGTATATAAACAAAAACACACAAATATGCATAAAGCACAACACAGTAGATAATTAGTATGAACAATGGCTTTAGAATTGGTGGTTTGGTGACTGAAACATGAAGAGGCCACGAATTTGCAGATAGGTTCATCATAAGTTTCCATTAAACATGTATATAAATTGGCAATATTTTATACAAATGCCGCGGTGGTACGGCGGTAGCGTTGTTACCTCACAGCATGAGGTTCTCCCATTCGATTCTTGGCTGGGCTTGGGAGTGCCTTCTGTGTGGAGTCTGCATGTCCTCTCCGTGGTTGAGTAGCATTTGAAATACATGCGTGCGTAACTGGGCGTGCCTTCGTTGAAGGTTGGGCGTTGAGCTGGCACCTCAGCGTTTCGTAAAAATCTACTGGCAATCATTAGTGGACCAGAGTTCCGCTGTGGCGACTCCTTACCGGGAAAAGCCGAAAGACAAACAGCAACATTCTTTGGACCTAGAGCTCAGAATAGTTGCACAGTACTTAGGCATTGTACATAATGTGCTTTTCAATCCTTCAGAGGGAATAATATAAACTGAACAACTGCAGCAGCGATGCTTTTGTGTGTAAAGAAATTCAAGTTTTATGGAGCCAGAAATATACCTCTCAACCTTTCAGAGGAAGAAATCTGGACAAAGCCAAAAACAATGGGTGGACAAAGGCTCAAAAATAGGGACATATTTTAAATATTACTCCTATAACCTTAGAGAGTTGCTAGTTTTGCATTATTATGCATTTTCTGAAGGATATAAAGTCTGCAATTTGAATAACTGCCATTATATAATATTGTTTAGTAACTTCATTCCTGAATGATTTGCCAGAAAACCACATATTTTATGAGGAACTGACCAAAAATATGAGGCAAAGATCTGGACATTCTGTGGAAATCTGGACAGTTGAGAGAAATGGCCAGAAATAGTTTTTTGTGACAATAATTTCCACAGTTCTGAGATATACTTGTAAAAAAACACGTGATTGTTTAGGTAAACTTCTTCTGAATCTCTACAGTGAAACAAGAATAGTTTCTTAAATCTGACAAATGGTTAAGACATTTATATTATAGAAGCTGTTGTGTTTTTATAACAATATCTAACTCCATTTTTCAAAATATGAACATCAGAATTAATTTGCTGAAATGTCTGCAGTCACATTTATCTCTGAAGGAATTGTCAAGAACAATGGAAAAGAATCTGCAGGGAGTTAATGAAACATGAGGATTTCAAGTTACATGGTATTTGTGTCTGGCAGGCATCCTGGACCTTTTGTTATGCATTCTTACTATGTTGTTTAAAGGAGACCTTCTGGGTATGTCCCTTAACTGCTTACTGTATGTCAGAGAGGGCCTTGCAAAACTGTGCTGCTATATTACATGGGTGATAAGTGGGCAAGTACCCTGCAAATTTCAAACAATGAACTTTTAAGTTAATCAGCATCACATTCTGTGGTATGACAAGCTATCATCTATAGGAGGGGATAACATGTCAATTTAAAGCTTTGAACACTAACAGAAGCTTCCAATGCACTGAAATAAAGAGTTACTTGTCTGTTGTATGGTTGCAATATGGAACGCGTAGTTGAAATTTCATCAGATTTCTTGTTAATTGATAGATAATGACAACAGTGACTTAATAGGTAACACGTACAAGTTCATGCCAGAAATATCACAAGACTATGAGTTCTAGCCCCAAACCAGGTAGCTGTCTCTCTAGCTCAGTATTAACACTGCAATAAAGCATGAGGACTGTAGGGTGTTGCAGTCTTGACATGCTCTCATTCTGACAGGACTTGATGTTAACTGCAGGCTCATGTAAAGAAGAAAGTGGCATTTAGATAAATACAGGATAACAAGGAACCTAAACAGCTAAATCCAGTATAGTCTGTTAAGTGTTGGCAGAAAGGGAAGTACACCAGAACGAAGAGGCAGAAGGAAGGGCATACTAACGAAAGGCCAACAGCATCTGCAATGTGCATTCGAGTGTCTCTGAGTAAGAAGAGATAAATAAATGCTTAGAACAGAAGTAAGAAGGAAAGGAATATGCCTAATTACAGAGTATCTCTCCAACTGAGAAGCAGTCTATATCATGTAGAATGGAGCATCGACTGAGCAAGTTAGACTCAGGGACTAATGCAGGATGTGCTTAGTCTCAAAGTAAACACACACCATCTAATTAGCTATTACCAAAGTGTAATCATTATAGGCAGTAGAACACCAGGCAAGTAAACAATCAGTCAGGGAGATAGGCAACTAAAAGGAAATTGACAAGAAGGGGGTGGCAGCAGTGCTTTCTTCTTTACGAATTAGGTGGATAAGATAAAAAGGGAGGTGGCCACAGGGTCACAGAATATTGTGGTCTGGCTTAATCATGACTTTATGTATAGTTGTTGGATTCAGGTCACCAAACCATGGAGAAATTGTGCTCTGTTTCAAATTTCAAAACCTGTACCAGCAAAATCTCGACTTTAAATTGTACTCTACAGTCTAACAAATTGTGTGCATGTATATATATATATATATATATATATATATATATATATATATATATATATATATATGTAAATAGGGAACAAACTCCAAACTCAGCTTCTGAAACAAAACCTTGTATTTTTCCCTATGTTATGTAAAATATTGCCTTTCTCCTCCATGCATTATATTTTATGTGCCTTGATGTGATTAGCTAATTTAGGCCCAGAAATGAACATAGCCTACGACCTAGATTTAGCTAAATAAATATATATCATATTTTCCATTATGCAGAATAAAGTATTGCACTTTCCCATTACACCTTATATTGCATATGCCTCAGTAGTATGATCAACCAACGTGGTCCCCAAAGTAAACGTAGCATAAAACCCTGCATTATCTGCAGAAATAAATGCATGGCATTATCCCTTCTGCAGAACAAAACATCACATTTCCCTTTAGCCAGGGTAAACATACCACTGCACTCAAGATGGACTGCTGAAATGTAATATTTCATGTTCAGTTCTGCCAGATATTATAATCACACTCTTCCCTTTAGACTTAAAAACAGAGTCAGACCACAGAACAGCTACAGTGAGTTTAATAATAATTATAGACACAACAACAAAATAATATAATAATAGTAATAATAATAATAATAATAAAATAATAATAATAGTGATAGAATAAGGTTTCAGTAAAATTGTTGTCGTAGCTAGAGCAAATTATCAAAACTACACAAAATCATCAGTCTTCATGATGTGGGACGGTGGCACATAAAATGTCGGAGCCATAGTAGACACTAAAGTTTATACTTCGCAATCCCAGGTTGTTGTAAAAAGTCATTATTGTTTTAATACAAACAACTCTTTCATCCAGAAATAATTTAATAAACCTATCCATATACAGGGACAGGTTTCCAAAATAAAGCCTTACCTTGACACATTTAGTGGTGGATTCAGGTTTTTGTTTCTTTTCAAAAATACACATACAATAGGAGCAACTGAAAACTCCACTGTTAAATAAGAAAACAGTAGTTCAGGAAAAAAAAAAAGGAATTCATAAAGAACCCCATCGTTCACATTTAGGGCTGAGCTAAAAAGGCCCTGTTTCCATATTGAAGTACATTATCTGCAAAGAGGAAAGATTTCATTATCAGCTAATTTGCATGTCTATGAATTACCATTAATGACCACGAGTGCAGCTCAGCACTTCCTGTGGTGGTTAATAATGGAAGTGGCTGCATCATAGTACTGGCACCCGTCCTCATTCACTGTACTACACACAATCTGTATCCCATACCTGTGCCTGTGTTCTCAGACTGTTCCCGATGTCTTTCCTACCCTTATAACTCATGAACTATTTCAGACAGTAATGGCAGACAATAGAGTTTCACACTTTATATTTTTCAGTACCTCCAGGTAGTGTAAAAGCTGTTAGGCTAGCAACTTTCTAAGATTGTAAAAGACTTGCTTTCAATGCATTCCTAGTACTGTCCTGTCTCACACTACAATGTTGAGAGGTATGCCTACTGTTCACTAAGCCCCCATATATCCCAAACTCTTTCAGACACTGTATAACACCAGATATTCTCTCTCTCTCTCTCTCTCTCTCTCTCTCTCTCTCTCTCTATATATATATATATATATATATATTAATATAAATATAAATAAGTGTGTGTGTGTGTGTGTGTGTGTGTGTGTGTGTGTGTGTGTGTGTGTGTGTGTGTGTGTGTGTGTGTGTGTGTGTGTGTGTGTGTGTGTGAGTGTGTGTGTGTAAAAACCCTTGCTGTGCTAAATTTTCAGTTAGTGTAGCAGGTTAGTCCTGAGGTTTACTATGGCAGTGGTGTAGGGTTTGACTCCGTTTTAGTGTCTTTAAGGCAAGGCATGTAATATTATCCCTGGTGTCTAGTTGTTCCCTGTATCTGTTTTATTTTTTTTTAATTAAGTGTCTTTAAGGCATGGAATGTACAGTATCCCAAGTGTCAGGTGTTTCCCCTCCCAATATTGGTTATGGGTGTCCAGGTTTTATTTTTACTACAAAGGAGACCATTTTGTGGTCTGACCTTACCAGGGAAGGGATTACAGTAGGGGGTGTGCAGCAGTCTCCCATATTAGTGAGGACCAGATCCAGTATGGTTGCACCCCTGGTTGATCTGGTGCAGGTAGTTTGTGTTTACAAAATCCAGGAGTCTCTGTGCATGTATGTTAGTTGTTATATAGGATTCCCAGTTAATAGTGGGGTAAATAATGTCACCCATGGATATGATATTGGGTTGGATGGTTAGTGTTTTTAATAAATTTAAATACATAGTATGGGTTTTCTGGGTCATAGAGGGGGACCTATAGCTTGCAAGGAAGTGGTGTTGGATTTTAGCTATGGCGATTTGGACATGGAGCAGCTCAAGTGCATTGTCCTGTTTGACCAGGCTTGAAGTATACTTATTTTTGATGTAAATAGAGACACCTCCACCTTTAGTCCCTGCCTATGAAGTAGCTGGCCTAAACGTGTGGAAAGCATTATAACCTTGCACTGTTGGTGTGCCCTCCGCATCTATAAACCATGTCTCAGTGTCAGCACAGACGTCAGCATTCTCTAGGGTAAACAGAGCTTCTAGGGAGTGGAGTTTTTTGTTTAGACTCCTGGTATTGAGCAGTAATACCTTTAGATTTTCTTTGTTTTGATTTGCTATGTCAGAAGTCCTTTCAGTTTGGTGTTTCCTAAAAAAGGCACTATGGGGGGAAGACAATGTTTTAGCTAATATTCAGAAGCCTAGAGGGGACAGGTGCAGACCATCCCTGGAAAAGCAGCGTAGTCTGTTGACCATCTCCTTCCATGCTGACAAATATTGCACCCCCTTAGAATGACAACAGAAACTAATCTAATTATTAAAGTCAATCATCATTTGTTCATATTGTAGAATCATCCTTGGAGAAGTTAAAATGCTGCTCAATGCTAGGCTCATACCAGCCTGAGACACACATTCCGAGAGCTCCATGATGTTTCTCTTCATATACTCTAGGGAGGTATGTCTCAGGTAATTTACTCCCACATGGACTATGATTGAGTCATATTGGTAATTGCGGTCCAATGACCTGAGTGTGTGTGTAATGTGGTGGATCCTAGCTACTGATAAGCAACTGACAGTAACTTTCTCCTTACTCAGCCTGGTAAGAGGGACATCAGTGTGTCTCACAATGAAGTCTCCAATGGCTACAGTGTTGGACTATGTGGTGGCTTGCCTTATAGGCTTAGAGGCAGAGGGTCCATGAGATGTAGCTCTATGTGCTGATGTGGGTGTTGTTTTGAAAGATCTTATTTGGGGCTGCTGAGGGTATTTGTTATGTGTACTTCATCTAGGAGGTCTTTGTGGTTTAGGAAGTCTCCATTTAAGTGCCTCAGCATATGTTGGTCGATATGTTTGCTTTGAATTGTATGTGATGGGTGCAGTGTGTGTACTACTGACAACCTTATTGACATTAGGAGTACTTTCATGTGAGACCTTTGCCTCCAGTGACATTGTGTAAATACATCTCTCACATACCATATCAGTTTGTTTGAGAGTTAGCTGGTTGTCAGGAAACATGAGGTAATTTCTCCATTGCCTCAGGATGCCCATATCCACAAGCTGGTAATGGAGACAATAGGAAAGTTCATATCCATGGCAACAGACCCTTTTTTATTGATTAGATAGTTGGAGTGAGAATATTAGTCACTGTCAGGAGTATCCAGTTTGCAACTATGTGGACAGTAATTGTCTCTGCAAACTAGTTGTCCTGTGTGCAACTTGGTATTGGAGAAATTTCAGTTGTGCTTTTACAGGAAAACTGTCACTCAGGGTGTCTGAGTGTGCACAGAGCACTGCCAAACACTTGAGGGGAAAACAAACGTAGACCCTGAAAATTTAAGGATGAAATATTTGGGCGGATATTCTGAAGTTAGAAACAAATCAAGCAATACTTACTAAAAGCAAAGAATTAGCTTGTCAAGAATGATGAAAAGAGGGGAGTCGCATGAATGGCTACTGCCTGGCTACTACTAATGCTGGTCTCAGCACAGCTTCACTCTGCTGGGATACAATACTCCTTTGCTTCTTCTTTCACCAGAAGCAAAATGTTAGCACCAATCTCAAGAAGAGAAGCAGGCCACAGCCTCTTTGGTGGTCCACAGTCTTATCCCAGAAGATGCAATGGTCTGCAGGCTTTTGTAGCCTTTTTCTGGTAGATGCCTTGAATAGCAACCAGACCAGTCAGGAATGTTAAGCACAGACCCTCACTCTCCAACCAGAAATGGTCAGGAATCAATACACTCTGCTACTTCTCTCACCAGGACCAGAATATAAGCACAGATTCCAAGCTGTCATCTATAAAGCAGTTATTCGGCTTTCTGTTGATCAGCAGTCTCCAGGAAATAATGTCCCTGTACTCCTTCTCTCACCAGGAGAAAACAGAAGCACTAAACCCAAAATGACTGCTGAGAGGCAGAATGTGGGCTTTCCAATAACTGGTGGTCTTGCAATACATGTTTAAAGGTAAGATTAAAAAAATGGTTTATCCTAAACACTGCAGTGTGCACTAAGCAATTACATATGAAAGTGGGTAACTTATGTTTTAGCTGTCTAAGTGGAAAGCAACTATTTTTAAAAGCTCAAGATATATTGAAACTGGGTGGCTACTTTTGTATTCAGGTACTATGGAATACAGTGGGATGGCCAATAAATTTAAATAGTTGAAGGGAGGTGATTTCACAAAATAATTATGTGCTTACTCACACCAGCTAGTGAAAGGAGAGAGGGAAGGAGATATATGATCAAATTAACATAAGGGGTAGGAAACTAGAAAGATAGTGCTGTTTACGAACACAACAGTAACAGGATGGGAGGGTGGGAAAAAATTCTGTCTGACTCACAAGAGACACAGCTGTGGTCTCTTTTCAAGTTTTAATATGCAGTTAAAAGCAGAATACAAGTATTATATACAATATAAAATCAATAGCACATCACTAAGAGTAGACTCAGAGGTGAGAGATCTAGGTGCACAGACAGCAGTCCGAACTTTGATCACCATGTGTCCACAGTGGTGAGGAAGTCCCTTTATGTGGCACAACTTATAAGTAAACGTATGGCATCCAGATCCAAGGAAATTATAGTCCTGCAGTACTCAGCCCTCATTAGACCAATAATCGAGTGCAATGCGCCATTTGGCATGTACTTAACTAGGCACTTACAGCATCTGGGGCACCCTCAGGTGTTCCTCACAAGGAAAAGACAGGGTGTAAACAACATGAATTTTGCAGACCGACTAAAAGCCCTATCCCTTTACTCTGTCTCCTACCAACTATTAAGGAGTGACCTATGCCTGACCTACAAGGCACTCTGAAATCCAACCCTAATGGAGCTTCTTACACATCCACAAGTCAAACAGCATTAGAGTCATCCAATCTAGGGATCTAAACTTAGAAAGTGAATCAAACAAAACATGCTGGAGAGACAGATATGTGTCTCAGATATTGTCCTTTCTTTGGAACAGGTTTCCTTTTCACATTATAAAGAGCCCTTCCCTGGCCCTCTTCAAATGCAGTTTGGATCAATGGATGAGGAATCACATATTCACACCTTGGGTAGTGCCTATGTCTCTCATGGACAGGGGAAATCTGTAAGATACTCAATGCATAGGTACAAATCCATGCTATTCTCTTGTCTCTATTTGCCATATATTGGTTAAAATCAGGTTATATTGGCTAGGCTTGTAAGGGTCCTTAAGTCGTTAGCATAGTACTCTCCTATGAACAAAGCCAAACTGGGATGTGTCTAGCATCTGTAGGTTGCCAATGTCATTGTTGATCATTTCCGTGATAATTCATTACATGGCTTTGCATATTAGACTTTTTAGACTGATGGGTCTGTAGTTCCGGGATCAGTTAATGGTCCATGCTTATGAAGAGGGATAACCATTGTGGGTCTCCTTTCACCTGGCAAGTAACCTGTTTTGAGACTGCCATTGAAGAATGTCTCAAGTGGTCCTGCTAAGTCATGTTTTAGGCTATTTAGGAGGCAACTGGGGATAGTATTCTGGCCCATTTTAGCAGTGTTTTTGGCCTTAGTAGGCACATCCAGGACCCGCTTCCTCTTTACAGTTGGGGGAATATGCTAGAAGAGATTTCACAGGGGGTAGTGGGAGAGGTGAAGTTAGATCTAAATTTATCAGCCAGGAGTTTTGCTATGTCACCCTGGTCAGTGAAGGCTGTGTCATTTACCACTAACATATCGCTTAAAAGTATGAATAAGAAATTGGAAGTATGCAATCAACAGGTTCCTCAAGTACAACAATTGGAAATAACATAAAAAGTCAGGCCTGCATGACAATTTTATGTAGCTCTCTGTGAAACTTTCCCGTTTGTGATTTTTTTAAATTTATATTTAGAAACAGTTTGCAGGTTGCATGCCTTTAAATACTAGCTTATATAGGAAGAAAATCTTGTCATGGAAATATCCTGCAAATTAGTTTGCTGAGATTTTATTCAGAACTCCAATAAAGTAGGTAGAGTTGTAAACAATAATGGATTATATTTGTTTGCAAAGTCCAACCCAAAATGTAAGAATCATTGCCAGGACAGAATGCATGCTAATAACTACATTAGCATCAAAATTACAGAATATGTGTAAAACGAGTTTCCCCATTTTAGGAACTTGAATTTGAATAAGGTTGCAATGCAAAAACTTGAGTATAGTCCAAGAAACACAAAACTACAATAAACGTAGTTGTTGCAATAGGAAGGTAAAATAACTTTACAAGGAAAACACTTGTCACTGTGTGGCAGAAGGCTAAAAAAACACGAACAGAAGATCTTACATTCAGGACTTGACATCAAACATATTTCATTCAGTGGAAGATAACATTGCCCTTCTCAATGAGAGACAGAAAAGCCTCGTAATTTTATTTTCTTGATGTGTGAGTTGATTTATCCAGTCCCGCAAGAGTTTGTGTTATGTAGTATTTTACACATGTGAATTTAGTTTTCCACTGGATAGATTTAATTTTCTCTTTTGGTAAATAGGAAGCTAAATGAAATAAAAGCTATAAAGAACAATCAGACAGACTTTGTTCTGCCTTTAGGTGTAGGGCTGTAGGCTAGTCTCAGTTTTTGGTCTATTAAAATTCCCCCATTTTTTGCTCAGTATCTTTTCCCATGTTACAATAAGGGCATTATGAAAATACTCAGTTCTGTTGAAATAGTGGGTAGGATACACATGACTATGATATCCATAGAGGGCAAGATGTGGGGCTCATGTTATTTTGGACACTTCAGAAATTCTGAAGAATGTCAAAAACTTGTTATAGTGTAAAGGCTGGGAGATTTTTTGTTGTACTGTATGTTTTTGTTTGAGCTTTCTTTTTTGTTTGTGAACATCATTTTTGTATTGCATCTGTATAGTGTGTTCTCGGTTTGACATGATTTTAATAAGTTAAATGTTCATCTCATATTTCTACTAGTGTAGCATTTCCTGTAGGAAGGATTCCAGGTTAGCAAATGAGTGGATCAGCAGCGGACAGATCTGCCATCACCATGACTGAAAGTGCTGTGGCTGAGCTGGGATTGGATTGTACTAATGTAAGCTATGGGGGGATAAGGAAAGCAGCAGTGATTTAGGATAACACAAACAGACCCATAACTGTAAGTCATGAAATTGCAGAAAAAAAAATCAGTGAAACTTAAGGATAACAGAATAATAGAATATATCAACAAACTCTGTTCTTTTTTAATATAGTTTTGTCATGTGCATGTTCCTCACACCCCCAATGTGGAAACTGCATCCTCATTACCCAACTGCTTATATATACTAACTCTGAGATCATCATGACTCAGCGAAAAGGGAATAGTCATGAAACTTTGTGATCTCGGAATTTCAGTTTCAGTATTCCAAGACTCACCCTTACTCATCTCAGAATTTAAATGTGTTACTCTTGAATGAAGAATCTATCTGTGGAGAAAATATTATAATTACATGTAATTTCCAATTTACAAGTTATTGCGTCTGAAGAACTGTGGTTGATTGGTATGGAGGAGTTGGGGAAATAGGAAGGAGGCTTAGAGGGTGGCTCTGTCAAGAGCTGAGAAGGAACTAAGGCAAACTATACAACAGGATGATGTTGGACACATGCAATAAAGGGTACTGTATAGACATATGGAGTTATGTGACTGCATGACGAAAGAACAGAGACTGTAAAATACTCTATTAAACAAAGAAAAAATATTAACCACTTGATTTTTCAAGAGGCTTATAACACACAATAAAAAGCGGACTTTATAAGGCTTGAGTTATTGATACCATAAGGTTTAATAACTGCAAGCAATAATTAATATGAGAAATGAAAGACATTATATATTGTAGCCTTTGAGACTAAGGCAGATTATGTCAAGGTGAAAAATGTGGCCCCATAAAATAAACTTTGTTACAGTGATCAGTCTGCAAATAGGAAGAGACCGGAACTGACACACTCTAGGACTGAGACTGTGAGGAAGAATGAAGTAATGATAAAACTGATCTTTTTTGAAAACAAGGAAAGAATATGTAAAATTACAGACACATGTAGTTTAGATTGGAAGGTGGGAATGTGGGTACAATTAAAAGTTTATGACAGTAAAATATATCATACTGACAGTTTTGCGAACTTGAATGGAAAAAAAGGATTAGTGAAATATGGAAATAACCTTATTATTAGATGGGCATGTTGCAACATAATTTGATAAATGAAAATGTAAAAATTGTTCTTAATGGGGGACATTTTATTTTGGAATGTATTCTGAAGATGTTTAAAATAGGGCTGCTTTGGGGCAGAGTGAACTACTGTGATGAAGTGTTAGAAAGAAACAGAAGTAAAACAGGACAAGATAATATAGAGGAAGGTAAAGAAGAAATGGAGGAAAGAGGGGAACAAAGAAGAAATAAGGAAAACCTGGAATAAATAGATGACATAATGTATGGAGATGTAAAACAAGAGAAGAATTGTCGAGTAAGAGTGAAAAATAATTTATTTTATTTATTTATTTTATTTTACATTTGTTAACCGGGTTAGTCTGGCTGAGCTTTTGTCTCATTTTCAGCAGAGACCCGGGGAGAAAAGCTCCTCAGGACTAGAAAACAATTTATTAAATTTTAGTAACATAGTAGTAACAATCAGCTATAGGATCTTACAAGCAGAGACCTGGAGAGAAAAAAAAGCTCCTCAGGCAATTCAATTATACAGAGTATTAACAATTGGCAGACAAGTATGTGAGTTGTTACAAACAAGGTTTTAAACAATTAGCAGAAGAAAATGTGACTAGTTACAATATTATTTAAGCTGCTTAGAGCAAAATGAGTTAATAGTTAGGCAGATGCTTATTTAAAGTGGGTAGGATCTAGTTGTATAGGAGGTAGGAAACAAGAAAGGAAAGTAAGAATGTCTAGTAGGAGATGTAGGGGAGGTAGAGTATAGGAGACAGACTAGACAGGCAGGTTGTTTTGAGATTGTAAGAATTAAGAGTGGTTGGATATAGAGGAAGGGAAGAGGTAGGAAGAGGCAGGGGAATAGTGTTAGAGATACATTGAGTGAAGTGGTGAAATAGGTGAAAGGATGGTGGTTTCAGGGTGGTTGGCTATGATGGCAAGACCACTTTGTTTTTAGGTATTTTCTTGTGGCTAATTTGAAACTTTTGCTATGCTTGAGGGATTTTATTTCCAAGGGGAGTTGGTTCCAGGATGTAGCTGGGTTATAGTTATAGAGAAGGCAGCCTATTTTGGTTTTGGGTTTGTATATGTCTAATAATTCTTGATTTGAGCTGCGTAGCGTCCTAGCAGGGGAATATTTGGATATGATAGTGGAGAGGCTGGGGCAGAAGGAGGGTAGATAGAGGATAGAGTGGATGATTTGTAGTTGGTATAGTTGGAGCAGCTGAGGGAATTCTAGCCAGTCTAGTTGCTGTAGTGCTAAGCAGTGGTGTGACTTGTAGGTTTGGTTAGCTGCAAATCTGGCGATCTTATAGATAGTTTCAAGCTTGGAAATAAGTGTAGAATTTAGGTTTTTGAATTTGTGGCAGCTGTACAGGAGTGTTGGGAGTAATAAAGCCTGGAAGAGAGTTATTCAGGCAGTGTTAGTTAAGTATTTCTTGCTATGGAAAAGGTGTCCAAGTTTCTGATGAGTTCTTTTTACCGAGTTAGTAATATGGAGATAAAACTTAAGCTGATCATCTATTGTAACACCTAGCAATTTAGTACTAGATTCAGCTGAGATGACAGCATTGTTGCAGGATAAGATGGTAAATGTACTTTTGAGTGTGGTGATGTTTTTAGGGAGGAAGAGTAGGAGCTTAGTTTTTTTTTTGGATTAAGTATTAGTTTGTTATCACTAAGCCAAGTCTCAATGGTGTGGAAGGATGCCTGGGTAGTTGAGTGGAGATCAGTTGGGTTGTCAGCAATGGTTGTAACAGTTGAGTCATCAGCATATTGCACAAGAGATGACTGGGGACAAGAGGAGTAGAGCAAGTTGGTGAAAATATTAAAGAGTAGTGGTCCAAGTATGGAGCCTTGGGAGACTCCCATTTGTACAGTGAGAGGGGAGGATAGTGCAGAGAGCCATTTAACTGATTGCTGGTGGGTAGAGAGATAGCTGGAGAACCAGGAGATAGTAGTGGGACAGAAATGTAAGTTAGCGAGTTTATCTAGAAGGAGTGGGTGAGAGACAGTGTCAAAGGCTTTAAAAAGGTAAAGGAAAAAGCATGAAACAAGTTTACTGTTATCACGAGCTAGGGAGACTATGTTGATGAATGATATGAGTACAGTAGTTGTACTATGCATGGGATGGAAACCATGCTATGTGGGTGTGAGAAGGTTTTCCTGGGAAGGTAATGCATTATATATATATATATATATATATATATATATATATATATATATATATATATATATATATATATATATATATATATATATATATATATATATATATATATATATATATATATATATATATATATATATATATATATATATATATATACTATGTTGATGAATGATATGAGTGCAGTAGTTGTACTATGCTTGGGATGGAAACCATGCTATGTGGGTGTGAGAAGGTTTATATATATATATATATATATATATATATATATATATATATATATATATATAGTGGAGAGAGTATGGCAATCGGTCTGAAGTTGGATAGGTCTGAGGAGTTGCCCCCTTTGTGAATGGGTATAGTAAAGAAATTCTTCCATACAGTGGGGACATATGATTCAGAAATGGATCGGTTGATTAAGATAGATACAGGATAGGCAGGAGGTTCAGAGGCAATCCGCAGGAAGTAAGAGGGTAGCTTGTCAACAGATGGGGAGCAAGGTTTAGGTTTAGAGAGTAATGACTTTACATAGTTGATACTGCTTTTGGAGAGAAGGAGTTAGGAGGGTTTGGAAGAGGTATAGAGTTTGTGGGGGTGCTAGTGTTGTTTCTCGGGGGGGGGGGAGAATTTATTATGGAGGTTATTGAGTTTATAAAATAATTGTTAAATTTGTTGACTATGTCTTCAGATGTTGCACTGGGACATCGGTTAGGAGAGGAAGGGTTTCCTGGATGAAGAGTCTGTTTGATAGAGCTCCAGAATTTCTTTGGTTCTGATTTAAGAGTAGAGGGAGGATTGGCATAGAAGTTTATTTTCTCATAATGGATGTTTTTTTTTTTTTTATTTTATTTCTGAGTTCTTTATATTTCTGAAGAAATATAAAGAACTCAGAACTAAATATAATCTTAGTTTCGTGAAAAGAAATCTGGTAGTTTAGCTACTGGTGAAAATAGTGAAAGCACAGAAGATAGCGGCGAAAAAAAATGCAATGACAACACAAAAGGGTATGTAAGAGAAAAGGGACGGAATGGAAAGGTAAAGGATGAAGTGTATGTTTATAACAGCCTGAAGGAATGGGAAGGAGGCAAGATATTATTTACTGGGCACATGAGTTAGAAAATGTGTGCCAGCTGGTGATGTCAACCTTGGCTCTAGGTGATGATCACTATTGATGGGACACCCTGACCACATGTCCAAAATGGGAAAGGGGGGATTGATGGCCATATACAACTGTTACAAATTGTTTTGGATAAGAATTTTTTTTTATAATAAATATTTTTTGCAGCTATGGAGGATACTTTTGACTGCATGTATTCATGATAAACACAATCTTTTTAATTCTGATTTAGTCATGAGAAGAAGGTTTCTTTCTGACAGCTAGGTGCTGTGGAAAGGTGATATCCAGGACTTACAACATTTTGTTTGATAAATTAATTCTAATGATTTGGGTCTTACTGTTACTTATAATTTGTTTACTGCAAGTTTTATGGATGTTACAGTAATATATATATATATATATATATATATATATATATATATATATATAAACACCATTTTCAAAAATGTTATATTGCATGCTAATAGTTATCCATTATGAGGAATAATATACCTTTTTCACAACATCTTAGAACTAAGTGAAGATTTGGGGATTCTGCTGTGTATCTATGCAGTTTAGTGATACTGAAACCTTTTTAAAGGACAAAATACAAACAAGAATTAATAGAATTAATAGAAGCTGTTAAAAATAAAATACTGACTCAATCTAGTGCTGAATTACTTAAATATAGCGAGGATTGTGGGAAAAATCAATCTTTACATCAGCCACTAAGATTCACCACAACTTTTGGTAACAATATATATAAGATTCATGATCTTAATAATAAATCACGGCCTTTTTGAAAACCTGATAATCTTTTTTAATCTGTAGTCCTTAATACATGCAAATTCTCCTGTAGAAAAGCAATACCTATGGGATCTCAATTTGTTACTTTTAAAAAATCCACACAACAGTTCAAAACTAGGGGGTGTTTTCCTTGTGGGCGCTGCATATATTGTCCATCAGTGGTCAAAACCAAAGTCTTTACATCTAGGAACATATATAAAAAAAATTAAATTTGACACCTGACTGCATGTAACACACACTGGGTGATTTATTTAAGAATTTGTCTTTGGGGTCTTTTTATGTAGGGTAGATATTCTGTACTTTCAAACAGAGGATAGTGGTTCATTTTAGTGACCTTAGATGTCACAGAGATCCCAGAACCTTGGTCCAACATAAACAGATACATGAGGGAACTATATTTAGTTACTGGTATTGATACACCTTTATTACTTGAGCAAAGAAGAGAGAGAAGCAAAATGCAGGCTTAGATAATGAGGAAGTAGAAGTAATGGCCAAGTTAGGAAAACTATGGGAATGGGGGGGGGGGCAAATTTGTTAAAATGATAGTTTATGAAGCAGTAATGAGGAGATGGAGTTGGAATGAGTTAGTGAGACAGAAATGAGACTAAAGAAAATAGAAATAGAAGAAATTAAGAAACTGCTAAAAAAATATTAAGGTGGATACCACACCTGGAAGAGACGAGTTAGAATATGGGTTTTACAAGAATATGGATGTGATTCCATTAAGTGTTATAAAACAGCTGCATAATGGGGGGTTTAAAGTACAGATGGAAATTGATTATATGAGGGAAAATAATATTCTTTACAATAAAGGGTGATAAGAAAAGGTCACCAAAGTAACAGATGAAGGTAAAATGGTACACATTGCATACCTCAACCTGGCCAAAGTTTTTGACATAAATTCCCACTCAGGCATAGTAGAAAAGCTAAACAAACTGGGAATAAACACCTATGTCACCAGATGGATTGGCAGCTGGCTCATTTATAGGATGCAGATAATCAAAATAAAGGAAGTTACCTCCACAATCAGACCAGTCACCAGTGGAGTATTCCAGGACTCTGTACTGGGAGCTCTCCTGTTTGGCATTTACTTTTATGTAGTAAAAGTCAATAGCAAAGTGTTCTGGTTGACTAAGTTTTCATATAACTGCAAGCTAGGAGCAGTCATTGAATCCCCCAGTGACTTCGCCATCTTGTAAGAAGGTTTGTCCCAAATAAATAACTGGTGCCAAAATCATTGTCTGAAACTAAATGCCAAAAAATGCATTACTGTTTCCTTTGGGAAGTCG
This sequence comes from Protopterus annectens, assembly GCF_019279795.1. NCBI lineage: Eukaryota > Metazoa > Chordata > Ceratodontiformes > Protopteridae > Protopterus > Protopterus annectens. The sequence goes on along the minus strand of NC_056739.1, from coordinate 1,211,611,708 downwards.
TCTACCCCAGGGAGCTACAGCATTGTCAATACATCCCTAAAAGGTGACCCAGTTGTTCAGGATTTGTGAACTTATGTGGACAGTGACCTAACTATTGACCAACATGTGTCTATTGTTATAAAAAAAGTGCTTCTATGTTGTAGAGCTTACAAACAAAGGGATTATGTCTAGATCAAGGGATGTCATTGTTCCCATTTACTTTGCCCTCATTTCACTAATCTTTGGATATAATGTCCCATTTGGCATGTATCTGTCCAAACACATGGAACAACTGGAGCACCCACAGAGATACCTTACTAAAAGGATGCATAGCCTAAACAACATGTCCTACATGGACTGACTCAAAGCCCTGTCACTATACTTAGTATCCTACAGACTGATAAGAGGTGACCTGTGTTTGGCATAAAGGCATCCTTTGACACATTACTGATGGATTTTCTGCACATCAGCAAGTCAAATGGCATCACAACTGCTCAGTCTAGGGATCTAAACCACTTCCACAACATCAACAGAATGGTTTGGAGGGACATATAGCTTTTGCAGAGGATACTGCTTCTATGAAACAGACTCCCCATCCACACAAAACAAACTTAATCCCAGTTCATTTTCAACTGTAACTTAGATCTATGGATGGGAAACAGAAAATTTACCCCAGGAATGCCCCCTGTACTACTAAAGGATAGATGCAGCTCCTAAATGCTTTATCCCATGCATGGGTCCCCTCAAATTATCTATGGTATAATCCCAGTCATTCTTTTTAGGTGTAATATATAATTATTGACCATAGGATTGGTAAGGACAATCTATGACCAAATGAGATAGATTTTTTGAGCACAAAAAGGGAAATTGGCTAGGTTTAAAATGGCCCACTAGGCCAGCTGGCAGCCTACTACGAACCTGTAAGAAAGGTTTTAAAATTGAAATCTTTAGCATTGTTAAAAAACCATTATAAAATACAGGCAAGAATAATGCATGGAAGATCCATAGCATAGTATTTGAGAAAACAAGAAAGGAAGTAGATAGTTTTGGGAAAAAGAAGGGTATGAGAGATGGAAAAATGTATATTGTTGGGATAGGGAGACAGTGGAGGAAGTGAAAAGAAGGGGCAGAAAATGCTTATTAGTTTGTATTTTGAAAAGTCATATAAGAATATCAAGCAAAGTGAAAAGTTAATGGTATTAAATGAGGAAGAAATACATTAGAAGGAATGAGAGTAGATGAAACACATATATAAATATATGTGGACCTTTTTCAGACTCAGGTCAGGAAATCTGTTTGGTTACATGACTTGCTCCTTCCTTAGAATCATACAGTTAGGCAAATGGATGCCGAGGGAATAAAACCCTGGACAATAGAAAACAGCTCATTTACATCTCCTACCTTAATTCACTGCACAGTTACTATACCCACTAACAGTAAGGTATGAGAGTGAGATGGAGATGCAGGTAGACTAGACATGCATAAATGATATGAGAGATATGGAAAAAAATAAGAACTGAATTAAAGTGTTCAGAGTAAGTTTTTGAGAATAAGACAGCAATATAGAAGAAAAGAGAGGGATATTTAGATAAATGAGGAAAGCCATGAAGGTATAAAAGTGCTATCAGTGTTTTATTATTATTATTATTTATTTTTATTTTGACTTCATGGGATTCCAGAGGACCAGAGTAGACTCCCATTAAAAGAGGGCACTGTATTTGGAAGAAACAGAGGGATAATTAAGAATGGTACAGCTAGCAGCAAATTTCACATCTTTATATATTTGTTTAGAAATTTAATGGAAAAGCAATAGAGTGATAGTGCAATTGGAGACGGAAGAGGATAAGGGATGGGCAAAAAGCTGAAGGAAGGAAGGTGAAAAGGTACAGAGATGAAAGATTAAATAATGAAATTAAAGAAATAGCTAAAATAATAACATAGAAAATACAGTATGTGGCATTGGAAAAAACAGAAGTCTGCAGTACAATGAAGCAGTAAATATAACATTACTGACAATGGGTGGAAGGTATCATAACGAGAAGAAATAAGAATAACAAATATGCAAAAAAAGAAGAAAATTACAAGAGACAGTGAGTAAGATGTGGGATATTTGGTAAGAGTTGCACATCTAAAGTTACCACTGAAAAGCCAGATAATGTATAATGTAGTTGGAGGTAAACTTTGTGATTATGAGTGTGACAAAGGGAGATACTGCCAGCATAGCTAGCTGGACTTTTTAAATAATTATATGTCACTGCTGAATATTGAAATGATTTGTGTAAGATGCTTGTGTTACAACTGTATTAGAACTGCATGTTATATCAAACTTGTTTGTACAGACGTGTGTTGAAAAGATATTTCGTAAAGTACTAAGATTAAAGATGTATCCACAGTGTGTTCTGTTGGAAGAGAACAGAAATGTACATACACTATTGTAACTGTTTAAATGAAGATATTTTAACAGTGGAAACTGGAACACAGGAGGTTAATTTCAGTCTAATAAATTTCAGAAAAATAGCTGAAATTAAATTACTTTATGGCAGCAATGAGACAATATCGAAAATAAGGGAATTTTCTGTATTGTCCTGGAAGTGTTCTATCAAAGATCTGAGGGAAAAGCCCTTGTCTATGTATTTTTACAGGTAGATGCTAAATGCTATCACCTGCCATCAATGGTTCTTTTTTGGGCCTGAGAACTAGGAGTCAGATGACAAGAAATGATGTCATTCTGCAAGTTAGCTCAGCCGTAATATCTGAGATATTAATTTGAGAACTCTCTGGTGAGACATAGCATTCTGTATTCTGTCTTTGACTTGGTAAAACAACTAGAGAAGATCCATTCACCAAATCTGCCTTGCTCTGTAAGTAAGTTAACTAAAACATAGTAACTCTCTTAGATATAGTCAGGAATATAGCAAAACTTAGCTTAGATTTTTTTCTTTATTTATTTGAGACTGTCCTGCAATGCTGTTTTAAATATTTCCTGTGATTCTGAAATCTGGTGTCACTGTAAATATATATTTAGCATTGTGTTGTTCTTTTGTTATTTATTATTAAATAGATTTAAACTTTTCATTGTGGCTGATCTGTGTAGAGATATTTAAGTTCTGAGAGTACATGCATATTTATTTGGTGACTCTGTGGACCACTCCTGTTAGCCTTGTTCTTGGTCAAATTACCATTTGTATTGATAATAGCATTTCATAACAAGATTGGACACCCTTTGTTAAGGGCCTTAAAGTAGCTGATAATGAGCTGACTGATGGCAGTGATAACTACCTTATAGTCTGGACAAAAGGGGGCATAGCTACTAAACCTGTGCCAGCCTTTCCCAGGGGTGTGTGTGTGTGTGTGTGTGTGTGTGTGTGTGTGTGTGTGTGTGTGTGTGTGTGTGTGTGTGTGTGTGTGTATAAATCAAACCTCAAAGAGTGTGTGTGGTTTGTGTGCCAGCTACTTGGGCAGGGGCACGAAGCACTGGTTGGACAGAGAGGGTGCAGGAGGTCTTGGCTTGGCTACTCAGCTGAGATCTCAGCTCTATAGCTGTGCCACTGGGGAGTCTTACTAGGGATCTGAAGAAAGAGGGAGAAGCCAGCCCCATGGTCTGTGTGTGCTCTTCAGGTAAATTGCACTTGAAGCAGACAGCTGCATCTGGAAATATGGTGTGTGTATACTTGTCATACTCCCAGTGTGCATCCTCCACTGTTGCCAGTGGTGAGGCTTGAGGTTCCTTGATTACTATTCCAATGGTGGGGCATCACATTTATTGGTGGCAGTGGTGAGATATCCACATATTGGGATTCAGTGGTTTGGATACTGAACTCCTGTAGCCTGCAAACAGTGGTCACTAAAGAAGATGTTTGTACTCTCAAGCAGCCACACAGTGAACATTCAGAGTTTCATATCACAATAGTTTTATTTATTTCTTGTTAGCTTAGTTAGGGAGAACAGGCAAGGATGTCAGCAGAGAAGTATGAAAAGCTGACAAGGAGCCAGTTGGCTGAGATGTGCCAAGGCAAAGGACTGGGTCATGCCAACCTGACTAAAGGAGAAATGATTGCAGCCTTAGTCACAGCTACATCACAGACCAGCAACTAAGAGGACAAGCAGATTGGCCTTGGGGATGTACAACTCTCGGAAAATGGACAGTTCAGCTTTGTCTCAGAGGATTTCAGAATGTGTCTGGAGTTAAAGAGACTTAAACTGGAGGCCAAACAGTTAGAACTAGAATCAGCAGTGAGACTGTGGCATTTGGAGGCTGAAGAAAAGGAGAAACAGATGGCATTAGAATCAGCAGAGAGACTGAGACATCTGAAAGCTGAAGAAAATGAGAGACAGAGGCCACAAGAAAAGGAGAAGCTGACTCTTTGCCAGGATCATGAAGGTAATGGGAAAGGGAGTAACCAAACCCCAGAAGCAACACAGGTCAGTAAATTTCCTCCACAATTTACAGAGGGTGATCATTTTTATAGTTTTATTCATATGTTTGAAAGGGTATGGTGTCACTCGTTTAGTCAGAATGCAATAGCCTAGTCTTTGTGGGTTCTGTTCAAACAGCTTTATTATATACAAACACATCAGGATTGAGGCTTTATGACTTTAACTTAGATAAACTTATATACAAATTAGCTATTACATTCATACATGCTCACTCTCTGGCTGCACTCTCAAAATGGCACTGAAGCTAGCTTGTACTTGCTATTTTTATGCACATTCAGTCCTTGAAACACTTCTTAAAGATACAGCACACGCACTCTGTTCTGCATCCTTCCTGTTTATGAAATAGGTCATGCAATATTGACATCAGTTGACATGCAATCAATACAAATAATTCATTGCTATGCAATTATACAGAGCTAGATACACATATACAATTATGTCAAGGTTGCTGTGTATTTCACACCAGGTATGGAAATACATACCAAATTATGTGACGTAGAATTTAGAATTAGATTAAACAACTGGGACTGTCTCTACTGAATGTTCAACCTTAGGGACATCAGGAACATCATCAGGAATGGAAGTAGAAGTTAAGACATGTTCTGCAACAGGAACATCGTCTGGATTTGTCTGAGATCTAGAGTCTATATCACAGGAACAATGCTGCAATATCAATTCTGGTACAGGAAGAAGATGTCTGCAATTTCTCCTGTACTCCACACCCTCAGATTCTACAAAGTAGGATCTTGTCCCGGTACATATACATGTTACTTGACCAGTCCGGTTGAAACCTTTCACCATTTGTATCCTCACTGTCTCTCCTTCTTTCAATGGACGAAGGAATCTGTTTTGACTTCTGGAAAGAACAATGTCTGAATAATTGGGCTCTAATGGTTTTGTTGTTCTTAGCTTTAGGCCTCAACAAACTGGAACTAATAGGCAGTGTTTTTCTGGTTTGCCTAGATAGAAGTGTCTGAGCAGGCAAACCAAGTATGTTGTCTGGGGTATGTTTCTGAGATTAAGTAAATTCAAAAAGACATTGGTATTGTCACGCTTTGACCTTTCAAGTAATTGCTTTGCACTCTGTACTGCACGTTCAGCTAGTCCATTCGACTGTGAATATTATGGACTACTAGTAACATGTACAAAGTCCCATTCTCTTGTAAATTTCTGAAACAACTGACTAGTAAATTGAGTATCATTGTCAGGAACAACTTTGTATGGACTACCATGGACTGAGAAATGATGTTTCAACTTAGTGATAACAACAGTGGATGCTAGATTATGTAGTAAATCAATCTTGAACCAGTTTGAATAAGAGTCTTCTAAGTAATGCTGATTGTTCCACTCAAATATAAAAGTGGTTACTGTTGATCAAGGTAGTTCAGGAACCTGATTTAGCTGAAGTGGTTCTCTTTGCAAATGCGGTTTAGTACTAATTTGCATACTGACCAAGAAGAAAGTACTTTATCAATGTCTTTTACTAGAGATGGCCAAAATACTAGTTCTCTCAGCCTTCTTTTGGTAGATTCGGAACCTGGGTGACTACGATGCCAAATCTGGATATATTCATCTTGTAAGGAAGCAGGAACAACAATTTTAGCACCTTTGAAAATAATACCATCTTCCCTCGACATCTTAACTTTGTAAGGAAAATACATTTGCACTTCACGTGGTACACTAGATTGCTTTGACGGCCATCCAACATTAATGTAGTGGTTGAGCTTTTGCAAAATTGGATCAGTCTTTGTATAATATGTCAGCTCATCAAGTCTCACGGTAGTAAAGTTACGCATGTCCATTACATCAAAGTCAAGATTCTCTGCGTCAAGCTGTTTCGCTGTATTTCTGGGCGATTTGGATAAGATATCAGACAGATAAAGAAGTTTGCCATTTGTATAGATGATTTTGAAGTCGTACTTTTGCAATTTGAGCATCATTCTTTGTAATCTCATTGGAGCTGAATGCAAAGTCTTCTTTAGAATAGTAACTAGAGGTTGGTGATCAGTTTCAATCTGAATAGCTCGACCATAGATATAATCATGAAACTTTGAACATGCAAATACGTTTGCCAAAAGTTCTTTCTCAATTTGAGCATACTGCATTTCAGTTTGGGTAAGGGTTTTAGATGCATAGGCTACTGGTCTACCTTCTTGAAGAATAAATGTGCCAAGACCAAATTTTGAAGCATCACAGGAAAGAGTGACTGATTTATTGGCATCATAGTATCTTAATGTAGGTGCGGTGGCAATTTTCTGCTTAAGGTCTTTAAATGATTTTTGATGCTGTTCCAACCAAGACCATGTAACATTTCTGTGCATCAGCTCTCTTAAAGGTGCTGTCAACTCATTGAAGTCTGGTATAAAATTGCCTAAATAGTTGACCATGCCAAGAAAATATTGTAGAGCTTGAACATTATCTGGTGCTGACATCTCAAGAACAGCTGCTTGCTTGTATGAATCTGGTCTCAAGTCAGTGCTGGTAAATAAATGACCTACATATGTAACTTCTGGTAGTCTGAATTTGCACTTTAGAGGATTGAGCTTTAAGTTCACTTCAGGTGCTCTGTCCAGAACTTTCTTAAGGTTTCTGTCATGCTCTACTTCACCATTGTCTCCAACCAAAAAAATCATCTTCTATTATGGCACAAGGATAACCTGAAAAAAATTACTCCATTGCATGTTGGAAGACTTCACTTGCAAAATTTATTCCAAATGGCATGCTTGGGAATCTATATCTGCCAACTGGGGTGTGAAGGCTGCCAGCCCAGCTAGATAGAATTTTGTAAATAATTCTATGTCATTTGTGAATAGTAATATGATTTGTATGCTTGCCTTAGAATTGTAAAAAAAACTACTGGGCTTCGAGACTGTAACCACAGTGCACTCTTCTGAAAAAGAGCAGAAATGTGTATAAACTACATGCCTATGCACATGTATGTGTTGATGGTAAAGGCTGGAATATACAAAGTTAACTTGCAAATGCTAAGAAAATAAGTGGAACTTGTTTATGACTCTGTTATCTCTGTTTCAGCTCAAAGCAGACACAATTTTTAGAGTTATAGGCTTTCCTATTGTCTGGACACAGAGGTAATTACAGGTTTTCAAGGTCATTTTTTTATTTATTTTATTTTATTTTACATTTGTTGACCGGGCTAGTCCAACTGGATACATGTCCATTTTCTGTAGAGGCCTGGGGAGATAAGCTCCAAAATTAAGGTAATAAAACAGTACAGCAAAACTAAAAATTATTTGAAATACATTGTTGATATCCGCGGTAGTGGTGCTGCGGTAGCATTGTCACCTCACAGCAAGACATTGTCCTGTTTGATTCTCAGCTAGAGCGTCTTCTGTGTGGAGGCATGTGTGAATGGGCATGCCTTCGTTGAAGGTTGTGTGTCAGGGCTGGTAACTCGGCATGTAAAAATCCACTACCAAACATTAGCGGACCGGAGTTCCGCTGTGGCGACCCCTAACTGGGATAAGCCGAAAGACACAACAACATGGAGATTTACATCAAAAGGCTAACTTTAAAGCAATTGACTACAGAGTTTAACAAAACAATACAGTACTATTTACATGGTAAAGGGTTAGACATTCATTATAAAGTAGGTTAGGAAAGAAGTAAGGATTGAAATAAAAGTTTTACAGTTGATTAATAAAGTATAACTCTAAGATAATAAAAAAGTTTGCATATATACACCTAAACAAATAATACTCTCAAAGTAAAAAGGCAGTTACTCTATATACAAGGTGGAGCAGTTGTGCTCACAGCTGGATGAGTGTTACAAAGTACATACTCGGTAGTTCCCTGAGAAAAACTAGACTTAAAACTGGAAAAAAGGGGAGGATTACTAATCCTACTTTAAGGGTAATGGGAGAGAGGTAAACAGTAACAATGTACTGGATGAGTGTTAGTCTGGGTTAGTACATGGGCATAGCCATTGTGTCTTTAGTAGAATTATTAGTTGCATTTTGAAGAATGGTAATGATGATGATGCAAGTTTGCTGGGAAGCCTATTGTTTTACGACTTCCAGTTCAGGCAAGCTTCTAAGAGGTAAGTGTCAGATTCTAAGAGATATGTATTTTTCATAGAGACATGTTGAATTCTATTGGTATCTGTTTAGCATGGGAACTAGAAGCAGGTGTCAAATAGTGATGTCATCTAGCTAACCCAGCAGTAATGTGTATTATTAATTTAAGAACTATCTCAGACAGAAAGTCAGTGCATTTAGTATTTTGTTCTTGACCTGTAAACATCTCTTCAGCACTTCTCATCTTTATCTGCCTGGCTCTGTAAATAAGACATTTAGGGTATAGTATTCCTTACAGATAGATAGGAATATAGCAAGAGTAGTCTAGATGTTTTCTGTATTTATGCGTGACTATTCTGCAGTGTTGTTTTAAAATATTTCCTGTGATTCTGAACTCTACTGTCACTGTGTTGAGTTAACAAGTATTGTCTTGTGCTTTTATTATTAAATATATTTAAACCTTTTAATTATGGCTGGTTTTGTATAGAGCTATTTAAGCTCTTAGAGTACTTGCATATGTATTTGGTGATACTGTACAGGCCACTCTAGACTAACCTCAAACGTTCTGGTCACACTTCCCATTTGGATAACAGTAACATTGCACAGTAGAATTGGTCACCCTTTTGGAAGGGCCTTAAGTAGCTAATAAGTAAGTAGTAGTTAGTGGCAGTGATTACTACATTTTAGTCTGGCCAGAAGGGAGCATAGCTAGTAAACCTGTGCCAGTATTCCCTAGGAGTGTCTGTGTGTTTGTATATAAATCAAATCTCAAAGTGTGTGTGTGTCAGCTACTTGGGCAGGGGCACAAAGCACTGGTGAGACAGAGAGGGTGCTGGAGGTTTTGGCTTGACCACTCAGCTAAGATCTTAACCCTATAGTTGTGCCAGTGGGGAGGCTTACTGGGGATCTGGAGAGAGAGGGAGAAACCAGCCCCAGACTGACTGTGATCTCTGTGTGCTCTTAAGGGAAATTGTACTTTACTATGTGTGTACTTGTCATCCTCCCACTATGTAAGTCCCTCACTGGTGTTAGTGGTGAGGATTGAGGCTCCTTGATTACTGGGCCAATGCACTGGCATCACACGGGGTACTGAAAGTAGTAAGTAATGAGGATTTGCAATCAAGCATCACTTGCCAAAATGAACTTTTTGCATCCAAGACAGAAAAAACTGTGGCATTCGGTACTAGGGCTTCAACTTCTTTGACTGTACGCATTGGATAATGCAGTCTCTTTATTAATGCTTTGTTCAAATCTCTTGGTTCAATACATATACTGATTTCATAGAGGCTTTTTTTGAGGGTTGCTACCATAGATAACACCCATTCAGTTGGTTCTGTAACTGGGCAAATTACACCTCGCTGTACCATTTAATTCATTTGAGCTTTGACTTCATCCTGCATAGCTATCAGAATTTTTCTTGCTGGTCTGACTACTGGACTGACCACTGGGTTTAAATTCATAGAATACACAACTGGAAGTTTGCCCAACTTGCCATCAAAAACATGAAAACAGTGCTGAGCCTTCGGTTTGAGTTTCTTCACCTCCATAAGCAACAAGTTTCACAGTACTAGTCACATTGAGTTGTTCATTAGTTCTCACCTTAGCAAATGTGCCTGCTGACATAACATGACACTTTGAACTAGTGTCTACTTTGAGCTCAGTGGATCTACCATTTATCTGGACAGTAAAAAACTCTTCATTCTTTGCCAATAAATTCATTGCATCAACCTTTTCACCGATTACTGATACAACTTCTACATAGAAAGTAGAATTGCAGCTCTCTATATGATCAACTTGCTTTTTTGAGTGACCCTTCTTTAGAACTGTGTGAAGTTTACTGGAGTTGCAAAACTTTTGAAAATGATTCCATTTTTCCACTTGTGGAATTGCTGACTAAATGCTAAGCATTTCTTTCTTTTAGACTCATGACTGGCACCACAACTGTGGCAGTTAACAATAAAGCTGGATTTGGGTTTTGCTGATTCACGCTTGCACTGAATTGAGCATTCTCCTTTCTTAGAACTTGCTGGTAAACTACATAGCTTCCCAGGAGAACCGACAGGGGCTGTCGCTGCCATGTATGTGCTTAGGCCTGCTTCTTCTTGCCATGTGTTGCATGCTGTCTACATTTGCTCTGGAGCCCTCTGAAACCTTGCTCTTATCACTTGCAAGCATACTTGCATGTCTTTCTGTAACTTCATGGATTTGACAAATCTCAATAGCTTTACTCAGCATTAAATCACTGTCATGAAGCAAAATCTTTCACACAGCAGTAATATTAATACAACACACAAGCCTGTCCTTTATTAACTCATCTTTTAAGTCACCAAACTGACACATTTTAGCTTTGTTCCTCAGGTCAGTAATATAAGCTGCAAAAGTTTCCCCTGGTTTCTGATCTCTTATGCAAAACAAATGCCTCTCTAATGTAATATTTGTTTGGAGGTTACACATTTCTCTGAATTTGCACTTCAAACACTCGGGTCTTCCCTTGATTCAGCCTTTACAACAATATGGCGATTTTCACCTTCTCCCTCATATACTGCTGGTGTATGCACAAATGAACACTCTCTTTCAATGGCCTCTGTCTCAGCTAGGTTTAGTAAAATGAATGCCCTGGTGCATGCATCTTTGCCAGAATAAGCTGCTGGTATAAAAATATTGTACTCTTGCTCAAATATTTTCCAATTCTCTGCAATATTCTGATCAAATACAAATGGTGAGGGCTTTCAAAATCCATTTGCCATTATTAACACATAACAGTGAAGGGTTTTGCAAATATGCATGAACACAAACACATATACATATGCCAGAAATTTATGCCAGTATTCGTAACTTTGCCCAATAACACAACAATCCTTTGAATAACTGAACTGTGCGAAATAAGTCTCTTGAGCACTGTAGTACTCTTGAAATCACTGTACTGCAAAAGTAATTTATCATCATTTTAAGAAACATTTCAAAATAAATGCAATGTGTGAATGAACTGGGCAGAAGAAGCTCAGAGTAAGAAACATTTTGAAGTAACTGCACTCTGCGAAAAAATAGTATATGGCACACTGAAACTTCCCCAAAATGGTGGCACTTTGCTAGATAATTCTTTACAGTGCAAGAAACACTCTGCAATGGTGGCACTTTATGAACAGACACACCCAGCACAAGAAACTTTTCAAAATGGCTGTACTTTAACTGTACTTCATGAAACAGTTGCACTTTGCACACAAATGAACTCTTTGAAATACATGCACAGTAGTAAGCACACACTGTAAGCGCTTTTACACACCTTGAGATACTTCGAATAACTCTAGTTATGCCTTAAATACTATACGAAGTAGTAGTTATGGCAAAATATTGTACTTTGTCAAAAAACATGCAATTGCCTTGCTTTATTTATACTCAATGTGCCCTTTTTGCCCTTATTATATCAATTTTGCTCATTTAATCTCTTTTCATACCCCTTGTACTTTTCTTGTGCTCATTTTACTTTAAACATGTCCATTTTGCTTGAAACATGCTTGTTTTGCCTTAAACATGCTCGTTTTGTAATTCCAAGGTAATTCCAAACCCCTTCTGTGCTTTTCTGATAATCATTTTATCAAATATCTTAATTTTAAACACCACTTTTGAAGGACTGGTAGACCTTTGGGTGAGGGAACAAGTCCTTAGCACTTTGCCTGAGGACATTAGAATCTGGTTAGCACATAGGGAATGTAATACTGCAGATGAGCTGGTGAAAAAGGGAGACCTATACCTAGCAAGCAAGAGTTAGATCACAAGAAATTATGTCATTCGGCAAGTTAGCCCAGTAGTAATATTTGAGATATTAATTTGAGAACTCTCTGAGTGAGACATAGCATTCTGTATTCTGTCTTTGACCTGGCAACATCAACTAGAGAAGATCCATTCACCACATCTGCCTTGCTCTGTAAGTAAATTAACTAAGGCACAGTAACTCTCTTAGATATAGCCAGGAATATAGGAAAGCTTAGCTTAGATATTTTTCTTTATTTATTTGAGACTGTCCTGCAATGTTGTTTTAAATATTGTTTTAAATATTTCCTTTTCTTTCTTAAAATCTGTCTCAGGTTTCAACCTTCTGTTACCTAAGAAGTTCAGTTGTGAATTAAAAAAAAAAAATGTTATCTGCTTTTACTGTATTTGTGTTTCTTCCTACTTTGTTTTGTTTTTGCGTCATCTTAAAAGTACTCAATTGTATTTATTAATGCTTGGTGTAACTCATTCTAAGCCTTTTAGTTTAAGCACTTGGGCTTCAGACCAGTTGTTTTACATTAAGAAGGTTTGTGGTCTGCACTGTAGTGGCAGAACAGGTAGCTTACATCCTTCTAAGTTGGGAACTGCTGATTGAGGGCTCAGTGTCTGTTATTCTAAAAGTGTATTAATTCTGGTTTAAGCACTTGGGCTTCAGGCCAGTTATTTTACATTAAGAGGGTTCGTGGTCTGCACTCTTGTGGGAGGAGAGGCTGGACTCTGCCCTTCTGAGCTGGGAATTTCTGGTTAAAGGCTTATAGTGCCTGCATATTTGAACTGCTTCTTACTGAAATTGGTACACCTTGTTTGCTGTAGCATAGACTAGATCCAGGCCTGCTGAATCTAGCTTTGTTTGTATAACTTGAGCATTAATCCAGGCATTCTTTAAAGTATTCAATTGTATTTATTACTGCTTGGTAGTAACTTGATTAAAGTGTAACTATCATTCTAAGTCTTTTGGATTAAGCACTTGGGCTTCAGACCAGTTGTTTTACATTAGGAAGTTTTGTGGCCTGCACTGTGGTGGCAGAACAGGTAGCTTACATCATTCTAAGTTGGGAACTGCTGATTGAGGGCTCAGTGTCTGTTATTCTAAAAGTGTATTAGTTCTGGTTTAAGCACTTGGGCTTCAGGGCAGTTATTTTACATTAAGAAGGTTCGTGGTCTGCACTCTTGTGGGAGGAGTGGCTGGACTCTGCCCTTGTGAGCTGGGAATTTCTGGTTAAAGGCTTATAGTTCCTGCATATTTGAACTGTTTCTTACTGAAATTAGTACACCTTGTTTGCTGCAGCATAGACTAGATCCAGGCCTGCTGAATCTAGTTTTGTTTGTATGCTTGTTGTTTGTTTGCTTGTTATTTCCCTGAAATGCTAATTCCACCTAAAACGCGGCTTTTCAGCACTTCTGTGGATCCCTAGTGATATCTGCATTGCTTACTGTACTTATTTCCTTGTTTCACTTGAAAGAAAGTTATTGTTTGTCATTTTTGCATTTAAGTTACCTGTAACACATTGCATTTAAGTTACCTGGCACTTGCTCACTAAAGCAATTATATAAGTCAGCACTAAAAAATTAAAAGCACTACACCCACACAAACTCCCCTTGAGTACCTTGTTCCCCATTGGCACTTTTTTTCAATTATAAAGGAATTCGCAATACTATTCTAGCATGTCCAAAGGTCAGTTGTCAATCTCCTCTCCGGTCCAGCTGGTGAATCTGGGAATCTTGAGACAATGTTACAACTGCCTCATGTACACAGACAACCCTCTCCTCCTCCCAACAAATTCCAACACATGTGAGAGATGCAACCATATGACAAACTGGAGGCTAAGCTCTCTCAACTCAGTTCTGGCGTAACCAGTCAAGAGGAGAAGGAAACCACACTCACTACAATTCCAGTCTCACATAGACCTACCACGACAGCAAACCAAACACATAAACACACAAAAACATACTCGGAGGCTCTAAATAAAAATCTTTCTAAGCAGCAGAGACCTCCAAAGCAGACACCCAAGCAACCACTACCCCAAAACTAAACACGTGCAACACATAGCTCACAAAGCCAGTGTGCTGAACAGTCACAGACCTTAAGGCTAAAGAACACACCTGATACACTTGTAATAGGTGACTCTATCGTCAGGCACACTGACGTCCCGCTCACCAGGATGAACAAGGAGAAGGTCATGGTGAGCTGCCTGTCGAGCGCTAGGATCCGCCACATAACACAAGCACTCAGGTCACTCCAAGGCAAGTACAAATATGACTCAGTCATTGTCCATGCTGGTGTGAATGACGTGAGATGTACCTCCCTGGACTACATGAAAAGAGACATAGAGGAGCTTTCTGAGCATGTAGCTCAGGCCGGTATGACCCTGACCTTGAGTAGCATCTTACCCTCACCAAGAATGATGCCACAATATGAAGACAAGATGATCAATTTCAACAATTGGCTTAAGTATTGGTGTCATTCAAAGGGGATCCAATGCCTGTCAGCCTGGGATGACATGCTCGACAAGCCACGATGCTTCGCTAGGGACAGCTTGTACCTGTCACCCCTGGGCTTTCGGATATTGGCAAAGGCTCTTGCTACCCCCATAGTGCCTTTTTTAGGCAAGGCTCAAAAGACGAACCCACCTCCACCTCCATAGGTATCACAAGGGATAAGAAACTAAGAGTAATGCTACTCAACGCCAGAAGTCTAAACCTCAAGATGCATGCACTCAAAACTCTCCTTAGCATGGAGAACATCGATATCTGTGCAGTAACAGAAACCTGGTTCAAGGCTCCCGAGAGCACCCCAGCACTACCAGGTTATACCTCATACCATGCTTTTTGGCCCAAAAACTTGGACCGAACCACAAAAGGAGGGGGAGTATCAATATTCGTCAAAGATACCCACACCTCCAGGTTGGTGGCACAGCACGAAGCATCAGAGACTATCCATGTGCAACTAACAGTGGGTAAAACTGCCTTCCAGTTTATAGCCTGCTACAGACCACCCTCCCAAACCCAGGAACCCCACTCAGCCTTCTTGAGAATACTGGAAAATATGAAGGTCTCTCCAAACACCATTATATTGGGCGACTTCAACTACCCAAACATAGACTGGGAGCATTACTCTAGCTCCAACACCCTAGCCCAAAGGTTCCTAGAATTTATAAACTCAAATGCTATGGAACAACTTGTTACCACTCCCACAAGAGGGGAAAACATACTGGACCTGATCATCACCAACATGGGGACTCTATGCTCCAGACCAAAAGTGTATCCCTCACTGGTAAGATCAGACCATAAACTAATCTCACTGGATATTCACATCCCGACCCCACCCCCTGCCCAGAAAACCACAGTGAAAAACTTCTCTAAAGCAAATTTCATACTCCTCAAAACCGAGGTGGAATCCTTCAAAGCCCCCGGGCCTGTGGAAAATACGGCCAAGACCGCAGAATCGTTTATAAACGCATTCTATGAACACCTTCAGGAATGCATGGATCATGCAATCCCAAATAAAACCAAGACGCAATCCTCCAAAGGCAGACATCCTGTCTGGTGGACCCCAGCCATAAACAAACTATACAACAGAAGGAGGAAGCTACTAGCAAAATCCCAACAAGGGAAGGCATCTCTGATCAGTATTAGTAAAAAACTACGGGCACTCATAAAATCGTCTAAAGCCAGCTTCGAGAGAAAAATTGCACAGGACACTAAAGATAATCACAAGGCTTACTTTAGTTTTGTTAGGAACCTGGGTGGGAATTCCCAGATATGCTCAGAATTAGTCTAAAATGACTAAAAATACACCGAACCCACAGACATTGCCAACATCCTAGCTGACAGGTTCAGCGCAAATTTCTCCCCACCAAAAGGGCAAATATCTATTCCAGCAGAGTGCTGCCCCCCTGACATCTCAGATGCTCAGGTAAGAGCCGCCCTCTCCAAAGCAAAAAACACAGCATCAATGGGACCAGACGGTGTCCCGGGCTGCGTCCTACATGAACTCCAAGAAGAGCTAAACCCAAACATAAAACTACTGTTCAGTCTCAGCCTTACTACAGGATATGTACCCAAAGAGTGGCATACAGCAACAGTGGTCCCTCTCCACAAAGGTGGTGCCTCAACGGATCCTAGAAATTATCGCCCCATAAGCCTGACTAGCTTGGTCTGCAAAGCTATGGAAAGGATCATCATGGACCTCATAAATAAAGATATTGGGGACCTACAGGCACTGGATCCTACCCAGTTCAACTTTGTTAAGGGCAGATCCTGCCTCTTAAACCTGGTTGATTTCTTTGAAACAGTCACCAAGGCCATTGACGAGGGGAAGGTGGTCCACACAGCCTACCTGGACCTCGCAAAAGCCTTCGATACAATACCCCACTCAGGCATTATAGATAAGCTCACCAGCTTAAATATAAACCCCTATGTCACTAGATGGGTGGCAAACTGGCTCAAGGACAGAACCCACGTGGTTAGAATTGCTGGAGCCATGCCAGACTCCAAACCAGTTACAAGTGGCATCCCACAAGGCTCAGTCCTGGGACCTCTCTTGTTCGGTATATATTTCTCAGAGGTACAGGCCAACACAGAAGGACTATGGCTGACCAAGTTCGCAGATGACTGCAAACTGGGCACCATAATCAACTCTCCAGCCGACACAAGCATCCTCCAAAAGGGCCTCATAGAAACAGACAGCTGGTGCCAGAGCCATGGCCTCAAGCTAAACGCCAAAAAGTGTATAGTCATCCCCTTTGGCAAAAACAAAGTGCCCACAAATTACCACATAGGTGGTAATCCATTAAGTACAGAAGAAGTAATTAGGGACCTGGGGACCCAAGTTGATAGCAATCTCTCATTTGACAACCACTTGGCCAAAGTGGTTAGAAAAACATTTTATATAGCCCACCTAATCATGAAGGGATTCACATCTAGATCAGGGGAGGTCATCGTGCCTCTTTACTCATCCCTCATCAGGCACATAATTGAGTACAATGCCCCTTTTGGGATGTACCTTACCAGACACCTGCAGCAACTGGAAAGACCCCAAAAGTACCTCACCAAGAGGATCAAAGGGCTCAAACAGATGCCATATGCTGCCCGGTTAAAGAAACTCCAGCTCTACTCAGTGGCATACCGCCTGCTCAGAGGCGATCTGTGCCTGACGTATAAAGCCATGTCCAACCCGGAATTAATGGACATGCTGCACCTCAGAAAATCCAAATCCCATCGACCTACACGCTCGAGAGACTTGAACCTCAGCACTGAAATAAATAGGACATGCTGGAGGGACAGATTCATAACCCAGAGGCTCCCTACACTCTGGAATAAAATCCCAGTCCAGGTTAAGCAGAGTCCCTCATTGACTCTCTTCAAGAGGAATCTTGATGAGTGGATGGGAGATCGTAGGTTTACCCTGGGTATCACTTCTGTGTCACTGTTAGACAGAGGCACAGTATACTAACCTCGAAAAAGGGCATAGCAAAATTAATTTAAAATGGGTGGCGAAAGCCAAACACACTCTGGCAAGGCTTATAAATGCCCTAGGGCAGATAGCCTAGTATGAACCTATGAACCTATGAACCTGTGATTTTGAACTCTGATGTCATTGTAAATATATATTTAGTATTGTCTTGTTCTTTATTTATTATTAAATACATTTAAACCTTTCATTGTGGCTGATCTGGGTAGATATATTTAAGTTCTGAGAGTACTTGCATATTTATTTGGTGACACTGTGGGCCACTCCTAATAGCCTTGCTCTTTGTCAAACAAGAATTTGTATTGATAGTAACATTACAAAGTAAAATTGGACACCCTTTGTTAAGGGCCCTAAAGTAGCTGATAAGGAGTTGGCTGGTGGCAGTAATAACTACCTTACAGTGTGGGCAAAAGGAGGCATAGCTAGTAAACCTGCGCCAGCCTTTTCCATGTGTGTGTGTGTGTGTGTGTGTGTGTGTGTGTGTGTGTGTGTGTGTGTGTGTGTGTGTGTGTGTAAATCAAACCTCAAAGAGTGTGTGTGTCAGCTATTTAGGCAGGGACATGAAGCAATGGTTGGACAGAGAGGGTGCTGGAGGCCTTAGCTTGGCCCCACAGCTGAGATCTTAACCCTATAGCTGTGCCAGTGGGGAGTCTTATTTGGGATGTGGAGAAAGAGTAAAAACCACCCTTGGACTGACTGTGATCTCTGTGTGCTCTTAAGGGAAATTGTACTTTACTGTGTGTGTACTTGTCATCCTCCAAATGTGTATGTCCCCTAGCTGTTGCCATTGGTGAGGTATGAGGCTCCTTCATTACTGGGCCAGTGCAGGGGCATCACACTCCTAACCTCTCAACAGCCAGCCACATCCCATTTCTGCACCCCTCACCTGTAAATTTAGGAGCAAATAAAAATCCTGTTCTACTTTTTAAACTGTAGCAAGCCACTTCCTACATTTGCATCAAGCAGCTTGCTACACTAGTGGCAGGAGTGTGCAGTTAGAACTTGTCTGATCAAAGACTGCTGGAATGGGGCTCAGCTTTTAGCTTTTTATTGGTTAATTGGTTAATTTGTTTAAATCAGTTTGCTCATTTGCTACTGTTATATTAAAAAAATACGCTTTATTCATCGCCACTTAGCTAGAGTTAAACTATTCCTTGCGCCATAAAGTCTATTCTTCAAATTTTCCCTTAGAACTAACCAGTTTTTTAGTTTTAGCACTCAGATCTGTATCTTTGAGCTCATCACTTGTTCAGAACTCATTGTAAGCACTAAATAAGCTACAAATTACTACAGCACTCAACTTTCCTCACCTGTCTAGAGGAAAACAGTTTTTAGTACTTAATAGATAAGCACCTATCCAGGCATGTCTAAGGGTCAGCTCCCGGTGTTTTCTCCTGTCTACCTGATGAATCTGGGCATTTGGGCCAATGCAGCAATTGCCTCATGTACACAGACAACCATCTCCTCCTACCACCCAACACTACAACCTTTGAGAGATGCACTTATATAGCCAAACTGGAAGCAAAGCTCTCTTCACCCAAGACTGGACTAGACAGTCAAGAGGAGAAGGTAAACACTTGCACCACACCACACTCATCACATAGTCCCTCAAAACCTACACCACCAAAACACACACGTATCAACACAAAACACACACCTACATTTGAGGAGGCTCTCAATAAAAATCTTCTCAAGCAACAGAGACCTCCAAAGCAGAAATGCAAGCAACCTCCACCCCCCCAACACAATCCAAATGACACATAGCCCACAAACTCAGTGTGCCACTCAACCACAGCCCATAAGGCAAAACAATGTACCCAACACTCTAGTCATAAGTGAATCTATAGTCAGGCATACTGATGTTCCACTCACCAGGCTAAACAAGGAGAAAGTTACTGTCAGCTGCCTGTCGGGTGCCAGGATCTGCCACATAACGCACGTACTCAGGTCACTCCACAACAAGTACAAATATGACTCTGTTATTGTCCATGTTGGAGTGAATGACCTGAGACTTACCTCCCTGGACTACATGAAAAGAGACATGGAGGAGCTCTCCGATCTTCTAGCCCAGACAGGTATGACCCTAGCCCTGAGTAGCATCTTGCCATCACCCAGAATGATACCAAAGTACAAGGACAAAATGATTGACTTCAACAATTAGCTAAGCTTCTGGTGTCATTCTAAGGGATCCAGTATCTGTCTGCCTGGGATGACATGATTGATAGACCACGATGCTTTGCCAGAGATGGCCTGCTCCTGTCACCCTTGGGATTCCGGATACTGGCTAAGGCTCTTGCCACTCCTATAGTGCCTTTTTTAGGCAAGGTTCAAATGACAAATTCACCATCGTAACAGGTACAAGCAAGCAAAATCTGAGGGTAATGCTAGAAGTTTAAACCTCAAAATACATTCACTCGAGGCACTCCTTAAAATGGAGAACATCAACATCTGTGCAGTGACAGAGACCTGGTTCAAGGCTCCAGAGAGCACCCCTGCATTACCAGGCTATAATTAATACCACACCTTTTGGCCAGCTAACCTGGACCGAAGCACTAAAAGTGGAGGCGTGTCCATATTCATTAAGGATATCCACACCTCCTGGCTAGTTGCTCAGCATAATGTAGCCGAGATTATCCAAGTGCAACAAACTCTGGGCAAGACCACAATCCAAATTGTAACTTGCTACAGATCCCTCACCATGCCCCAGGATTCCCACTCCTCATTTCGTGATACACTGGAAAATATTAGGGTACAACCCAACACCCTAATTATGGGTGATTTCAACTACCCCACCATAAACTGGGAAAATAGCTCATGTACTAACTCTTTTGCTCAACGTTTTCTGGAATTCATAAATTTCAATGCCTTGGATCAACGTATCCATACCCCCACCAGGGGCAGCAATATCCTAGACCTGGTCATTACCAACATGGGTGACCGGTGTTCCACACCAGAGGTCAATTCCTTGTTGGTCAGATCCGACCACAAGCTAATCAGCTTAGACATCCACATCCCGCCCCCACCTCCTATTAGGGAAACCACCATAAAAAATTTTTCCAAAGCCACCTTCACGCTTCTTAAGACAAAAGTGGCAAACTTCATGACACCCATGCAGATGGACAATAGAGGTACGACTGCTGAATCCTACACAAATGCACTTTATAAGCACTTACATGACTGCATAGATTGTGCTATCCCTAACAGAACCAAGATGCTATCCTCCCAAAAAAGGAAGCCAATCTGGTGGTCCCCTGCCATAAACAAACTCTACAACAGAAGAAAGAAACTGTGGCCAAAAAGAGTAAAATCACATGATTGGGGAAACTCCCTGGTCAGCCTCAGTAAGAAGCTGAGATCCCTCATAAAATCCTGCAAAGCTAGTTATGAAAACAAAATCGCCAGTGATTCTAAAGACAGCCACAAAACATTCTATAGCTATGTCAAGAATCTCTGTGGCAACACTCAGATCTGCACTCAGTTACAGCACAATGACACTAAATATACAGAACCAACTGATATTGCCAACATCCTGGCAGATAGGTTCAGTGTTAACTTTACCCCCCTCTCACCCCCTAAAGGACCCATCTCTATACTGGAAGAATGCAAAGTTCCTGTAATCATGGCTGCACAGGTAAAAAACACAATCTCCAAAGCCAAGAACACAGCATCCATGGGACTTGACAGCATCCCAGGCTTCGTTCTACATGAACTACAGAATAAACTGTCACCCCACCTAAGCACCATGTTCAATTATAGCCTCACCTCAGGCGTTGTGCCCACTGAATGATGCACAGTGACAGTTATCCCACTCCACAAAGGGGGAGCCACCACAGACCCTGGGAACTACCACCCCATTAGCCTAATGAGTCTGGTCTGCAAGGCCATGGAATGTATCATCATGGAACTTATAAACAAAGACATTGGTAATCTCCAAACTCCGGACCCCACCCAGTTTGGGTTTGTAAAAGGCAGATCATGTCTCCTAAACCTGATAGACTTCTTTGAAGTAGTCACCAAAGCCATACAGAAGGGTAAGGTGGTTCACACAGCCTATCTAGATCTCGCCAAGGCTTTTGACACCATCCCCCACTCTGGAATTATAGATAAACTCAGTAAACTAGGTATAAATCCCTATGTCACAAGATGGGTTGCCAACTGGCTCACTGACAGAACCCACACTGTGAAAGGAGCAGACTTCAAATCTGACTTCAGACCAGTGGCAAATACAGGCTAACACAGAAGGTCTTTGGCTAATGAAGTTCGCAGATGACTCCATACTAGGAGCCATAATTGAAACTCCTAATGATGATGTGGACATCCTACAAAAGGACCTCACTGAGGCAGATGTCTGGTGTCAAAGCCATGGCCTCAAACTGAATGCCAAAAAGTGCATTGTCATCCCCTTTGGTAAAAACTCTGTACCCCTGAGCTACCACATAGGTGGTAGTCTACTTAGCACCAAAAGTGTGATAAGAGACCTTGGGACACAGGTGGACAGTAGTCTTTCCTTTGATAATCACCTTGCCATAGTAGTCAGGAAATCCTTCTACATGGCACACCTAATCAAAAAAGGTTTCCCATCCAGAAAAAAAGAAGTCATTGTTCCCCTCTACTCGTCATTAGACCCATTATAGAGTACAGATCCCCTTTTGGTATGTACCTCACAAGACATCTACAACAACTGGAAAGGCCACAGAAATACCTTACAAAGAGGATTACTGACCTCAAACAGATCCCTTATGCAGACCGTCTCAAAAAAACTCCAGCTTTACTCCGTCGTATATCACCTACTCAGAAGCAATCTCTGCCTAACATACAAAGCTATGTCAAACCCAGAGCTGTTGGACATGCTCCACTTAAAGAAATCCCAATCTCTCCGAGCTACATGCTCTAGGGACCTAAACCTTGTCACCACAATAAACAGGACATGCTGAAGGGATAGATTCCTGTTCCAGAGACTTTCCATACTCTGGAACAAACTACCTATCTATATCAAACAAAGTTCCTCATTAGCACTCTTCAAGGAAAAATCATGATGATTGGATGGGAAATAGGAAATTCACCCCAGGGATCACCTCTGTGGCTCTGCTCGACAGGGGCACAAGAAAATAATTTTCTTGGGTGGCGAAAGCCAGGGTACCTTTTTGGCTAGACTTGTATAGGCCCTAGGGCCGATAGCCTAGTACCTACCTATGAACCTATGAACCCACAGCTTATACCACACAAAAGGTAATAAAACATTTTAGTTCTGCAGTCCTGAAAATTAATTTCTGTCCCAGCATTCAGAAATGCTGGTATAGAAATTAATACTGGTACTGCATGCTCAATCAGTCAGCATCTCCCAGTCACGTCTCCTATCACTTTGCATCTGGAATAGGCACTACCTTCTGCTCATCCTTGCTATACCTCTGGGTCAATGACATAATTATCCATAAGTTATATAATACCATTCTTTGGTCCTCCCATTCCAACATTGCTATCCCTATCAAAAATCTGTGTCAAAGAAAATGTGTTTAGTGTCTTGCAAAACAAAACAAAAAAACAGCCATCCGAGAGGTCTGACCGTCCCATAAAGGGCAAGAACAGTATTCTACACAGGTTATTATATATATATATTTTTTGTGTACTTCAGGTCCATACTAGATCTCAAAGGCTTAATCCAAAACATCCCCAAAGAAAGTTTCATATGGCATCAGTGCAAAGCATTTTACCCTTTTACAAAGAGACGTCATGTGCCCTTTTGACCTTTGTGACACCTATATACACATCAACATCATTGAGGAGTTCAGGAGGTACCTGTGCATCAGGGTTGCAGACAGTCATTATTAATGCAGAAGCTTGCCTTTTGATCTCTAGGGTGTTCAACAAATGCATGTTGGTAGTAGCAGCAGGCTATCAGAAATTAAAGGTAATCAAGATCTTCCCATATCTGGATGACTGACACCTTGCTACCCCATCATCAGACAAGCTGGTTCAAAACAGTTATTCTCTGTGCAGGTTGTTTTCTTCTTTCAGAATCACAGTCAACCTTGCAAAATCAAAGCTATAATCTACTCAACATATTAATTTTATTACTGTGTAAACCATAGAATGCAAGTAATTTCTACTTGCAAAGTTATCCAGGCACTCCAGAGATTTACTGTGTGCGACATTGGCTACAGCAGACTACTACTTCAGAGACTTGGTGCACATGGTAGATTCATGGTACCATATGCAGACTGCTTATGAGAGTTCTCAAATAGATAATGTGTGTATAGTGGAACAAACATGGCCAAACGATTTCCCAAGTAATCAAAATTTCCAAAGCATGTATGCCCATCTGAAATGGTGACTGTAATCAGACAACCTTACCACTGGCAAACATTTCCAGTTAATTGCCTCTACATGTTGGCTCACTAAGGATGTTTCTGCTCTAGGATAGGCGGGTCAGAGTGCATTACAATGGGCAGATGTTCCAGGATACATGGATCCCAGTAGAACCAAAAATCTGCAGCATTCTGCTGAAAAATGAAAACAAAATGAATTCACTTTGAGGGCCTTCCAAGACAGCTTTCTTCAGGGAAACTTTGCTACTCATATGGACATCCTGGCAACAGTCTGATGCATCAACAGGCAGGGAGGAACACATTCCAATCCACTATGTAGGGAAGCCATAAGAACTCTGACAATGGGAGGTAATCATAATCCACTTTTGCTGGCAGTACATATCCCAGGAGAGACCAGCTCTTTGGCAGACAGACTCACCAGGTACCTGTTATATTTTGAACATGAAAAGTGCAAATATTTTAAATGAATTAACAGCTTTAATAAGCAATCTCAACTCTAAGAGAAATCAGCAGCAACAAAAACAGTGTGTATGGTTGAGAGGCAAGAGCATTTTATTTTTAGATACATAGCAAAGCAAGCAGTGAGGTGGCAGGGCTCAGAGCCAGCTCAAACTGAATAGAATTTACATGTTACTCGCAAAACTCTGAACCACAATTTACTAACTAAAACTTATTCATTATATTTCCAAGATGCTACGCTATCAACATGTTGAGAGGTTTTAACAATGTCAAATAAAAGGATAGGGAGACCAGGATTATAATCTCTTGACCTAAATTTCATTGCATTAAAATTCACTCAAATTTCAAATGGTCAAAACACACCAATCGAAGCACAAAAAAAAATTTTGTTGGTGGGAAGTCCCCCACAGCCCTCATGTGTGCAGCTTCATCCCCAATCCCCCTTTACAGACATGTACAACTCTGTGTTTGCAGAGAAAATAGAATAATCCACACAAACTGAATCAGTGCTGGTGCACAGATAGAAACTGCACTGGTAGTAATTTCCCATGGGAAACAGCAACCAAGGAGATAAACACACGTGGGACTGACTTGAACAAGTTTAAATCTTGTCCACTCAACCATATTAGGGCAACTTGTAATTATCCCAAAGTGACTGCTTGTTATAAATTTATAAGGTGTTGCTAAGTTGAAAAGAATTTCAGGGTGCCTCTTCAGTGCACAGACTCCAGAGATGCAGAGGTTCTCTGCTATCTAGAAACCACTTAGAGCACTGTATCTGCTTTTGGTAGTCATATGAGAAAAAATAATTCATCAGAGGCAGATAATCAAGTAAATGTGTGCTCAGGAAGTATGACTATGGAGCAGGCAGATGGACGGTTGAATTTCTGAATGTGTTTATCTTCAAGAAAACAGAAATATGGAAACATGGAGGTATGCTGTGTGTGTACAAAGAAGGTGAGAGGGGTTAATCCGGTGGGACTGGTCGCAAAGAAGAGAAACAGCAGTTGGTGTGGAGATATAGCTTGATGTTAACAGGGAAGTGTTCTGATATGAGATGAGGAACAACATCTTCTTAAATACAATGGGAGGCAAGTGAAATGCTCTGCCTCTGAACTAAGAGTTCATTCCTTCAGTTGAGAGTTTTAAGAGGCTGTTGACCAGATAGAGACAATGGAAGGTAGAGCACTCTGCAAAGAAAGGAGGTGTTCTGTGGAGCATTCATTTAATTATGACTCAAACACAACATTTGCTTCCTGGAAGAAATCAACATCTCCAATTACATATACTATGTTATTGCAGCAATGCAGAAAATGATTTGCACTTCAAATTAGACTCAGAAGTTCTGCCAGCAATGCCATTTCTAACAAACAGTTAAAGCTATGATACTCAGCTTTGCTTTACATCAGCAGTGTAGCATACCATGCTAAAACAAAAAATAAATTACATTATCATCATTTTTTTATTAACCAAGAAAAAAACACCACTACTTTGCTTCTACTAATCTCACTTTCCACCTTAGTTAGCATGTTGACACCCAGAAACTGTGAACACCAAATTATGTCTGAGTCACAGCAAGAGGTTTTGAACTTATTTAGTATGCATCTCTCACACATTTACAAAAAAAGGCTCTGGAAAAGAACTAATGCATTTTTCAAGCAAAAGCAGACATCAGCCTCTGTTTTGCTCATTTACGTATTTATGAGATTCCCTCATTTATTCATGCAGAAGACTATGTGAGAAATTGCTTATGGCACCCAACCAATCAAATAATGCGTGAGTGTCAGGATGGAATTCCTTTACAGAGTTTGCATGTGCATATATTTTAATATAATGATTAATGTTTAATTTTAACATCAGACCTATTTAGACTAACCAAATCATCCAAATTGTTTTTGCTGGAAATAAAAAAGCAAGCAGAAAAAGTAGTAGATGCCACATTGACAAGTTTTGCACCTCTCATTTTTCCTGTTTAGATTGCCTCATTTCTTTGACAACAGGGGAATTGCAATACTTAGCTAACATAGGCATGTACTCCTGTCACAATTCAGTGATACGTCATTCTTGTTTGTGCCTTTTTTCATATATACACAAAACAGTGTAGTAATCCAGTGTTACAAAAATCATAATGTTTTAATAAACATTAAAAATGTTAAGGTTATAGTGGTAATATATTTGCTTAATGCAAAGATAGTAGGTTATATAATAAAGTGGAATACATTTGGGGTGCACATAACTGCAGAATAGGATGGCTGCAACCTCAAAGAGCCCCATTGATCAAGGTAGTTTTTTGGATGTAAAGTAACTGCAAATTTAGCCCAGGTTAGGCACCTTTTCCCTCATGGATATGGGCAACATGCAAATGTTCCTCTTGTCTTTGGTTTGTGCATACTTAAAATATAAGGTCTAAAACTTCATGGGAATGTATACCTAGATTTCTAAAGATCCTTATGGATTAGTACCCTAGTAAGTATCTAAGAACCTAAGGAATAGATTCATATGCCCTGCAAGAGTGATAAAACTGAATAAAATAAGCTACAGGGATTTCCATAATGCCTTCCTTTGGGAATTTAACAGGTAAAAAATCCACCACATGGTGTTATGATCACGATAGCAAACTTAAAACAAAGTGCTATACAAGTAATTTGGGATGTAGCTGAATTGTGGGTTGATGTGGAATAATTAAAACCAGAGCAAGTAACAATGATGAAAAAAATCAAAGAAAACAGGAGCAAGATTAACTGCCTGTGCGAGAAGACTTGAATGTTAAAGGTAAAATTAAATGACTTTGAGAATCATTAAAACATTCAAGGTAAGGGAAACGAAAAACGAAAAACGTATGATGCAGGAAGCCAAGCTTTCAAAGCTCAGCTTGAAGGTGAATTAAGTAAAGTCTTCAGGATGCCTGGCAGGGAATATATTTATGTCAATCTGGTGCGTCATGTTGCAAAGGTGGGCTCACAAGGTAAACGGTCTAGACAAGTCCTTGCAAAGTTTCACTGGTATAAAAGTAAGAAGTATCTGAAAGAAAACAATAGCAAAGGGGGCTACTCCTGTAAAGACACAGAGGTGGTCAAAGATTGCACCTTGCAATTGTTTCAGAGGCACCAGGCACACCTCAATATAAAGTTACAATAATGGCAACCAAGAGCTGTTGTCTAGCCAGATTACACAAACAGAAAGAAAAATGACATGGAAAGAATGAAGGTGGACGGTGCACTCTGAGGAAACAGAAAACTCCTGCACTAGGAGTCACTGGTGAGACATCATAAGCCTAAAGGCTGATCTGGACAGGAAGAAATAATGTAAGTGACTATGAGTAGCAGGATGGGAAAATTTGACATACTTTACTAGACGCCAGCCCCTACCACTTGAAATGAAGGCGATGGAAGGAGTGCAGAGTAATGGAAAATAAAGATCTCGTGACTAAGAAAATGTTTGCTGCCAGTGGAGCCATATGGCTTTGTGGAAGGCACTGTGTAGTGGGTAGGAGACAGAAGACCTCAAGAGAGTCACAGCGAGGGAAATGGAAGATGAGGAACGATAGTGAGAAAAAGGCCTGGCAAAAAAAGTTGAAGGAAGTTATTCCAAAATGTGATGAAGACAGCATTGGATGAAGGTGGAGGTTCTTTCCACAGATTAATTTGTACTTTCCTTTTTCTTAGGATCCCAGTTTTAGTTCTTTTATTTCCTTTACATATTCAGTACTTCAGTTTCAGTTGGTTTAGATTTTGTTTGCCATTTTCTAGTAATTATTTTTTGACAGCGAGTAGCATTAGTCTTAATAAGGCCTCACTATATCTAGGCTATTCAGAGCCTATAAGCCAGCTTAAAAGAATCATTGATATTTTGGCCACATTTGATAAATTCAATTGTCACATCATTGCTGACTATAGATCTCCTTCTGTGTCAACTGCAGACCACATTAAGTACCTTGACAAGTTGGATTTTATACAGGTTAAAACTAAAACACCTACTTCTAGGCAACACCAATTATCCAACCATCAGTTATATACACCAGTGGTTCCTAGATTTCATTAATACCAACACATTAGTTCAAATTGTGCAGGCCCCCATGTGATGAAGAAATATACTTGAACCTGTACTTATGATTGTTGCCTTTGCTAGCAGAATTACTAATACTTTACCTTCTTTGATCAAATCTGATCACCAGACTGTCACATGTTCCCCTCAAGATTAATGCCAAATTGGACACAAATTCACCTATATTGAGGGACTACGCCAAAGTCAATAGTATATCCCTATTCGAGAACTTTAAGAAAAATATTCAAAATTGTTTAGTACCCTTCTGAGCTAGTTTCTAAAGCTAACAAATTTACTGATACTTTTAAAGCCATCTTGACCAGTGTATATATATATAAGTCAGTAATAAGTCAGTGAGTATGATGGAAAAGGGGTAAAAACCTATGGTGGAGCTCCTAGATAAACATACTTTATAACAGGAGGTACACATAAAAATGGTCCTCCATTGGTCATAAGGAGAAATATAACAATTTCTGCAGGGATTTTAAAAGCATCAACAGGAAGATTAAAGCTGAATATGAGTTGAAGGAAACTAAATTTGTGTAAGGATGATCACAAGGCTTAAGAGTATTAGTAGTAATGGGTAATACTGCTCTAAACTCAAAGTGAATAGTGCTTCCAGTTCTGATAACAAAATCATAGCAAATGATCTGGCCAACATATTTAGCTCATAATTTTACATTGTCTTACACCCCAATGCCCCTTCATAGGTGGTAAGTACTAGGCTAGCTGTCTTTGTGGGCCATTTTAAGCCTAGCCAATTTCCCACAAAGGTAAGAATCAAACCCTGTACCATGTGTCTGTGAGGTAAACATCTTATCCATTATGTTAATCCTGATCATTTAATTATGGTAACACTGCTCCTGTCATTATGACTATGGACCAAAGCAATTACCAAAACTAAAAGTAGTAGCTCCATGGGCCAGGACAATATGTCAGTCTGCCTTGTTGTTAGCGCAAATTACATTTTTGTTGAACCTCACCTTAAACTTTTTAATCTCAGCCTCTTCTTATGAGATGTGCCTAACACTTGAGAGCACTAACCACTTGAAATGTCAGGATCCGCTAGAGTGAGTCCTGAAATGTGACTGAATGGCTGAAAGAATAGACTTAGCATAGTCCAAGATGTCATTTCTCAGAATATTCAATTTTCTCTGAGGTATGGCGAGCTCAGAGTTGGTATATATAAGTTTGTGGGGATGGGGGGGGCGGGGCTTGTCCCCCCCCCCTACAAAAATAGGTTTTAAGGAGAAGAGTGATTTTTGAGATGCCAACATTTCAATAGGGAGCCCTTGAGTGCAGTGTTGTGGTGCCTGTACATAAAGGCAATGTTGTAACTTGCCCTGTGAATTTATTGCCCTATTAGCCTCATCAGTGTTATATGTAAAATCATTGAACAGATCTTAATCAGTCTCATTTATAGCAAAATAGATAGCTTAAAAATACTAATTGCATCACTGCCCGGGTTGTAGCTGAAGAGTGATTAATGTGCACAAGTGAGCTTTTCCCTAAATCTTTACTGCAAAAATCTTTCTTCCTTCATCTTGTAGGTGACTGTCTCTAGTCTGCTTCTGGCTGTACATGTTTGCATGGACCTGCTCTAACTTCCGCCAACTTGCTCAGACCTGCACAGACTTGTTATAAGTTGCAATAGTTTGTGTGTTAGTTTTTCCCACATATACTGTGTTACCATATATTGTTCTTCCTTCCATTCTCTCAATTTCCTATAAAACAAAATAGCACTGGGTAGCATAGAGAGACAACACACTACCTCCCCTTCTATCATTAACCTTCTAGCATTTGATATCCTAAGGCAGTATAAGAACTGCATGATGGTCACTAAAAGTGAACTCTTGCTTAACAAATTCTGTCTCTGAGAGGTGCTAACTTGGGGCCAGCCATCTTGAAATTTCACGCATACAGTGAGCATCACACTGTTTTATCCACACTCACATGAACACAACATCCTTATACTGACAACACTAAACTGTCATATTTGACATTGTAAAATATTACTACCAAAGCCTCTGAGAACTCTTAAATTAAGAGTAGGCAGCAGTGAACCCCCTCAATATATCATCTACATACACCCCTTCTTTGACATGTCCCCAGTAGCGCAATACCCTACTGTATATAACAACAGAACAACTTCTGGAAACATCATAGTAATTAGTGGCTCCATTATTAGGCACACTAATACTATTCTCACTAGGCTATACAAGGACAGGGTTACAGTTAGCCATCTCTCAGATTTCTGACATATTAAGGGTGCTTAGAACACTTTAAGTATGACTATAATATGATTGTAGTCATGTTGGAGTGAACAAAAACCAAGAAAGACATGCAAAAGGACTTGCCAGAACTTGCTACACATGCAGCAATCAAGAATAAGACTTTGGTTTTGAGTGGTATATTCCCCTCACCAAGAATAATGCCTCAATTCAAGAAAAATATAATTGTATTCAACAACTGACTAACTATCTGGTTTTATTCCAAGGGGGTCAAGTATGCATTTCTCTGGAGTGAGATAATCAACAATCCCACTTGTTTTGTAAAGGATGGTCAGCACCTTTTGTTCAAGGGTTTCCACATAAAGTCCAAAGCCTTTGAGGTACCCATCATGCCTTGTTTAACCAGAGTTCATCTAATGAACACGCCAACGAAACTAACAAATCAAATCATAAACTGGAAAACATCATGGTAGCCCTTTTTTGTGACAGGAGTCTTAACAACAAGCTGCTCAATTTGGAGGCTCTTCTGCATCTGGAATGAGTCCATGTGTGTAGTCACTGTGACACAGTTCAAATGTAATGACAGCACTCCATCTGTGCTGGGCATCTATGCCTATCATGTCTTCAAGCCCATAACATGGTGGAGGTGTTTCAGTGCCCATTAAGGACTTTATCGCTTCCAGTGCAATAAGTCATGACACCCCTACAATGAGCTCATCGAACTCCATCTTGTTATTGATCTCCTTCTTTGGTATCACAGAATCATGAAAACTTCCTGGCATTCCTTGAAAATTTCACTGGCAACAGTTCCAAAATGTATTCAAAAAACTTAGAAAACTTTAGCGCCTCGGCCAATATAGCCTTCAAGAAGTCAAAAAACATAAAATGATACTCCCCTTAAATAGACGTCTGAGGGTATTATTTATGCCCTTCATTGTCCCTGTAATCTGGTATATATTGGTGAAAGCAAAAGAATGTTCAGGACTCGGTTACAGGAACATGCTAGAGACATAAAAAAAACAAAAAGCAGAAAGCCCTGTGGCTACTCATTTTATGGACTGTCACAATAGTAACTGTAATTTATTACAAGCAACTGTTTTGGAAAAAGTATTTATTAAATTGGATGATGCTGCTATGTTAAAAGAAAAACTGTTTAAAGAATCTGTTTTTATTCTTAAATATAACACTCTTGTACCTCATGGACTTAATTGTGAAGTTAATTGGAGATATCTGATATAACGGAGGCTTGATTGTTTGATTTATTTATTTATTAATTGTTTTATTGTTTTATTCCTGTCTATTTAAGGGGAGCATATTTTTATGTTTTTTGACTTCTTAAAGGCTATATTGGCTGAGGCGCTAAAGTTTTCTACGTTTTTTGAATACATTTTGGAACTGTTGCCAGTGGTATTGACCTATTTTTTGACTTGCTTGTGGTTTGGGATTCCTTGAAAATTTCCCTGTAAGAGGTGGTTATTTAATCTTCTATGACTTCAACTCCGTAGACTGGAATAATTGCACTTATGAAGTCAGGTCTGTACAACATGTCTTAGATTCAGTTAACATGAATTCCTGGGATCAAATTATCTGAAATCCCACCAGGGGCAATAATATTATAAACTGAGCTTTCATAAACGTTGCCCCAGCATGTTCCCTGCCCCTGGTGGGTCCCTCATTAGTTAAGTCAACTGGTTATGTTTACCGTCAGTAGTAACCAGCACCACTCTTTTTAGAGACATCAAAAATGTAAACCTTTTTTGCAATTGTACAATGAAATCTCAAAATTTTCCCACGTTAACCCCACAGTGTATATGGGGTATTCAGCCAGCTATGACAAGGGTCTTTATACTCATTTTAGATAAGTGAAATGACAAAGTAGGCCCCAAGGACACAAATACAGCTGCAAATTCAACAAGAAACCACCTTGGTGGTTAGCAGTTATTAAAAAATTGTACAACAGAAGGAATAAACTACTTAGATTACATTTTATGTCATATACCTGCCATCATAAAGAGAACATAAAATGTCTCACCAAGAAACTAAAGGCAGCTATGAAGACCTCCAACAGATCCCATGAACTTAGACATGCTTCTGAGGTCAAAACCTAATTATGACATTATTCAGCTACATTGCAAAAGTTAAGAATAACTCACATCACTGCTACAAATTCATCAGTAATAATTCCTTCCTTTTCAGTCCTGAAGACTTTGACAATTTCTAGCAAATATGTTTGCTGTCAGTTTCAACCATGTATTTATCACCCCCATTGCAAACATCTGTGAGTCACTTTCTCCCTACCATCTCAAAGGATCATATTCTTAAAGCACTGTGAGAGACCAATAACACATCTTCAGTGGGTCCTAATAATATACAGGATTGTCTAATAAATAGCATCAAGCAGCATCTTCCTGATCTCCTCCTTAAGTTGTTCAACCTAAGCATTGCCACAGGATATGTTCTTGAGTCATGACGCATTGTGGTGGTGATGCATCTCCATAAGGGTTGCCCCACCACTGATCCAGGTAAGTACAGACCCATTCGCCTTACTAGTCTTGTCTGTAAAGTCATGGAACACATCATCAATGACCTCATAAACCAGGACATTATAAATTTGATTAGGTTCAAACCACAACAATCTGGATTTGATAAGGGCAAGTGATACCTGATAAATTTTGTGAGCTTCTTTGAAATGATTCACAGAGGCAGTGGGCAGTGGTCATACTCTTCACATTGTCTTCTTGGATCTGGCAAAGGGATTTGACACCATACCACATGATGAGATTGTTAATAAGCCAATGGCTTTAGACAATGATCCCTATGTAGTAAGATGGACTGCAAACTGGCTCAAGGACAGAACATATGCTGTCAGGGTCAAGGAGTCCACCTCAGTTAGGGGCAAAAGCAACCAGTGATGTTCCTCAGGGTTCCATACTAGGTGCCCTCCTTTTAGGCATCCATTTCTCTGGCTGACTATGTTTGTTAATGATTGGAAGCTGGTGTATTTGTTAAATCAACCAATGATGCTAATACTCTTCAAACCAAACTAACAAGCATTAACTCTCAGTGTACCGAAAAAGGACTCAAACCAAATACTAAGAAATGCAGTATTATCTCTTTCAGAAAACAACACATTCCTACTGCCTACTATACCAATGACACCCGACTCTCCAGTGAGTCTCTAATCAAGGACTTGGGCAACTGAGTCAATGGCTCCCTCTACTTTGATCACCATGTTGAACTGTAGTGAAAAAATCCATCTATATATCACAATTAATCACAAAGGACATCTCATCTAAAACTGTGGAAGTTGTTGTTCCCCTGTATTCTGCCCTGATTAGATCCATTATAAAATATAATCCACTGTCTGACATGCTTCAAACTAGACACATCATAAAAACTTGAAACTAACACAGAGTTCCAAACAAAAAAGATGCTAAGCTTTATGAGTCTTAGTTATGGATTGCTGATATTCATTCTGATTGTACACACAGTGTGACAGTTAAAGGTACCTTGTCATGTAATAGATTATTCACTAGTGGAATCCCTCACTGCTTTGTACTGGATCCACTTGTCTTTGGTATCTATTTCTATGATGAGAAGAGATATCTAAGATTTGTGGTTGATCAAGCTTGTTGATGTCTGCAGACTGAGTATTATTACTGATTCTCTCACAGACGCCTGTATTCTCCAAGAAGGGCTAGATAACATCAGCAACTGCTGTTCTGACCAAGGCCTTACACATAATGCAAAAAAGTAGTGTAGTCACATTTGGGAAAGACACTTTCCCCACTCCCACTGATTATCACATAAATGGAACCATGCCTAAAGTGAATATGCTCAATTAAGATCTAAGTATTTTCATCGACAATGAACCGTCCTTGATCATCAAGCTTTAGTTACAGTAAGAAAATATTTTTTCATTGCTTAGTTAATTATCAAAGTCATATAGTCAGTAATCTGAAGAGCCCTTCCTTGTTAAGCTGAGAACTGAATATAATGCTCTGGGTGGTTTGCATCACACCAAACATGTATCTGAGCTAAAAAAAAACTGTTTTCTGACCAACAGAATTAATTGGCTAGGCTACCTTAGCTATCCAGATAGACTAAAAAAAAGGTTTATTTTTTTCTGACTTCTGTGTGGAGATCTTTGTCTTGCCTTTCAGGCTATGAAAGACACTGATTTACTAGATATTCTCCACCTCAGAAACTAGTAACATTAGATACACTTGCTCCAAAACTCTCAGCAATATCAACGGGGTATGTATGAAGAGAAAAAGAGGAGTGGATGACAAGGAAAGTGAAATGGTGAAGATATAAAGCTCAAGGGAGTTGAAGAAAAGTTGTGAAGAAACCTGGTTCTACAATACACAGGTTGAGTGCTACAAGGAAGAAGATGGTAGAAGAAACAAGTGATGTCAGCTGGAGATAAATGGACAAAAGGGGAAGAGAGATTAAAAACTCAGAAAATGAAGGATGAATATGCTTTGGAAATGGGGGGGTGGGTGGCTTAAGTATCTCCAAGTGAAGGGATGGTTGAGTTTTTTTTTTTTTTTTTTTTTAGAATGGGATGAAGGGGTGGAGAAAGTTCTGTGAGTGAGGTTGAGCAAATTGAATAGGGTATGGATATGAAAGCTATATGCAGAGCTGACTACTACGAAGGGGAAGAAGAATCAGTAATGCTGGAAAGGTGGAAAAAAAGGAGGGAGGAGCTTTAAGCCAGATGTAATCCCAGGCTAAATGAAGCAGTTAAAATGTAATGTATTTGTTCTTTTTCATTTCTCTTGTTCATCTGCAGAGTGTTCTTTTCATGGTAAGAGCAATGTGTGACATTTGTCTTTCTCAGTATAAAAGGACAAGGAATGTCTTTAGTATGTTTAATCTCCAAATTTGCTGTCTCCTCTTGGTAATGTGACAAACAAACACAAAAGACTAGGAACTGTCTTGCT
Source organism: Protopterus annectens (assembly GCF_019279795.1). NCBI lineage: Eukaryota > Metazoa > Chordata > Ceratodontiformes > Protopteridae > Protopterus > Protopterus annectens. The sequence goes on along the minus strand of NC_056739.1, from coordinate 1,211,576,008 downwards.
GCTGGAATGTAATTGCTATAATGGCCTGTGGATTTAATGACTTTCATATCATTAAAATTACAGGGTGGATTCAAAGGGAAATGAATTCACTTTGAAGTATACTGGCATGTCTCTTGTACTTTGACATGTAAAAACTAGTTTTATTACTTATTCTCTGCATCAGGAAGGTGATGCCATGTGATAACCACTGGAGGATGGGGAAACATATTGTGTATAACCATGTATGCCATGCTATGCAACAAACGGTGACATATTTTGTTGTCTTGTTTGTGGTGGAACTATCTGTCAGTATTAATTATTAATTTGCAATAGTTAGGGATAGTATTTCTGTAGTAAGTGCTAGATAGGGAACTTGGGTATCTGTTGCTTTTGTTTTTCTGTATGTATCATATACATATTTTATTGTCTTTTGTTTTATTTCTCTTTTTTAATTTCTCCATATCTTTTGGGTTTCTAGTACCATGATGGGAATGGACCCCATTCCTAAGTCAAAGTACAATTAAAGTTCATTAAATTAGTATTGTTTCAATCTTTGATATCAGCCAAAAGTGCTCTTTGCAACACTCACAATGTGCCCAGTAATGACTCCTTCTGCAATCCGTACAGGGTTACATGTATTGGTAACATATCTAGATATGATTGTATATTCTTTTTTGTTAGATGCACTGCTTCTACTACTATTGGAACTATCTGGGTATCTTTCTTCCACATTTCTCTTGTTTCTGCCTGCAGATCCTGATATTATATAACTTTGTGTCTCTCCGTACGCAAGACACTGTAGTCACTGGGTGTGGTGATTTTAATGATCAATGCTAATTTTGTCTTCTTTTCATGGACCACTATATCCGGTTTTGTAGGATCTATATTTTTAACTGTTGGTTATGGGAGATCCCATGTGATGTAAAATTCATTATTTTCTATGATGCTTTGTGGCTCATATTTCTCTGTGTGTGCAAACTTATGAATATGAGCTCTTCTGACAACTATGCTAAATGACACCTGTCCCAGCTGATAATGTAAAGTGAGAGGAATTCAACAAGATAATATGTTCAAAGATGAGATGGTGACAGCTTTATGCACAATATAGCATGAAGAAAGTGTGCAGGAGACTGATAAAGGACAGTCAGTTCCACACCAAGAAGTCCAACTGGAATGAAAGAGAATGGCAGTTGAAATTAAGTGCATGAAACTCGAGGCAGCTGAGCAAATGCAGCAACTGGAAGCAGAGGACAATAAAAAGTGATGCCAGTATGAAAAGGAGATGATCATCCTACCCCAGAGGCACATGAGTCATGGGAAGGGGAATCACACCCTAGTCAGTACAAAACATTTTCCTCAATACAAAGAGAAGGATGACTTGAATAGTTTTATAAGGACTTTTGAAGGGGTGTGTAATCATCAACAAGTTGACCAGGGAGTAGTGGATGAGGTCTTTAAATCCTTTCATACCTCTCAACTGTACAGATTTTCGCAGAATGTCCAGATTTTGCCCTCATATTTTTTGGTCTGCTTTTCATAAAATTGTGGTTTTCAAGTAAATTAATGGTAAATCTTTAAAGACTGAAGTTAGAAAATAATGACATACATTTGAGTTTCAGACTTTATATATTTCAGAAAATTCATGCTAATGCAAAACCTGTTATTCTAGCAACGTTCTAAGTTTGTAAAAGCAATATTTAAAAATTGTCCCTATTTTGGGGCCTTTGTCCCACTTTTATTTATGGCTTTGTCCAGATTTCTTGCTCAAAGAGTTTGTAGGACTCCCTTGCACATGGGTAAAGCAATGCATGCAGTTTCTAAACTCAGTCATGTTGGGTGCTTAAACTGCCACAGTGAAACAATAGTTCCCTGCTTGTTTTAAATTATCACCAGAGTTGTACAGAAAGCAATTTAGAGAATAAAGGATGAAGACAGATGAAAATGCAGCTGAATATATTAAATAAATTAGCACTTATTTTCAAAGATGAGTAAGGGAATGCAAGGGTACCACATTTGAAATGCTTGCAGATCTTTAAGTTAAGGAACAAGCCCTCAGCATTACGCCTGAGGATTTGGTTGGCAACCCAGGAACGTAACACTGATGAGGAGATGGTCAGGAAAGGAAACCTTTATGTAGCTAGCTGGTTGGCTCTTCATAGCAGGGGAAGAGCAGTACTGCACATGGGAATAGGGAAATCCATGTGGACAAAGTTTCCCAATAGGTTATAAAGGACAATGGGGAAGCCAGTGGTGTAGATTTTTCAAATACAACCAAATGGGACATGTGCAGTCTTATTCTCCAGTAAGGCAGGGAGAGCACAAAGGTCACAGGAAGCATCCAGAAAAACTAGCATTGTGACAGTTGTGGGTTGCTTAACAACAGCAGCTGTATCTAATTACCATAAAAGTCTATATCATATCCTAGAAGAAGGGAAGGAGTCCAAAGAAATAAGGGACACAGCCTCAGCAATAAACATAGTAACTTGTGGTGGTCAGAAAGGAGTACTTCTTTACATGGCAATTCACTCCAGTTGGGGTCTTATGTGGGAGAGCTTTTCAAATACCTTGCAAGAGTCTATCTGGACTGGGAGGAGGTCAAGGTAGCAAGCAGGTGGTTATGAGCAAGGGCATTCCTGATGGTGTCCTTCAGAAAGTGACTCTGACAGCAAATTACATTGTGTGCATGCAGTTACACACAGCCAGACGTGTAGGCAAATTGAAGGGGAAGGCAATAGAGGGAGATGCAGCCAAAATCTACACCTTCAGCTAGGACTGGTAATGTGATTATCTTAGAGGTGGTTAGTAGCAGTGTGATATTTGTCTTTATGAATACAAAAGAAGGAGGACTGTCTTTGGTGTCTGCTTGATCTCTGGACTTGCTGTTAATGTAACAAATAAAGATGAAAGACTAGGAACTGTCTTGCAGCTGGGTTGCAATTGCTATAATGGCCTAAGGACTTAATGGCTTGAATGTCAATAAGACACCAGGGTGGATTCAAAGGGAAGGAAACAGACCTGGATGTGCAGTGACAAGGCTATCGTGCTGTGACAAGTGAAAACGTGTTTTACTTCTTATTTTCTTCCCGTGTCAGGATGCAGATGTCATGTGATAATCACTGGGAATGGGAAAAAGGCATTAAATAGTGTTTGTTCTCATTTAATTTCTCCAAATCTTTGGGGTTTCTAATACCATGTCAGGAATGGACCACACTCCTAAGGCAAAGTATAATTAAGGTTTATGAAATTAGTATTGTTTCAGTCTTTGATGTTAGCCAAAAGTGCTCTTCTCAGCACCCACAATGGGTCCAGAACTGACTCCTGCAATTCATACAGCGTTCTATGTATCAGTAACTTATCTAAGTATGACTATAAATTCTTTTTTATGAGACCCATTGTCCCTACTACTATTTGAACTGTCTGGGTATCCTTCTGCCACGTTGCCCTTATTTCTGCCTGCAAATCCTGCTATTTTATAACTTTGCGCCTATCTGTACGTAAGACACTGTAATCACTGGTTCTAGCAATTTCAGTGATCAATCAATTTTGTTGTCTTTTCATGGGCTACTATATTTGGTTTTCCTTGCATCTATTTTTGAACTGTTGGTAATGTGTGATCCCATGTGATATAAACTTCATCATTCTCTATAATGCTTTTTGGCTCATGTTTCCAATGCTTCTCAACTTTATCAATATTGCAATGTTTGCACAATCATCAATGCAACAGTGTTCTCACATTAGTATGCCTTTTAGTATGTAGGCCTTCTGCCATTAGTGTATCACACCCAGCGACAAGATGTGTGGCTGCTTCTAGTTCTGTTTTACAGAACCTGTTTTTATCTGTTTCTTTAAGATATTCAATGGACTTTATAAACCAATGTGTACATAGTCCACTATCCTGGGATGCCAATATTAACCTTTCATCTTTTGATTTAAATTCACCTCTCCTTAACCATTCCTGCATCAGATCCTGAGACATGAGGTTGCTCCAGGAGTTTTCTGTACTTGCAAGTATATTTCTGTCCTTTACACATTTCTTGCCTTCTCATCTGATCCTTCTCCTTGTATTCTTTCTTTTGTTTTTGGCACATTCAGTTGCTGCCTGATTTTTCAATACTTTTTGTTTGATTTCCATTCCTGCTTGATACTGATATGCTTCTGCTAAACTAAGTAGGGAAGACATCTTAGACTTGTTCTCTTCATATTTTAAATGTTTCACTATGTTTGGATCTGGTAAGGTCAGCAGATATGCATGCAGTCCTACAATTGCATATCTATGCATGTAATCAGTTTCGAGGGGGCCCATACCTCCTTCAGAGTGAGGAATGTATAATCTTGGTATACTTTAATTTTTATGTATCATTTGATAAGCATGAAGCATTTTTCTTGTTTTTGTTTTTCCTGTCCAACTGAACCAATAACTTTTGGGGCCAGTTAATCACTCCAAAACTGTAAGTTAGAACAGGAAGAACACATTGGTTTATATCTTGGACTTCGTTCCTAGATGTCAGGGCTGTTTTCAGTATTCATTTTAATCTTCTAAGATATTCTTTACTGAGTTTTGTTTATATTTATTAATGTTTTATTGTTGATCCTTCATCATTTCCCAAATATTTATACACTCCCTCCTGCTTCCTTTATTTCACATTCCTGTTTCAGACTGATATTTTCTTGGTGCTGCAGTTTTCCTGCTTTAAATGTTGCTTTTGCACATTAATCAAGAGCAAATTATATTTTTATATAATCTGAGAAAGTTTTTACCACTTCCAGTTGTGCTTTCAGGTCCTCCTCTGATAAACTATACAGTTTAAATCATTCACAAAAAATAAGAAGTCTTTACACTTTGTTGTTTTCTCAGGGCAAAACTGTACCATAATCTGTTAAGTAGACAGCTTAATGGGTTAAGGGCAAGACAAAAGAGCAGCAGTGACAAAATGTCACCCTGAAATATCCCTGTTTGAATTTTTATCCCTGGGATAATAAATTGTTCTTTATCATGGCTTAGCTGCAAAGTTGTTTGCTACTGTTTTATGGTCATTGTAATGTATTTGATCAATGTAGGGTGCATCTTCAAATATATTTTTTGTAATCTATCCATGCCATATTTAGATTCTTCCCCTTTTTACAATTCTCTATATTGTCTTTACGTAACAACAAATGATCCTTTGCTCCACATGACTCTTTTGTTACGCTTTTGCACTATTGCCATGACTGAGTTTGAATCTAAATGATTATAACCACTGTTGACATCAGTTCCAGTATATAGTTTATATGTCATCAGAAGGCAAGTTATTGGTCTACAGTTTTTAAGATAGCTTGCAGGTTCACTCTTAAGGAAGAGTATTGTTTTTTCTGTTGTTAATCAGGTTGGTGTCTGTTTGCGGTGCATATATATAGTTCTTACTCAGGGATAAATCTTTGTGCAAAGTTGTTAATACTTCTAGCCAGAAGTTAAGTATCTCATCTGGGCCTGAGTTTTCCAGTTAGGAGTGTTTCCTAATTTTGTTAGAATTTCTCTGGCTGTTACTTCATCCCATTTCATATCTTGTACATTTGAACTTCTTACTGTTTCTTTTACGTCTATCCATTCAGCACCATTGTTATGTTCTACACGGTCTTCACAGATATTTCTCTAAAATGAATCTATTTCTTCTTTTATTTGATGGTGTTTCTACTCCTTTTGCTCTGTTTTCCAATTCTCTATAAAACATGTTTGGGTCATCAATGAGTTGCTTACTTTGTACTTTTCCTTTATATTTATCTGCATATTTTCTCAGATTTTCTGTCTGTGCTGATATCATTAATTTTCAATAGTGTACAACAGATCCTGGTGTGTTCTAATACTGTGCATTGCTTTTATCATGTTTATCTTTCTAAGTATTTTTGTTTCTCTGTTCCCTCTTCTAAACTCTTCTAACAGTGACACTTCTTGTCTTAATTGCTTTACAGTTTTCTTTATTCAATAATTCCACAATGGCATTTGATTTCTTTCCTTCCTTTCCCTTATTTCCCTGAATTTTTGTGATAACAATTTATCTGTTATTAATTTAGTTGCATAGTAATATATCCTATTTACTTCTGTTACATCACATGAATTTCAGTTAATAGTCTTGATTACAGTGTTCATGTATTTTATCTCACTTCTAATGTTTTGGGTCTTATTGACTTTCTGTAACCTATTTCTTACATCAATCTTAATATGTCTATCCATCTCTATTAAATCAAGGATCTCTGCCCTCCTACCTTCTATGTACTAACTGTGGCAAGTCAGCTGTAAACTCTCCTGACCTGGTTATAGGCTTTCGGGCAAACATAGTTAAATTGCTGCTTACCCACGATACAGACAACTGATAGGTTTTGGACATCCTTCTTCTACTCCTTGGGTCAACCCGTTCTGTTCGCCCTTCAGGCTCACTCCACTCCCCTACCCTGCCCCCATTTCCCACCCGTCCCCACTACATCTACATTTATCCTAACCCCTCCCCACCCACTCTTTTCTCAACACCCAATCCTGTAAAACCCCTCCTCTTACTCCTCCTTTTATCCAACTCCCTCTAACTTTACCACCACTCACCCACCTACACTTTCCAAATAGCTTCCCCAAACCCCCTGATTATCCATCACCAGTCTAGCTCCTAAATACCACTATGATCTCCTCACATTTCCCAACCCTCCTCACCACCCTGACTCTCCTCACTCTACTTTTACCCTTATATTGTGCCACATCCCTTACCATCCTTTACCCCCTCTTCACTTCTCCCCCTTTCCCTACTCTCCTTAACATCCTATTTACTACAACACCACTTCTACAAGTTTCCACTCCATCTCCCCATCCCTAATACACTCTTAACTTCCTCCTTCTCCATAAAATAAAAATAATGCCTACCTCAACCAAAATCCAAATGATCAAATGCTTTGTATACCTCCCTCAATCTTAAAAAACTAAACACAGATCCACTGGGCCACTTAAACCTCAGCATTCACCTCCCATCAGCTTCATCAGCCTAGCCGGTGATGTTCACCCCAATCCCGGACCTAACTCCTCCACAAGCTACAATTCCCCACTCTCCAGCCAACCTTCCTCCCACAAAATTCTCCACCTCATTACTCTTAATGTCCAGAGCCTCTGCAACAAAGCTTCCAACTTCCAAGCCTGGCTGTCTCACAACTCACCTGACATTGTTGCCATCTTTGAGACTTGGCTCAAACCCCTCATCACTGACTCTGAAATCCTACCTCCTGGATTCCAAGCCCTCGGATGCGATCGTACAAATAAAAAAGGTGGTGGCATTGCTCTTATCTACTCAAATTTACTCACCTTAATCCCATACCTTAACCCTATTCCCCAATTTGCTAACACTGAACTAGTAGTAAGCTTACTAAAAGCTAATAACCAAAAGAATCTCTGTATCATTGCCCTATATATCCCACCAGGAAATAATATCCCAACCATTGAAGAAATCCTCTCATGGGCCTCAACTAATATAAATAATGAAACTTACATTCTAGATTATGTAAATAACTGGGAAAACATTAACAGCTCCACACCCACTCAGTCTATTAACCTCTTCAATTTTACCCAAATAATCCACTCTGTAACCAGACCCAGTAAAACTAAATCCTCTGGTTCTACCCTTGATTGGATCCTAGTCTCCCACCCCAATAAAATTATTGACTCCTGTACCATTACTGACTCCATCAGTGACCACCTGCCTGCCTTTGGCCTACGTTCAACCTCCTCCTCCCTGCACCAACACCAGTACATACACACACAAAACCTCAGTAACTTCAACCCACTGTATTCATAAACTCCCTTAAACAAATGAACTGGAATATTCTAAAAACCCTTCCTCTGGACTCCGCTGTCAACGATTTTAATTCCACCTTTCTAAATACCCTTAATGGTCTAGCTTCAATAAGAACTAAAAGAATAAAAATCAATACTGCCCCATGGCTATCCAAAAATACCAAACAGCGTATGCACCAAAGGGACAAATCCTGGAAACTATACCAAAAGAACAAACTCCCTGAAACCCTTCTACAATATACACAACTATGTAACCTTGTAAAAAAAACAAATCATTAGAGATAAAAAATCTTACTACATCAGACTCCAGTCCAATCACACAACCAATACAAAGAAATTCTGGAACTCAATATCTGCTCTTCTCAGCCCTGGCATCAGAAACACCCCATGCCCAGACCCCAGCATATCTGATCAAGAACTAGCTTCATTATTTAACTTTTTCTTTATTAACTCCATATCTGAACTCACTAAAACTTTTCCAAGCCATAATCTCCCCTCTCAATCTATTTCCTTCACTGCCTCCCCTTCCACCTCTCCTACTGTCCCCAGCTCTCCCCTTATCTTCAACCTTAAAACCATCTCAACCAACTACATAAAAAGACTACTCTTCAAAATAAAACCTTGCTCTAACACCCCTGACAACTTACCCTCTCAGTTTCTTAAGCTAACCGCTGATGGCATTGCTTATCCCATTAGCATTCTAATCAACAGAGCCATTCAGGAAACCTACGTCCCCAAAAAAAGCTTACATCCTTCCTCTCCACAAAGGAGGCAAAAACACCAACATATCTAATTTCTGTCCCATAGCTATCCTCTCCCCAATCTCAAAAATCCTGGAAAAATGCATCCACCTTCAACTCATGCCCTACCTAACCCAACACCATCTCCTTACCCCAATCCAACATGGCTTTCGGCCAGGACATAGTACCACAACAGCTCTCCTTTCTTTCCTTGACACTGTCAATCATGCCCGAGACACTGGAAAGGTTGTATCCACTATGTTTCTTGACCTTTCCAAAGCTTTTAACACTATTTCCTACACCCACCTTCTGAGCCATCTTTCTAATCTCAACATTTCTCAAAATACCCTATCCTGGTTCTCCAGCTACTTGTCTGACAGATCACAGGCTGTGAAATGGAACAAAGGCACTTCTTTTCTCCACACCCCTACAGGTGTACCCCAGGGATCCATACTGGGTCCTCTACTGTTCAATATCTTCATCAACACCTTTCACTCTGCCATCCCTAATGCTTCAGTAATTCAGTATGCAGATGACTCAACTTTAGTTTGCTCTGCTACTAATCTCCCTGATCCTCTATCAATAACTCAGGCTGCCTTCTCAACCACTGAAGCCTGGATGATCCAAAACCATCTTTCTCTGAATGCCAACAAATCCAAATTATTAATATTTCCACCATCAAAATCCTTCACTTCAGACAAAACCTCTTTCCAAGTACTAAGCCAAAACAACACTCCTATAGAAATCATACCCATGTTAAATTACTAGGAGTTATAATAGATGAGCAACTAAAATTTGACCTCCATGTCCTTCAAAATATAAAGAAAACCCATCAAAAGCATGGCATGCTATACAGAAATAACCGCTTTCTTTCACCTCACTCTAGACACACTCTTGCCTCAAATTACCTCCTTCCCTCCCTTATGTATGGTGCTCCCCTGCTAACAAACCTGTCATCCTCTCCCACTTCCAAGTTAGAAACCTACTATAACAAAATATCCAAATTTGCCACTAACTCTAAGTATGCCTCCCATCATTGTGAAGCCCTCCACTCACTACAGTGGCTAGAACTTCCTAACTACCTAGACTACCTTCAATTGATCACAGTCCATAGACTCCTCTTCAACCTTACTAAATGCCCCGCTCTTTCCAACATACTTCCCCTCTATCTACCCAACAGACATCTCAGATCTGAAAATCAAAACCTAATCACTGTTCACAAACCTAACCACTAACCTGGACAGCTACTCCTCTCTTTTTCCTTAGCCAAAAAATGGAACTCACTTACCCCTACCCTAAGGACTATGCAGAATCTAGAAAACTTTGAGTCTCCTCCATTCATACCTTATCTCTAAATGGAAACGTACCTGCATCCTTCCAACCTAACCCACCACCCTTATGCTGCTTCCTCATTGCTATCTCAATAATATTCTCTACATCTAAACCTTCTTTGTAACTACACCTTCACAGATTTTCACCTAGAAATTTTAACTATCACTTTTACTGGCACTACTCTAAATGTAACCATTTATTGACTTCAATGTCTTTGTATGTTCTATATGCTACTAATATGTCACTGTGATATTATTAGCTATTACACTAGGTTATTTTGATAATCTCTGCTCATCACTATTATGTATACATTCTATTGTATTTGCATTGTGGAGCTTTTCTCCTCGGGCCTCCACTGAAAATGGGCTATCTTAGCCCAGTGGACTTCCCCAGTCATCAAACTGGAAATAAATAATAAATAAATAAATAAATAAATAATTTTCCTCTAAAATGAGGGCACATTTTTTGTTCTCCATTTCCTGTGAGCGTTCTACAGAAAGTTCGAGGGCATCCTCTTGTGCTATAGTCCCTTCAGTTTTATCCTGTTTCAACCATTGCTCTTTCATATGGGAACTCACTGACCTATCACTCCACGACATTGACTGCATCAGAGTTCCAACTGTTTCCTGCTCCTTCCCCCGTTGTGCAACTCCAACTGAACTTTTACACTGATTTCCTACTGAAGGCTCCAAAGTATCGTCATGTAGCAAGTGATCAGATGCTTCCCTTTCCACCTGTTTCTCCTTAGTTTGAGGATTCATTGCTCTATCATGCTGTGATGTTATCACAGTTGGATTCTCTACACTAAGTTTTTCACTTCACAGGTAATCCATAACTACAGTTTATATTTCTTTAACTGCTCCACTACTAATCTTCTTTTCTACTTTCCTCCTTTGTTTTCTTGTTTGTTTGTATTGTGAAAGTTTCCATATCTGGATGTCTTTGCCTGTATTTATCTTTAAATATCTTTGGTGCTGCTTTTTTTGTATTCATTAGTTTTGTTTTCTCCTTTGCATAAATATTGCGCCATAATAAATTGCTTTTCTTTCCCCATGTCCATATTTCAGATGTCTCCTTTTCCTCCTGTTTCTCCTTACTTTGGAGACTAATTGACCCACTATGCTGTGACATGACCTGTGTTAGACTTTCTACACTAAATCCCTCACTTCGGAGGTATTCCATAACTTCAGCTTCTACATGTTTAGTTTCTGCTTTGCTAATCTTCTGTCCTATGTTCCCTCTTTGTGATCTTTTTTTTTTCTTTTTTGCAAAATTTTACATTTTGGGGCGTCTTTACCTGTGTTTGTCTTCAAATATCCTTGTTCTGCTTTTTTGTATTGATCTCCTTAGCATAAATATTACACCATATCAGATCTATCTTAATTTCCCATGTCCATATTTCTTTTTTATACCTTTCAAACATCTCTAGGTTTTGTTCTTTATAAATTTGCACTTCCTCAGTCGCTTCTTTTTCCAAACAGCCCAAGGTTTCTTGGTCTACGTAAAGTTTTAAATGGATCTGTTGTATTAATGAACACAAATTTGCATGTGAAGATTTTAACAGTTTTTCTTGTGGAAATGTTTTTCTTTCCTCTAATTTCTCTCTTAATCTTTTTTTAATATCTTTTATCAGGAAATTCTGGGCTTATTGCATAATAGAAACAATACATAATTTCTTTCTTATCCTCAACAGTCCACTGTATCATTTGTATGGCTTTTTTTTTGGCCTGTCAGTTTTTGTGGTTTGTGTGGACTACTACTTCCTTCTACAATGTGGGGGGGGGGGGGGCTCCAGCCCTTGAGGCTGGTTTAATGCCATTGTAGGAATGTTTCTGTGTCTTAAGGATTCTACACTGTCACTTTTCCCACCCTGGCACCAGTGCACATACCAGGATTGGACACCTTTTCATCCTGTGTACTCAGCTATCTTTTTTATTTTTAACCTACTTCTGTCCATGATATATGCTATATAAAATGTAGTCTATGTATTAGAGTCATCCTGGTGAGATTTTGTAAAAACAGGGTCCATCTAGTGAAGGTACTCATCAAAACTTGAGAATGAATTCAGAATTACTCTCCATTTTTTGATGTTTATATCATCTGTCAATTCAGACCCTCTACAGATGTAGCTGTGTATACTATGCTATGTAAAAGATGATAAGTATTGTTGTTTTCTGGTTTGTGACATAACCATTTGTGAGTACTAATTATTAGTTTATAATAGTTAGGACTAATATTTCTGTATGAAGCTCTAGCCATGGAATATAGTAGGTATCCGGTGCTTAGGTTTTTCTGCATGTATCCTGTGGTTTTTCCTTCATTTTATTTTATTTTATTTATTTGTGTGTGCCAACCTAACTGTATTTTACTCTGTACTTGCATTATTTTATTTATCATTTAAGTAACATTCAATTATCAGTATTAAATTTCTTGTTACTGGCATTTGTTTATTTATTTATTAAAAGAATATTTATATACAGTTATTTATCTGAGAAGAGGCTAAACATTATTCACAATGTTGGTCAACAAGCTGTAAGGCACACATCTCCCATTGGACTGCTAAGCCTACTGCCAGAGAATAAAAGATTAATTGGTGTATCTCACATTTGGCTTCATTTAAGAGCAGCAGGTATCTGGAAGTCTGTCACTTTTCCAGGGTGGAGGTAGTACCATTGTGCCAGTAGGAAGGCTGTGGGGAATTAGAGTATTCTGCCAGTCTTCACTTGGAGTTTTGTGTGTGTTTCTGTATATATGAAAATACTACTTTGTGTGAAAGGCAATCCTTATGGATAAAGGGGCACTGGAAGACATTGGTTCACAGAGAGAGTGGTGAAGCAGGGACTTTGGAGAATTTGACCAAATCCTCAGCTCTGTGTGGCCTGTATGCATTTTAGTCTGGATGTGGTTTGGAAGCCCATACCCAGGACAGCAGTTCATATTCCCTTTATGCTCTGGGGCCAGGTTATAGTTTGCAAATTAATTACTGAGATAGATTTGTATGCACCTTCTTGCTATTACTTCACCCTTGATTGACAAGAGTGGAATTCAAACCCTATCAGTACCAGCCGTCTTAATACCACAGTTGATGGCATCCTGCCATCTGGAGGTTATATCAAGGGTAGTTGTGTCCATTGCACCATCATATTTGGTGGCGGTGGTGACAGAGATGGGATGAGCAAGTCTGGGACATGAACAGGACTTAGGATGGTTGGTCCTGTCCCTGTCTAATATGAATTTAGTACATAGGTGGAATGTGATTTTGTGTGGGTTAAAGAGAGACTGAGAATGTTTTATACAGCAGCAAAACTATTGGAGGCATGAGAAGGTGGGTGATATTCATAAGTGGTGAATGTGTGGGATGCTTAAAAGGTTTTTAGGTAAGGCACAGACAAGTCAGGAAAAGGTATGTGAGAGGCCATTGTCAAGTTGTTGGCGTAAGTTGCTGTTTAGGGTGGACAGGGATTCTGAAGGGTGGGGAGTGCTACAAAGAGTAGGGGCAATGTTGGTGTATGTGGGTGGGTGAAACCTAGCACAGGTAGGGTGTGGAATACAGAAGAGGTATGTGTGGCAGTGAATTTAAGAATGGAGAACAGGGCAAGTCTCTAAACTGACAGATGGAGAAAGTAAGAGACGGTGATCCAAAGAGAAGACTTTTAGGGCCTGGGACTGTTAGTAGTGAACTGTGAGAAGGATAGGAATACACAAAAATAAGGGAGAGGGGATTAGTACCAGTTATAGTTAAAAGGAAAGGGAGGAGAGACACACCACGCATAAGCTGTATACAGTAGAGCTAGAGGAAGGTGCTGAGCACATTTAGAGCAGCTTTAGTAGGCATTTATATCTGATTCTTAAAGCTGTTTAAAATGTGTTTGTTTGTACTGTGTTTCTTTATTGAAATCAAGTCAAGTCAAGTAAAACTTTATTGTCATTCAGACCATGCAGCAACACTTCACAGCTGAACAAAATTACGTTTCTCTTAGCTCGAGTCCAAAACAAAACATAAACACAGGAGCAATTACATCATCATCAACAACAGCCAAGTCCAAGCCATCAGAAGGCACTAAGATGCAATAACCATGTTCATAATCCATCACAGTGGCGAACTGCATTGACCACAGTAGTCTATACCATTCACACTGCTGGTAGATTTCCACAACTCCAGCAATTCCCCAAGTACTAGGCCATTCACTCTGACCCAACAGAACCAGCCACCTCCATACACGCATCAAAAACCTTCCATCCATGCCATCCTCACCACTGTAGGCTTTCATCCTCCAACACCAGCAATGTCCTAATTTCCAGACTAGTCCTCTCCAACCCACCACAGCTTGGAAATATACAGTCATCTGCACACAGCCCAACCACCACTCCTTGAAGGCCTGAACGTCCGTGGTCATCCCACAATCCTGAAAAACAGTCCAACGGTCGTCCAAGGCAAACTCCCACACCAATCAAAAAAGCACCATGTTGCCAAATGATCGCACACCTAACCCACTCAAAACTGGATTTCTAAATGGACAACTAACGACAATCACACACAAAACTCAAAATCGGACATCGGGAGCCAGAGTAGCCTCAGCCATATGGGCGCAACCATCTTAGATTCAAATTCAAATCATTCAAAATTCAATCATTTTGATTGTTAGTTAAATGAATGTATAAGTTTTGGATGTGTTTAATAAGTGTTTCAAATAAACTAAAGATCATGCAGTAAAAGGACCAGTAGCACCTTGTATATTTGTATAATGTTACTTTTATTAATATATGCTCATTCATTATCTATGTTTTCTCTAGAGCCCAAGCAGAAGATGCAAACTGACTTTTGCACTTTTTTTCTTTTATAAAGCATTTGACATTTCTATTTCAAAATACATAGAACCCTGTTGTTTGTATTTCATTTCACATTTTTGTGTAAGATTCATTATATAATCACATTACATACACTGGTAAAGTTCACAGAACATGTTGCTGCTCACAAACTCTACACTGATGCTTTCTGTACCCAAAGTAATTATCCAAACCTAATTTGCAGAATTTAATATCCCCCAACTTTTTATCTCCTCTGACAGGTCATTTCATCTCTTAACTATTCTTTCTAAAAAACATTCCCCAGGATTCACGAAGCCTCCGTGTAAGAGTTATAACTCTTACACGGAGGCTGCAGTTAAACGGAGTGATGTCAGCATGCTCTGCATATTCATGAGAGCATGCTGAATCACACCTAAGTCTAACACGGTCCGTGTAAGACAGTAGGGGGCGTGTCCGTAGGCTGAGCCCTGCAAGCGGACACGCCCCCAGAAGTGAAAAAGTGCCCAAAGTAGACACCCACAACAGA
The DNA here is from genome assembly GCF_019279795.1 of Protopterus annectens. Classification (NCBI taxonomy): domain Eukaryota; kingdom Metazoa; phylum Chordata; order Ceratodontiformes; family Protopteridae; genus Protopterus; species Protopterus annectens. The sequence goes on along the minus strand of NC_056739.1, from coordinate 1,211,560,818 downwards.
GTCCACGGAAATGTGAATAAACACAACACAACACATGCCCCTACAGACCATAAACATATATAAAAGAAATATAAATGAACATGTCATATTTTTTTTAAATTGTAAAGATGTTTAACCGTGAGTGCGCTCGTTTGCGTGCCGAGAGCGCAGCTACAGTTAGCAGTCAATGGGAAAGCATATAAGAACTAAATATGCAAAATAAGCCACGAAGCAATAGCGTAGCGGTAGAGAGGCCGGCTGCAGAGCAGGCATTCATGGTTCGAGCCCCCACAACACAAATTTTTTTTTTTGCAAAATAAGCAGGAAACAAGTCCCTGACACATATGTACACATAAAACCAGAATATATGTAAAATACAATGAAATATCCCATTTATATTGAATAAATGTGAGCTAAAAAATGAATATAAACTGCCAAATGTGCCCATAGCTGAGCTACAGTACAACAGAGTGAGTGTATGTGCCCGTAGATAAGCATTGGTCCAACTGGTGCAAACTGAGTGCCCGTAGCTGAGCAGTGGTTTACCATGCTAAATATATGTGCTCCTAACTGAGCTGAGCGGAATATGCGTGCCGATAGCCAAATGAGGCTTAAACCAGCGTACCCGTTTGCGCTGAGCACCGCGCAAACGAGCTAACCGACGGGCAACGGTGAGCAAGCCGTATCCAAAATGCCTTTACACAGACACACCCCTCAACATGTCTAGACAGTCATGAAAAAAGCAGTGGCCAGGTTCGAACCCAGGATACTATACACCATAGTCAAGGTACAGAACCACTAAGCCATGACAGCAGTACCTAGAAATGCAATAATAGCTCATATATAGGAATGAATACAAACTACAGCATGACAATGCAGGTTTACTGAAGTTGATACAATTCCAAACTGGCCAATCACAGATATGTGCGGGAAAAACGGACTATATAAGCCCCATAGGCGGGAATACACAGCATAAATGATTGTAGAACAGACCTGCAGGCAGAATGTCAGGTGTAGGTGAGGGTACATGGCCTGGCTCCTAGTCCACAACCATGAGGCCCAACTCATGCAGGGCCAGGTCCTCTGGGGAGCGTACAGGGCTGAGGCGTGGGACCAGTTGGCTCATGAACTCACCAGTGCCACAGGAATTCCAAGGACAGGTGAGCAGGTCCGTCACCACCATGCGGACCTGAAGAGACGCAAGCAGGACCAACTGAACCTTTGTTTCCAGGAGGCCCGGCAATCACCCAACGCCCCACCACTGAGTAAGTAACAATTAATTATGTATGTAGAAAGTTAAACTAACTGTAATTATGGAGATGTGTATTCCAATATTACTTCATTTATATTACAGCTGCAGGTGTCCGTTCTGCGAACCGCAGAGCCTATGCCGATAGGCTGGTGCGGTTGCGCCACCAGGCAGGTCAGTAATCCACTACTAGTAACTGTAAAGATATATAAATGTATGACAGTCAGCAAAAGAGTGCAGTGTAGCCAGGAAGGAATTAAATCTGCAAGTAACAGTGTGAAAGTGTATGCAAGTATTGCCTGATTACAACAGTTCCCAGCCTGTAAGTGTAAACTAAACATGACACTGTCCAACATATATTTTCGAGTAAAACTGCCCTGCCTGTAAGAAAATAGTACACAACCTGCAGCAGCATGTAAAGTATAGCTGCAGAAGAGGATGAAATCACATGTGTGAAATATATCCCTGTGGAAATACTGAAACATGACAGAAGTGAGACTGCTAGAAAGAACTGTAATAACTGTTGTTAAAACATGTCAATAAAGCCTAGCAGTACCAGTCTGAATAGTAACATGAAAGCAAGTGAGAGAGTGTGAGAAAGTGTCAGGAATACAGCAATACAGTAGTTATAACCCCTGAATAAACCATACTGCAGTTAGGACAGAATTAAATGCATGTGAGACTCAGAACCAAACAGCACAATCTGTTCAAAGTGTTGCTGCATGTGGAATGTGTACACCAACATCTGGATATGTTTCTCCCAGTCTGAAATACGCAGATAGGATGATTGTCTGATATACCAAACATCCACACTTGTCCACAAGTATATCAAGCACAGGTAACAGGATGATGTATCTGAACAAAGCTCGATATGAATGTGTATGAACAGCAATAAAATGTAGATTGATGTTGCAGTAACAGTTCCATCTGCAAGGTTAAGTAGTTAACATATAGGACACTGTAGTTAGAACAGTAGTGTGTATATAACTGTAGCTATTAGAAATGTACAGCATATGCATTTGTATTCGAAGGTGTTAATATTACTTTATTTACCCCACCCTCTAACCACCTATAACCCATTCCACATGAAAATGGTATGTGCAATCACAATTACCACCCTGGACGTCTGTCCTGTTGGGTCATATATATTTGCATGTCTGTTGATGCATCCGCCCTGTTCATACATCCACACCTGATGGCCTGTTGCCATCAATCAACCCTGCATGTTGTTGGACTGTGTATTACTGTTCAAATTATGCATGTGTTATGCACGCTTTTCAATGGTGTGAATATCTGGGTGTTTGGTTAATGGGAATACTAATGCATGCTGTTACAACTAATTGTGAATGGTATTAAATGTCACTAACCCAAACTGTCATGACATAATGCAAAACATAGAACGACAGGGAAGGCGGGTTCCAGCGGACCCACCTCTCCCACCTCAGCTGGCGAGTGCACCTGGCACTAGTGCCGAGTCCAGACCCTCCTCCGGTGGCCCTGTGCCACCTGCGGGTGGAAGCGCTGCAGGATGGGGCTTGCCCCTCTGCAAGTGTGGCCGGAGGAGATCCACCACTCACCCTCTGTAGCGCCTGGACTGTGGTGCGTAGGGAGATTCGGGACTCTGTCCTCGAGCCCCTACGCCAGCTCGAGGCACAGGTGGCGCAACTAACGGGCATGCCCGTTGCCCCGCCTACACAGCCCCCAGCACAGCCCCGTCCTGGGCAGTGAAGGAACAGTGGCAACTGCCTATGGGTGGGGATATCAGTTCCACTGTTGCCATCTGTGGGCTCATGGGCTCTGGATATCCAAACCTCCGTCCCCGTCAATTGTGTAACCCCCCCACTCGTGTCATACACCGCCCCTGTATGCGTCTTGTTTGTCTTGTCTGTTAACCTACCCAACCTACCTCCCCAGCTGTACCGACTACCTTCACCTGACATACCACTCTCACCTGAAAAAAAAAAAAAGGGCACTCTGTACCCACAAAAAAATTATGCCCATACATAGCTGCCCATTCCGCACACATGTCTACTGGACATGGAACCTATCAAATCCAATTGGCTGTACAACAAGTATTATTGTTGTCCTGACACCTCTCTCAGGGGTGGAAGGTTTCAAATGTCACACCAAATTACATACATATGCACAGCTGTTGCTGCTGAAGAAATGGGCAGCTATGGGCCTTACCTACATCCCTCCTGCACATCCCAAGCTTGTTTCCCTACTGTCTTACCCTCTTTGTGACCCCTTTTTCACCACTTTCCTGTCCCCCCATTTTCTTTTCTTTCAAGGAAAATAGCGCGGGTGTGCACAAGAGTAAGCACGTTTAAGTGGTTGTAAGCGGGTGTGCGCTTGTGTGTGCGGAGCTAACCGCCAGTGCGCATGTGTGAGCTCCGCGCAAACCAGTGCTAACCCGGTTACAACTGCTTAAAAGTGCCTTAGGCACTTTGATTGACAGGTCTTGTACTCAGTTCAAATGAAAAATAAAATCCCACTGTGAGTTCCGAACCCAGGACCTTGGCAACTATAGTCTGCATGACTTACCACTAAGCCATGACTCTTATACAGAAATACTGTGCTAAAGTAAATATATCATTTAACAGTAGGAATGAATGTAAAGGGAATATAGATGTGTAGTACACAAAGCATGACATTTAGAATCACAAACAAAACTGGTGGATTTCCATAATAGTAGTGTGTGAACAGAAACAGCCATGCTAGTAGGTAATAATGTCACCATAGCACCTTGCAAGACACACACATACTCACAGCAGGATAAGCACTGCCCATACCCCACAACCTCTTACAGGAACACATCCGGACCAAGTAATAAAATATGTGGAGCAAAGGCCCAAAACCAGGGACACATTACAAATAAAGTTACAACAAACGCAGACAGTTCAGAAAGTAACAGGGTCTACACCTTGTGGGATGTTTGGAAGGGTATGCAGTCTGGAACTTGAATGTTTGTCACCATATTCTGACTTCAGCCCAGACTGACTTGCCAGATAAAGGTGTGCATGAGATATTGACCAAATTATGAGGCAGAAATGTGGACAGCCTGCAAATATCTGTACACATGACGGGTCCAACACCACCATATTTGAATAGTTAAGAACCTAGACATAGCAACAGTGAATGTCTTACAGGGATGCCCCACAGACCCCATGTGAAATGTACAAACAGTAGGCAGAAAGGTGTAACACATGCAATGGTAACTATGGAGTCCGGAAAGTATTCACCACTCGCATGGCAGAAAAAGTGTAGTAATACATATGCTCATGCTAACCCACAGTCACAACTGCAGCATACCAGACATTTTAATGGGTGTACCCCACTGATATGTACCATTCCATGAGGCACATAACTGATAAACCTGAAGGTCTCTGGGGCCTGCTTAGCAGCATACTCAAATACCCTAATAGATGTCAAGGCCCACACCATGGCCAGACCACACTGCATGCTGTAACACCCTAGCAGATATAGCAAGCATTCCAAGGTGTGAATGTACATGGGAAATAGGAAAGCTACAGCAGCACACTACAGTCAAGACACCTAGCAGGCATAGAAGTAGTGACTGTAAAGGGCAACTATTGAAGACTTAGCAACAGAGTGCAAGCAAATGTGAAAGGAAAGCACACACACACACACATTAACAATAGTAGTAGTTGTAGTTGTCAGTGTACATACACAGTTAGTACAGGAAACTGGAGAAATGAATGGAGGAATGTTAATCCACAACACACCTGGAAATATGAGAGAGATACCAACCTTTACACTCACAGAACATTGTCCACAGCATAACAGCATGGTCCCTGCCCTTAACATCTGAAAGGGCTACGCCTATCTCACACACCTTTTTATAGCACTGTTCTGAAATCACAGTGAGAACTACAATCAGTACACAACTGGCTGCATGCAATTAGCAAATGCTGGCTAACAATTGGTGCAGAGGCCATCACATGGGCATATGCAGATACCTACAAAAGTATGCTGTACTCCATGTCCACGCATGCAATACTTTCATTGCACCCTGAGAAGGACGTGAGAGACAGACAGAGAGAGAGAGAGAGAGAGACAGAGAAAACTGCAATTAAGCAGACAGAAACGAATTGTTCAGCAACAGCTACCTGAAAGCTGACAACTGGGAAGTGGAGCAGCAGGACAGAGAACCAGACAGCAGCAGAAGCAGCTGTGACAAACACAGGTAATGTAAAGTAATACTATAAAGGTCTACATACTGTGAACCCTCCATATGTGTCATTGGTCTGTATCCATATGTATATGGAGATGTGTAAAGGGCAGGAGACATACAGCAACTATCAGTGAAGGCTGTACATACATTTGTATGTGAGAGCATGTATGTGCACATATCAATGTTGTTTGATTGTAGGTTGTAGTGCCATGTACAAATTAGGTTACACAGCTATGTATGTTTAGCAGTATGTTAGTGTGTGTATACAGTATAGTAGACAAATATGTTGATATACCTGCCTAACATATGGTTATGTATGTATGTCAACATATGTATGTGTATATATATATATATATATATGTATATATATATATATATATATATATATATATATATATATATATATATGATATGCATATATGTATACATACATAGAGAGAGAGATGTAGGAATACATAGGCAGATGTCGATAGAATATTGTACCAACATATCTATGTAATGCACACATGCAGATATAGATATATGTAGATACATATACATAGACAGACTGATCTGACTACCTACAGGTATGATTGTATATGATGACCTGCAACACAGCCTGTTCCACCCCCTCTGTCACTCACACCCCTTCTGTGCCCCCCCTACACATCTATGGCAATATATGTCCCCAATATATATGTGTATATGTATACAGACATATATATATATATATATATATATATATATATATATATATATATATATACATATAGATATATCTATATACATATATATATATATATAGAGAGAGAGAGAGATGTATATAAAGTCTGAGTGAGGCACATGTGTACAGATGTATTGCAACAGGTGCCTGGTGACAAAGGCATGGAGTGAACACCAGTGTCAAATCCGGAGTATCATACCACATTCCAGATCACCCACACCAGTAACCACCAGATATGTGATTGGCCGCCCACCACTGCATGTGTCAGGGGTGAGCAGGGTCAGAAATGTGTAGAATAGTGGCCCCAATGATAGTCACAGTGGCACACTATCCCTGGAATACCTGCACATGGTATGTGTCCGCAGACATGGTGAGTCAGGTATGGACATGTAGGTCGGTGTACCCCCCACACCACATAATGGATGCCATGGTATGGACCTCACATTACAGCAACAGATATGGAGAAGGACACAGTGACATGTACAACACTGTGACAATGCACTCAAACACATTACCAATGCACAGTGACTGACAACACCACAGAGTACACATATGCTACCCACATAGAGGTTACCACTCCCAGATTTACATATGGAGGTCACACCCATGACAGATGTCCAACAACCATAGTAACATCTCCCACCATCCACAACCTACATGTCTGCTGTGTGTCGTCCGTGCCACTGCAATAGTGTGCACATGTGGAGGTAAGAGTTCCTACTCACAGATAAGACACACCCTGCAATAAACCACACAGTGTTAAGAAGCAAGACTCCCCATGAGTACATGTCACACATACCCCTGCTGAATGTTAGTCAGATAGGTAATATGCCATATGAGTCACCCTGTGTAACTGTGTGACAGCAGCAGTTACCATCACACCACATGTGTCACAATGGTCAGGGTAGCAGAACAGTACGCTGCTGTAGACACAGGGGCAATAGCATATTGTATAGTATTGTATTGTAATGTAATGTATTGTGTTGTATTGTATTGGTATGGTGAGGTGCCTCCTTCATGGAGTGAAACCACTGCTGCTGTGCACCAGTGTACAGGTACATATCCTGTAGTCAGGCTAGTGTTACATAGCACTCCTATATGTGTGTTTAGCTCCTGTCAGAGGTTATGTAGCATGCAACTGGGGATACCATCAGGTTCCATCCATGTTGTGTATTCTGCTGTCCTGCGGGTGTCTCTCACCTGGACATCTGTGATGACGGGGAGGTTACAGTCAGCTGGGATAACTATGCCTTATTACAGGGGAGAGGCCGGGGTGACACCTGCACTGAACCTGTCTGCCACAACGTTGTCGATATCTGTGGTGTCAGTGAAATATGTGTTGTGTACTACCTATGGGCATAGAGGATGGCTCCTGACCAGGTTGCTAACATAACTGAGGAAGGCCTCCTGGTCATCTGTAGTGTCACTCTTGAATTCCCTCTCAACGTTGCCCATCTAGTCAGTATGATGGGAAATAGTTCCTTACCAGTGCTGCTCAGACATGCCCTCCCTTCAGTGAATGATGCTCTGTCTTGCAGTAGCTTCCATCTTCTGTAATACAATCTGTCTATGGCTGGGGTCCACCAGACAGGATGCTGCCCCTTTGTGGAGAGTGTCTTGGTCAGATATGGGATTGCATGATCCATGCATTCTTGGAGATGTCTGTAGAAAGCAATTGTGTAGGGGTCACCATTGTGGGTTGTATCTGCCACTGGCCCAGTGGGCTGTAAGGATACCATATCACTGTTACAAAGTGTAAAGTTTGTATCTGTAATGTTATGCACTATAGTCATCTGTGCTGGTGGTGGAGGTGGGATATGTATATCCAGGGCAATCAGTGTGTGGTCAGCCCACAGTAGTTGCCGATGTAGGCCATACAGTACCTAGATACAAACCCCCAGAGTGAGGAGGTGCTTCTGACCTGAATAGGTGTTCTGACTGCTGGTGTTTGGTAGTATGTCATATGGCGTCTGCCAGGTACTGTTGCACAGTTGCCGGCCGAGCACTGATACCTGGCCATCTACATGTGTATCCACCAATAGACAGACAGATGCTACATATGTGAGATATGTTGTATCATAACAGTTGAGTAGCATGTGTAGTATGTGTGCCAAAGTCTGCTGACATATATTGCTGATACCAGGTTATTTTCTTTCTCAGGTACATGGCCCACCAGGAACCCCACCTACTCCACAGCTGAGGATGAGGAGATACACCAGAGCCTGGTGCGGGACTATGCAATACTCTTTTCCCGCACCAGCCAGAATCAGCAGGAGAGGGCTGCACTGTGGCAAGACCTTGTCTGTCGGGTAAATGATATAGGCACGCATAATAGGACATATGAGCAGGTACGACATCACTGCAGTGATTTAATCAGACATGTCCGTCAGCGTCGCCAGATATCCACAGGCAACAGGTCGCCACAGGTGGTGGGGTGGCTACACATCCCCGACACACCAGACTGGAGGGACTACTCCTGAGTGTAGTGGCTCCAGTCCACCAGCAACAACAACAGCAGCAGACATGCATCATGATGGAGGCTGGAGCCACACAGCAGCAAGACGGTGAACGAGCAGGTAATATGTCATATGTATAGTTGACTGTTGTGTACACTGGTAGTTAATGCATGTGTGAGGTGTGTCCTTGGTTTGTAGCTGTCACCATAGTATTTAATGTGCAAGTGTGATATCCTCAATATTAGCTGCCGACCTGTGAAAGGCAACTGTTGTACTCCTGACCTGTATCATACTCAGTAACAATGGCACAGTTGTGCCCACTGACATTAGTTTCTTCATGTCTGCAGGACCCTCTGGTATAACTGCAATGCAGCCTATCCATGCTGGTGAGTGTGTATTAACAATTCCTGTAATAGTGTTGATAGTAATAGTACTATTTGGCTCACTTAGTAGTGCTCTTTGTATGCATGTAGGTGTGTCTGTGTCTGTGTGTGTTGATATCACGCATACTGAGTACTGTACAATTGTGTGAAACTCTGTGCATGTGTGCATGTGTGCATGTGTGCATGTGTGCACCTGTGCAAGTGTGCATGTGTGCATGTGTGCATGTGTGCACCTGTGCATGTGTGCATGTGTGCACCTGTGCACGTGTGCATGTGTGCATGTGTGCATGTGTGCACCTGTGCATGTGTGCACGCATGCACATGTGCATGTGTGCATGTGTGCATGTGTGCACCTGTGCACGTGCACGCGGTGCATGTGTGCATGTGCATGTGTGTGCATGTACCTGTGCATGTGTGCATGTGTGCACGTGTGCAAGTGTGCACATGAGCATGTGTGAATGTGTGCATGTGTGAACCTGTGCACGCGGTGCATGTGTGCATGTGTGCACCTGTGCATGTGTGCATGTGTGCATGTGTGCATGTGTGCATGTGTGTGCACCTGTGCACGTGTGCATGTGTGCATGTGTGCATGTGTGCATGTGTGCATGCATGTGCATGTGTGCATGTGTGCATGTGTGCACCTGTGCATGTGCATGTGCACGTGCACCTGTGTGCATGTGTGAATGTGTGCACCTGTGCATGTGTGCATGTGTGCATGTGTGCACCTGTGCATGTGTGCATGTGTGTGTGCACCTGTGCATGTGTGCATGTGCATGTGCATGTGTGCACCTGTGCATGTGCATGTGTGCACGTGTGCATGTGTGCACCTGTGCATGTGTGCATGTGTGCATGTGAGCACCTGTGCATGTGTGCATGTGTGCACGTGTGCATGTGTGCATCTGTGCATGTGTGCATGTGTGCATGTGTGCATGTGTGCATGTGCATGTGCACGTGCATGTGTGCATGTGTGCATGTGTGCACGTGTGCACCTGTGCATGTGTGCATCGCTGGTAATGTGTAGACATTGTAAACTGTGTTTCCTGTTTCCTTCCCACAGGTTCTGTTGCTGCTCTGGTGTCATGTAGCAGGGAACCTGAGTCAGGTGCCGTGGGTACTGATAATGATGACATTGGTGTAATGGCACAGGAAGGTATGCCAGGGTCCGCCATTGGTCAGCCAATTGACAGTACACAGCTGTCGACCCCATCAATGCGCACAGTTATCCTGCCAATGCACCCCTTGTCACCACTGTCCCTAGGTGATGGACAGCATACAGTGGGCATTGACCAGGGTAATGTGGTATCTGTGGCACATGCTTCCCCACACAGCAGCCATGGGCATGGCCCAGAGATGGTACCACACAGACAGATGTCCAGGGGTTCACGTGGGAGCATCCATGGGCGTACAGCCCCTGTTAGACGTGCCCACAGAGGTCTTACAACCTCGGCTATGTTTCGGACTGTCATGCAGGCACAGTCACGTATGGAACGATACACCAGACAGGGTCTGAGGGAGCTGGAAGCATGTCGCACAGCCATGACTGACAGTATGCGTGACATTGCGGCTGCCATCCGTGATTTCACCAATGTCGTAGACAGACGTTGTGGGGACATATTAGACCGGTTCCACAACTACATGTCCATGAGCCAGGGTGATGGTGGGCGGTTGAGGCGTCGACGTGGCCGTATGCCAGCAACAGCAGCAGCTGGCAGTCGGCGCGGACGACAACAGGGACGCGGCCGCCCCCATAGTGCCAGCAGCAGCCCCAGCAATGCTGGGTCTGTGCTGTCATCAGTCCGCCCCAGGAGACCACGTGCACGTGGCTCTGGCCAGGCCCGACAGGGATCTGTGTCCAGTCAACGAACACCTGCTTCTGATGACAGTACCCAGTCTGGGTTGGTACCGGATACGGTCCGTAGCACCCCTGCAAGGCACAGGTACCGTGTCCGTGGCCAGAGACACTGATCTGTATGACCTGGCAGGTACAGTCTGTGGCTGTCCACAAACACCAGTATATGGCAGCCATGAGGTGGAACTGTGTGCATCCATACACACATGCAAATTGACAACACCTAGGGCTACCGCACACGCACACACTGCATCAACATTGCCCCACCTTCTACTGCTGTCCCTCACCAACACACATACACATACATGTCAATTGGTGGTATGGGTGGCTGACTCAGGCATACCAAGTTCACACCCTGTGCATATGATGAAACTGTGCCACCTCCTGCAATCTGTAACAACTGTGCAGGTACAGGTTAACATGTTGCTGATGCACAGGGTGACCAGATAGATGTGTAGTAATAGTATCATGTTGTTAACAGTACTGTGTGCTGAATTAATTGTGGGTATATCACAGCATGCCTGATGCAGTAGTTGTGTGATTGTCATGTCCTGTTGTCTACACCCATGGTAAGTACCATAGTGCATTATCTGCACATGTTGGCATACTGGTGGTAATGATGTCAACAGAAGGCTACATACATAGGTAGCACAGGGGATAGGGTAATAAATGTAGTAATACACAATGATGGACATGTAAATTGCAAGTGGCATGTTGCCCACACTAGACTCTGCAATGCAGATGTTTGAGGATGTTGATATGTGTGCAGAACTACACAACTGGTACAGGACACACAGGAGCACACTAGCACTGCATGCACACATCTCATACCATGCTAGACAGCCCCAACACACATAACTAACTGTCACAGGAGGGAGAGTCCCCATATATGTCAGGGATACTGTGGTGGCAGGCCAGGAGCATACATCCTACTAAGTATGGAACCACTGAGAGAAGGCTCGGTGTCTGTTATTTGACATGTGTATTACTGCAGGTATGGGCACATGGGTTTCTATCCAGTTATTGTACATCCTGACAGTACATGCATGTTCCGTACACTTGTGTGCACTGAGACTGGACCCTAGCCATCTGACCAGTGTATTTCCATGTACATGTGCATAGTGCCTGCATATTTGCAGTGTTACCTTATGGAACTGGTACAGCTTGTTTGTTGTAAAATGGACTACATGGAGCCCTGTTCACTGTATCTTTGTTTGCATGCATGTTTGCTTGCAATTACCCTGGAATACCGATCACACCTGCAATGCATAGTTATAGAGCTTCTGTGGACTCCTAGTGCCATCTGCATAGCCTACTATATGTATGGCCATGTCCCACTTGACAGGTTGCCACTGTTTGACCTGTTCACATGTACATTGCCTGTGACACAGTGCATATGACCTGCCTGGCATGTGTCCACGTGAGCAGTCATATATGCTACTGCTAAGTAATCACAGGCACTACACCTTCACACATTCATCTTCTGTTGAACTACCTGCTTTGCTAGGGACAGCCTGCACCTGTCACCCCTGGCCTATCCGATATTGGCAAAGGCTCTTGCTACCCCCATAGTGCCTATGTTAGGCAGGGCTCAAATGACAAACCCACCTTCATAGGTATCACAAGGGATATGACACTAAGAGCAATGCTACCCAACGCCAGATGTCTAAACCTCCAGATGCATGCACCCAAAACACTCCTTGGCATGGGAAACATCGATATCTGTGCAGTAACAGATGCCTGGTTCAGGGCTACTGAGAGCACACCAGCACTACCGGGTGTAACCCGGTTGATTTCTTTGCTACAGTCACCAAGGCCATTGCCGAGGGGAAGGTGGTTCACACAGCCTACCTGGACCTTGCAAACGCCTTCAACAATACCCCACTTGGGCATTCTAGGAAGCTCACCAGCTTAAATATAAGCCCCTATGTCACTAGATGGATTGCACAGTGGCTCAAGAACAGAACCCACATGGTTAGCATTGCTGGAGCCATGCCAGACCCCATAACAGTTACAGGTTGTGTCCCAGAAGGCTCAGTCCTGGGACCCTCTTGTTTGGTACATATTTATTGGAGGTACAGGCCAACACGGATGAACTGTGGCTGTCCAAATATGCAGATGACTGCAAACTGGACACCATAATCGACTCCCCAGCTGACACAAGCATCTTCCAAAGGGGCATCATAGCAACAGACAACTTGTGCCAGAGCCATGGCCGTCTGCTGAACAGTGTGTAGAAGGGGAATGTGCATCCTGTAGTCTGTTCACCTAGTTGCCAAAACGGACATTGTCCTCACACACACTAACCCCCCTCAGCCAAGAGCACACACTTACCAATTGCAGGATTCAAACCCCTATCTGACTGTTATGACACGTGAGACGGACGCATTAGCAGAGCACGCTATTTGCATTACTGGGGGTTTTCTCTTCCCCTGCTATACTTATAGAGTGCTGACATCATCAGTGTTTAGAAAAGGGAATGGGCATCCTGTAGTCTGTTCACCTAGTTGACAAAAGGGACATTTCCCTCACACACTAACCCCCCTCAGACAAGCACACACACTTGCCATTCACAGGATTCAAACCCCTACCTAACTATGTTATGACACTTGAGACGGACACATTAGCAGAGTGCGCTATTCGGATTACTGGGAGGTTTCTTTTCTCCTGCTGTACTTATAGGGTGCTGACATCATCGGTGTTTAGAAAAGGGAATGGGCATCCTGTAGTCTGTTCGGATTACTAGGAGGTTTCTTTTCTCCTGCTGTACTTATAGGGTGCTGACATCATCGGTGTTTAGAAAAGGGAATGGGCATCCTGTAGTCTGTTCACCTAGTTGCCAAAAGGGACATTTTCCTCACACACTAACCACCCTCAGACAAACACACACACTTGCCATTCACAGGATTCAAACCCCTACCTAACTATGTTATGACACTTGAGACAGACGCATTAGCAGAGCGCGCTATTCGGATTACTGGGAGGTTTTCTTTCTCCTGCTGTACTTATAGGGTGCTGACATCATCAGTGTTTAGAAAAGGGAATGGGCATCCTGTAGTCTGTTCACCTAGTTGCCAAAAGGGACACTTTTCTCACACACTAACCCCCCTCAGACAAACACACACACTTGCCATTCACAAGATTCAAACCCCTACCTAACTATGTTATGACACTTGAGACAGACGCATTAGCAGAGCACACTATTCGGATTACTGGGAGGTTTCCTTTCTCCTGCTGTACTTATAGGGTGCTGACATCATCGGTGTTTAGAAAAGGGAATGGGCATCCTGTAGTCTGTTCACCTAGTTGCCAAGAGGGACATTTCCCTCACACACTAACACCCCTCAGACAAACACACACACTTGCCATTCACAGGATTCAAACCCCTATCTAACTATGTTATGACACTTGAGACGGACGCATTAGCAGAGCACGCTATTTGCATTACTGGGAGGTTGCTTTTCTCCTGCTATACTTATAGGGTGCTGACATCATCGGTGTTTAGAAAGGGAATGTGCATCCTGTAGTGTCTTATCCTATTTGCCAAAAGGGACATTTCCATCACACACACTAACCCCCCTCAGACAAACACACACACTTGCCATTCACAGGATTCAAACCCCTACCTAACTATGTTATGACACTTGAGACAGACGCATTAGCAGAGCGCGCTATTCGCTTTACTGGGAGGTTTCCTTTCTCCTGCTGTACTTATAGGGTGCTGACATCATCGGTGTTTAGAAAAGGGAATGGGCATCCTGTAGTCTGTTCACCTAGTTGCCAAAAGGGACATTTCCCTCACACACTAACCCCCCTCAGACAAGCACACACATTTGCCATTCAGAGGATTCAAACCCCTACCTAACTATGTTATGACACTTGAGACAGACGCATTAGCGGAGCGCGCTATTCGCATTACTGGGAGGTTTCTTTTCTCCTGCTGTACTTATAGGGTGCTGACATCATCGGTGTTTAGAAAGGGAATGTGCATCCTGTAGTGTCTTTTCCTATTTGCCAAAAGGGACATTTCCCTCACACAGACTTACACACACACCAACCCCACACACACACACACACACACACACACACACACACACACACACACACACACACACACACACACACTGAGCACTTGAAACCCCTACCTAACTATGTAATGACACTTAAGACGGACGCATTAGCAGAGCACGCTATTCGGATTACTGGGAAGTTTTATTTCTCCTGTTGTACTTATAGGGTGCTGACATCATCTGTGTTTGGAAAGGGGAATGTGCATCCTGTGGGGAGGCAGACACCAAGCACACTATGGCTAAGCTGTCATTCCCTAGGGCAAACAGCCTAGTGTTGACCTCTACACCATTATGTTTAATTGTCAAATGCACATTATTTGTTGCTGATAGACTGTTTGCATATCTTTATTGCCATAGCATTCTCTGTTGGTATGAACAACTTCTGCATCTGTGGAAAATGTTTGCATATGGGAGTGATCCACTATATCACGTATGTCTCTGTAGTCATTTAACTGTGTGCACTGGGCAGACTGCTGTAATGTGGTTGGTTCCTGGCATAACACATAACAATACCAGATATGTGTGTCCAACTGCTAAACCAAGATTTGGACTAAGTGTGTGAGCATGCCCAGTTCAGCCTTCCCATGGCATGTTGTCAAAGTGTGTGAGCATGCCCAGTGTGAGCATTCCATATGTTGGACTCTGCAGCCCACCACATTTGTGGATGTGTGTGAACTTCACAAACTATCACCCGTTTATGGTTGTGGGTTGTGTGTCATGTTGTGTAGTTACTGTACAACTGCTTTGTGTGTGAACACAACAGGATTATACTGTGCCTGCAGTGTTTGCATGGGATACTTTGCATACAGCTGTCAACATCCTTTCACACTGACCTAACACTGTAGTACTGTATAGTGTACTGGTAGTACTTTGACTGTGGTGGACAGTATCCTGGGCTTTACTGCTATCACTGCTTTACATTTCGATAGTGGGCACAACAGCCTGGTTGGGGCCAGTTGTGTACATCTGACCATGTTGCATTCTGTTCAGATATGAACTACTTACACCAGGCTTGTCCAACATTGTTAGTGTATTCCACAACATAGGTGTACAATTGCAAACACTAGCGATGTGCCCTAGTCCATGTCTAATGCAAGTTGGAGAGTGTGTTTGTCCTTCAACACACATTGTAAGAGGAGTTTGCCATGACATATGTCATGGTTAGTATACTGTGCCTCTGTCTACCTGTGACATGACAGTGATACCCAGGATAAACCTACCATCTCCCGTCCACCCAGCAGGATTCCTATTGAGGAAGATTGATAAGTGACTCTATGGGTAGCCTGTGCTGAGGGTTCACTCATGGGTGGGAGTGGCTTCTGTGTTATGGATCACACAGTACAGCTTGTCCTATGTAAGTCAGTGCTGGGGTTCAGGTCTGTCATGTGCATAGCTCACTGCCATTCAGATTGTACTAGGTGCAGCATGTTTATTGATGCCAGCAACACAGGCAACACATGGCATCTGTGCAGGCTGTTTGATACTCCTGATGAGGTACTGTTGGGGACTTTACAGTTGATGGAGGTGTCTGCTGAGGTACATCCCACAGGGCTATTGTAGTCGATTGTACCACTGATGCAGGATGACTGCAGAGCCACAATGACCTCCCTTATGTAGATCTGACAGCCTTCATGATTAGGTGGGTATATGGTATGTTTCTGTAAACACTACAGCACATGTTTGTCCACTGCAGGATATCTATCACCCTGTGTCCCCAGGTCTCTCATTACATGTTAACTACATAATGGGTTAACACCTATGTGGTAATTGGTGGGCACTTACTGTATATCCACGGGGTTGACTATACACGTTTCTGCACTTAGCTTGCTGACATAGCTATGGCACCAGTTGTCTGTTTCTATGTGGCCCTTTTGTGGGATGCATGTGTCAGCTGGTGGATCATATGTGGTGAGCAGTTTGTAGTCCTCTGCAAACATGTTAGGACACAGTCCTTCCATGTTTGCCTGTACCTATGGGACATATATACCAGACGAGGGAGATACCAGGACAAAGCCTTGTGGGATGCCAGTTATATCTGGTTTGTAGTCTGACATGGCTGAAGCATGTCTGACCATGTCTGTTCTGTCCTTGGTCTGGTTTGCAACCCCTCTACTGACATGTGGGTTTATATTTACGCTGATGAGCCTATCTATACTGAACATGTAGGGTATTGTATAGAAGCCTTTGCAAGGTCCAGATACACTGTGTGGAGCACATTGCCCTCATCAATGACCTTAATGACTGTTTCAATTGAGTCAAACATGGTTAGGGGCAGGATCTGCACTTGAGAAGGCCACACTGGGTTGGGTCCGGTGTCAGTAGGTCCCCAACATCCTTATGTCTGTGGTACATGCTGATCCTTTCCATAGCTGTGCAATCTGGGCTTCTCAGGATTCTGGGGTAGTACTGTTCAGTATCCATTCAGGCAACACCTTTGTTGAGAAGGACCACTGTTGTTGTACACTGCTCTTTGGGTACATATTCTGTGGTAAGGCTGACATTGAGCAGTAGTGTGGTTTGGCATTCCATTCATCTTAGACTCCATGTTGCACTAAGCCCAGGACACCATCTCATACCATTGCTGCTGTGTGTTTTGCTTTGGAGATGTTGTCTGTTACCTCAGCATCTGCAATGTCAGGGGGCCAGCAGTCTGCTGGGATAGATATTCTGCATTTGGGGGGGGGGGGTTTGCACTGCACCTGTCAGGATGTATGTTGGCAATATGTGTGTGTGTTTGTGGTATTTGTGTGATTCAGGGCATATCTGTGAATTCCCAACATGGCTCCTACCATCAGTTGTGTAAGCCTTGGGATTATCCTTAGTGTCCTGTACAATTTGTATCTACATAGGTTCATAGGTTCATACTAGGCTATCCACCCTGGGCATTTGTTAGCCTAGCCAGAGTGTGTGTGGCTTTTGAGACCCCTTGCTATGTGGATATTATGGCCATTTATGATTTGCTTTGCTGTGCCTCTGTCTGGACATGACACAGTGAAGACCCCCACTGTAACTCTACAATCATCCATCCACTTGGCAAGATTCCTGTTGAAGAGTGTCAGTGAGGGGCTCTGCCTAACATGGAGTGGGATTCTGGTCCAGGGTGTGGGGAGCCTCTGGATTATGTATCTGTCCCACCGCACATCCTATTTCATTATTTGTTGAGGTTGACATCTCTCACTCTCGCAGCTCCAATGGATATGTGTTGTCTGGGGTGGAGCATGTCCATTACTCCTGTGTTGGGCATGGCCTCCTACAACAGGCATGAAATGCCTCTGTGTGGGCAGTCTGTGACTGGAGTCAGCTGGGGTGTCTACAGCCAGGCAGCATATGACATATATGTGTGACACATTATCCTCTTGGTGAGGTACCTTTGAGGTCTTTCTAACTGCTGCAGGTGTCAGGTAAGGTAGATCCCATATGAGGCATTGTACTGGATTATGGGTGTGATTGGGGTAAAGTATAGGGGCACAGTGACCTCTGTTGCCGTAGATGTAACTCCTTTCCTGATACGGTGTCACATGTAGACAGTCTTCCTAGCCACATTGGCAATGTGGGTGTCACATAACAGGTTACTCTTCACTTGTGTCCCTAGGTCCCTGGTTATTCCTTCCATACATAATGGTTTACCACCTATGTGGTAATTCGTGGTACCTTGTTTGGTATTTGGTGGGACATTCATACTGTCCTGTGTCTTCAGGACGGTTGGGGGGGGGGTTATTGTGTGTGAGAGTGCGGTCTGTAGCATGCTACAGACTGCACAGCAGTCTTGCCTACAGTTAGTTGCACATGGGTGAACTCCACTGCCTTGTGCATTGTCAGTTACCTGGACGTATGGGTGTCTGTGCTGCCTATGGATACTCACCTCCTTGTATGTAGTGTTCCAGGTTTTGGGGCCATGACACATGGTACATGGTATAACCTGGTAGTGCTGGTGTGCTGTCAGGAGCCTTGCAGCAGGTTTCTGTCACTGCACAGACATCGATGTTCTCTATTCTGGGGATGGCCTCGGGAGCATGCATATTGGGGTGTACACATCTGGCATTGGTCAGCATTTCCCTTATGTTTCTTCCCACTTATGTTTTCTCGGGTGGTGGGTCAGTCTTTTCAGCCTTGCCTACAAAAGGCTGTATGGAGGTGGCAAAGGCCTTATCCAATATTCAGATGCCCAGGGGTAACAGGTGCAGGCCATCCCATGGGCAGCTGCATGGCTTGTCAAGCATGACATCCCAAGCAGACAGACATTGGATCCCCTTGGAATGACACCAGTAAGTGTGCTACTTGCTATGACTGATCATTCCGTGTTTGTACTGTGGCATTATTCTTGGTAAGGGTAGGTTGCTGCGAACGGTGGGTGTCATACCGGCCTGGACTACATAATCGGATAGCTCATCTGTGTCTCTTTACATGTAGTCTAGGGCAGTACATCTCAGGTCATTCACACCAGCATGGACTATGACTGCATCATATTTCTATTTGCTTTGGAGTGACCTACATATTTCTGTTATGTGGCATATTGTGGCAGCCTACAGGCAGCTTACTGTACCCTCTCGCTTGTTCAGTCTGGTGTGCGGGACAGCAGTGTGTCTGACTATGGAGTCACCTATTACAACTGTATCAGGCATGTTGTTTCTCCTTCTGGCCTGTGACTGTTTGGCACACCAGCTTTGTGTGCTATGTGTTGCATGTGCTATGTTTGGAGGCTGTTTCATTGGGTGTCTGCTTTAGTGGCCTCTGTTGGTGTGCTGTGTTTGTGATTTCTGCCTCCGGGAATGTATTTCTGTGTTTATGTGTTTGGTTTGCAGTTGTGATAGGTCTATGTGGGTATGTGTTTGTGGTGTGTGTGGTTACCTTCTCCTACTGACTTGTTTTGGGTGTACTGGGTTGGGGGAGCTCTGCCTCCGGTTTGGATGGATGGTTGCATCTCTCACATATATTTGTATTTCTTGGGTGGAGTTGGGGGTTGTCTGTGTACTTGGGGCAGGTGTAACATTGCCTCAGGATTCACAGATTCCACTTGTTGTGGCTGGCCTTAGTGGATTGCATGTGTGGACAGATTATATTGCCATACTACTGATCAGTAATTACTTCATTGTTCATGTTTGCTCTATCATGTAGTAGCTTCCTCATTCTCTTGCATGTTTTGGTTATGGCTGGTGTCCACCATGCCAGATTTAGGCACTGTGTCTTGTTTTAATTTGGGACTGCATAATCCAAGCATTCCTGGCAGTGTTCATGGAATGGCTGTATTACAGGTTCTGAGGTGTGGCCCATATTTTGCACCTGCACGGACCTTTAATGGATTCCACATCAGTTTGGAGGTGTGCAAATATTGCTTAGCACATGTTTTCCACTGTGGTTTTCCGGCCAGGGACTGTGGTCAGGATTTGTATATCCAGTGTGATTACTATATGGTCTGGTTTTACCAGTGAGCAATACACTTCTCATCTTGACATCCCGTACTCCATGTTGCTGATTATCACATCCAGTATGCTTACCCCTCTTGTGGGGGTGGTACGTTGTTCCTGGGCCTTTGGTTTGTGGATTCGATGAACTTTTGTCCTACACTGTTGCAGCTGGTATAATGCTCCCAGTCTATGTGTCTGGGTATTTGCAGTCGCCCAATATAATGTGGTTTGGAGGACTTGATATATTCATGTATTCCAGCATGGGCCGGATGCAGTTCCTGGTGTTGGGCCAGTAGTCTGTAGCAGGCTATACACTGGGGGGCAGTTTTAGCCACTGTTACTTGAGCATGGCTAGTCCATGCTGCTTTTGTGGTGGTACCAACATGGGGTGTGGTTATCCTTGACAATTCTTGCTAGTCACCCTCCTTTTGTAGCTTGTTCCAAGTTTTGAGGATGTACAGCACAGTATGAGGTGTAACCTGGTAGTGTTAGGGTGCTGTTGTGAGCCTTGCCTCAGATTTCTGTTACAGCACAGTTATCAACATTCTCCATACTGGGTGGGCTTAGACTGCATGCATCTTGCTGTTTGAACTTATCCCTTATCTTATTCTTATCCCTTCTGGTACCTATGGAGATAGGTTTGTGTTTTGAGCCTTACCTATTCGGGGCACACTGTGCATGACAACAGCCTTTGCCAGTATCCATACGGCCTGCACTGATAGGTGCACGCCAGTCCTAGCAGGTGGTGCATCATGTCATGCTCAGCATGTCATCCCAGACTGGCACACATTGGGTCCCCTTTGCCTAACTGCAATACTTCAGCAATTGTTGCACTTCATCATCTCGTTGTCATGTTGTGGCATGCTGCTTGTTGAGGGTAGGATGTTAGTCGGGGTCCTCAGGTGTGCATATGGTACTTGGTGTTACATTACTTAACACATAGCATTCATGCCTCAGGTGGTGCTGCAGGGCTGCCTCTGTCGGATGCACATATTACACTTCCCTGTACATGTTTGTGAGCAGGTTGTGTCACGTTAGGCATCCCTGTTACTATATGAGTGAGTCAGAGAGGGGTATCATTCCCAAGGTTCCTACTGAGCCAATGTATGTGCTATGCGTTGCCTCTTTGCCAAGGCCAGGGCATACTGGGCACGCCTCCTTCTGCCTACTGGGGCAGGCTCAGGTTGTTCCTCCTCCGAGTCACGCTGTGCCTGTGGTGGCCTTGGTGATGGTGGGGGGCTGTTTGGCCCAGCCCTATGCTGGTCCTGCTGCAGCTGTTTTCGCAAGATCATATTATGTAGCATAGCACATACCATGACAATTTGGGTACATGTAGTTGGTGTGTACTGCAAGGCTCCACCAGATGTGTCCAGACACCGGAACCGTGACTTGAGCAGCCCAAACACACGCTCTATTACATTACGTGTTTGTGCGTGTGCCTCATTATGGCGTTCCTGTTCAGGTGTGTGTGCGTTTCTGATGGGTGTCATCAGCCACGGCTCCAGTGCATATCCTGCATCCCCAGTAGGTGTCCGTGGGATGTCCCCATCGGCAAATGTCTGGTACAGCTGCGTCAAATGCCAGATGTGGGAATCGTGGTAGCTCCCAGGACAGCCAGCACACACATTCATTATTATGCCCTGGGCATCACACACGACCTGGCAGTTGATGGAGGGAAGCCCTTGCGGTTGATGTATGCCCTACCCGCTCACCGGCAGGTGCTTTGATGTGTATGCGTGCAGTCTATTGCACCCACTACCTCAGGGTATTCCGCTATTTGCTGGAAGAGACGATGTTGCTGGCCAATACCTCACGGGCATTGGGGAAGTATACATGATCACCGACATGTGCTGACATGGCATCCAGGAACTGGTGCAGTACCCTGGAAGCTGATGCCTGTGATATCCCCATCATATCGCCAGTTGGTCTCTGGAAGGTACCTGTTGCTAGTATTCTTAGGCCAACACATACCTTGGTTTCCACTGGGATGGGTTCCCCTCTGTTGGTTCTGTGTGTGAGGAGTGGCCTGCACAGCTCCACTATTTGCTGCAGGAGGTCTCTGTCCACTCTATAGCGCTCTACTATCTCCAGCTCATGTAACCCGTGGTAGGTGACCCTGGGCCTGTACACTCTTTTCCGTCTCCTCACTGCGGGTTGTCTGGCACCATCTGCATTGTCACCACCCTCAGCAAGTCGCCTATGTCTCATTATGACAGCTATGGCAGCCCCTAACATTTCTGCTCTGAGTTCAGCTTTTTCAGTTTTCACTTCTGATAACTTAACTCCTGTCTTGCAGTGTCTCTTGAGAGAAACATTCTGCACTGCTGTTTGCAGAGTTTTAAGTGCTGGGCTGGCCTAGTATTCTGCCTGTGTAATTGCCTGCATCTAATTGTTTTCACCTGCTAGCTCCAGCAGTATTCCCTGCTAACTTCCTAGTACATCTGTTGCTTCCTTTTTCCTTTCTGTTTCCTCAGGGTGGAGCCGTGTGCAAACCAGCAGAAACACGCTCACAGTGGCTTACACGCCGCACATACTTACACAGTTTTGGATCTGCTTATTCGATTAAAACGCGTGCACGCCAGCATAACGGTGTTAAACATCTCCCAACACGCTCCCACATGCTCAGTCTGCCTTACACACGCACACTGTCTTACACGCGCACACTGCCTTACTGCGCTTTGTGGCGCACACGCAGTGCATACGTCCAGCAAGAAACTTTGGTGTAGGCAACAGTGTACACCTTCCATTTCTTGACTTTCTCATGTTTACTTAGTGGCACACCTCTTTCCTTGATATCTGTCTGACATCTGTCATGTAACTCTACCCTCCAATGAACTCCATCCCTTTCTACCATTCCCCCGTGATGTCACCTATCTCCTACTCTGTTCCTCCCCCGTATGTAACTCTTACACTACTCAGAATGTGCTCATTTGCTATGTGACAGTGGAATTCAGTATCCTTACACTCATTTGCATCAGATTGCCTACTAATGCTTAGTTACATCTCTTAGACTCAGCTTCCCCCCTTAGCAACCACTACACGGTGGCCATGTTGGTTTTCCTCTGCTGGTCCCTCCATTGACATTCCATGTATTGCATAAAACCTACATTTGTAGGTTTAAAACCTTCGTTTTATGTTTTATGCAGCGCAGCCCGTTTTGTGAGGGCTGCGCTGGTTTACACATCGGCAATTGCCGAAAAGAAAATTATATTTTTATATATTTGCATGGGTTACCTTGCCAATGGCCACATATTTGGCCATTGGCATGCTGCCTATAACATATGCACCCTTTATTTGGAGCTGACATGGCTCCATTGCCATGTTTGCAGAAACGTACTCAGTTGTCAACTGAGTACATTTCTGCAGCTAAAACGGCTCTTACACGGGCTGTTCTTGGCTTCCTGGATCGCTAATCAGCCTCATTTGCATGCTATTCGGCTGCAAGTGAGGTGATTAGCTTATCCACGCCCACTCCGTGTAAGAGCCGTTTTAGCTTGACTCTTACACGGACTTTGGGCTGTTCCTGGATCGCGAAGGCTGCATGGAGTCTTACACTACTCTTAGACTCCGTGCAAGCCTTCGTGAATCCGGTCCATTGTTTTTCAACTTACTGCTACTGTCTGAATGTTGTACCTTTACATAGTCCCCTCTTAATTGTACATGCCCCTATAACTATTCAGCCCCAAGCATTAAAAAACAACTCATCCTTCAAGGCTTTATACCTGGTAAGTAGATCTCTCCTCATGAAATCATCTGTAGCTTAATGCTCACTGATCCAATCTCTTCAAACTACAGCCTAACCTATGTACTGGATGTGTGCAAGAACACATATGTAGCAAGGGTATTTAATTTGAAAAAGATCAACTAAAAGCAAGTTACACTATCTCATTTTTCACATCATGTATCTCTATAAATACATTTACATTGCACATGTGGGTCACATTGTGGCGGAAAAGGGTACAAGAAGGTCCAGTTCACTATTCTGCATTTTGGTGGTGTAGAAACCTAAAGCCCTGACTATGGCCCAGGTGACCTAACTTCAGTTAGTGTTTCAGGTGCTTAATAATGCAGACAGGGGGAACATGGGCAGGGCCATACTGTGGGATGGCAGGGAGGAACTAGACATATGCTGGACACACTCTTCAGAAGAACAGTGATCAGTGTGGTGCATGTCTTGGGACAGATATCAGTTCATCAAGCCACTGCTTGGTCATAACCTTTATTAGCAGGTGTTCGGAAGCAAACACACACATACGAGAAATCAGAGTGACTCCCCAGAGTGATTTGGGTAGCTCATCTCTCCATCCAAGGCAGGCATTAGGACCAAAAATGCCCTTGATGCCAATGAAGGCATAAGTAACACTCATGGCTGCTGGTATGATGACTTCTCCAGGTGGTTTTCACCATTTATAGTACTAGGTGGGTTTAGAATAATAGTGGTTGGCTTGATGGTCCTCAGGCATGGGACAAAAAGATAAAGAATATAAAAGCAGGAATAGTTCACTTACCTGGTTAAAAATAAACTTTCCTGTCTCTGCCTGCATTCATTAACCATTACAGCATGATTCAATGACAGGCAGATTCTGTCAAACAAAGCTTTTGTAAATATATAATGCTATGTAAAGGACAAAGACTAAAGCTGGGATTTATAATATGCTTATCAATGCATATAATTTTATTTGGCAACTGAGTAAGGACCAAAATATATGGGAATGTTCAACTTATACCAGATGTTTTGCTCTGGTTAACAGCTTTGCTGGGAGTTTTTCAATGTACAGGCTAGGGCTCTGGGAATTAAACTTGGAATTACAGATGGTTAATTACATTTACCAAATGGCTGGACTTAAAGCCTGGCTGAACTATACTGAACTGTATGATATACTATAAATGTAAGCAAAATCATTTCATTTTTGCTCCTCCTGACTGCAGTATCCTCATCATGTCAGCTACCTAGCAAGACTCACTGACTAACAGGGACAGAAAACGGATTTTACACAAGGACACAGAAAGAGATGTGGGGCTTTTCTCTCAGGAAAGAGTGGCATTACTTATAATGTTCCACTGGGTTTGATTCTTCTAATAGTACTTTTCTACATTTTTGTGGAAGAAGTGGGCTTAGATAAGAAGCTAAATTATGTTATCTACCAATGACAAATGTCTGGTAGTAAAACAAGAGACCAGAAGAAAAAGCTGCTTCAGAAATACAGGAACAAAATTCAAATGCACAATGTAGAAGTATATTTCAGTGGAATCTTGCAATTAGGGGCTACCTTTTTTTTTTTCAAACAGAGTAGATATGAACATGGGGGTTGTGGCAGATAGCAAGTTGGAGTACTTTAAACAGAGTATGACATCTGCAGAGCCTTAGGGTGAATTGCTAAGGACATTATATTCAGGACAAGGACAGATCTGGTGATCCTACAGGGAACTTTAGTCAGGACTTAGCTGGAGTACACAAGTTAAAACTGAAGATCGCACCTCTGAAAGAGAAAGACAGCTTTAGAACAGGTGCAAAGTAAGGAACCTAGAATGGTGACTGGTATAATGCATAAAACATGTGAACAAATACCGTAAGAGATTAAGTTGTACATATTGGTGGATAATATGCATGATAAATAAGATAGCATTACCAATGACCTCACCATCTGTTATCATATCTTACGTTATCATAAATTAAAGGTGCATT
Organism: Protopterus annectens; assembly: GCF_019279795.1. NCBI lineage: Eukaryota > Metazoa > Chordata > Ceratodontiformes > Protopteridae > Protopterus > Protopterus annectens. Next base: position 1,211,534,843 of record NC_056739.1, on the reverse strand, counting down.
TCCTTGTTAATGTGTTATGACGTCATCTTTTAACTTGCTGCAGGTTCTGAGCTTTGGGTAAAGATTTTGAGGAGAGGGAAATGTGAATTTCATGCTTTTTTTACCCATTTTTCATTTTCTCTAATTTTCTGCAACTTGTTCCGGCAGTGTATAAACAGATCAGGGGAAGGGAGCAGAACCCTTACATTACATGTGCGGGAGAAGTAGCTCCCCAGCAAAAACAATTGTTTATACTGCTTTGTTGTATTTGAGTTTAAATATTGTTACAGAATCTTGTATCTCAAGAAGTGGAGACACAATGTGTTAATAACCAGGGATTTACTAGTCTTGTAAAGATCTTGGCTCTACCCACTCCATTCGCCCTGCGGGCTCACTCTGCTCCCCTACCCTGCCCCCAATTTTCACCCGCCCCCAGTACCTCTACCTTTATAGCTATTAGGTTACACCCTCCACCCTCACTTACTTAACTCACCACTTAACACCCACTAATTAATCACTCCTACCACACCTACTCTTTACTCCTGCTTAATCTTACTACTTCACATAAACCTACAGTTCTTAAACAACTACCCTAATACCTCCCTAACTTACATGCACTCCAGCAGTATTACTCTTTATAAACATCATGAACACTAAACCATTAACCTTTACAACTCTACTACTAATACTAATTTGCCTTTCCTATACACACTATCTTACCAGTCTTTTTTATGCCAATCATACACCCCTATCCCACTCTACTATCTCTTCACCCTTACAACTTGCTCACTCCTCATTCTTCATATCCCCTAACCTCTACTCCCACAACAATTCCTTGCTCTTCAACTGCAAACTCCTATCTCACCCCAGGACCACTATTCAAATACATACCACTCCCATCTCAACATACTCCTCTAACTTCAAACCCAATACCAAGCAACTTAAACACCTATTTTACCTCATACACCACATTATCTCCATACTTACCTCTGGAGACATACACCCAAATCCTGGCCCTTCTACCACTCCCATCTCTCCCTCCCCATCACTTCTAACCCACTCAATTGGAAGGCCCCTCCACTTCACTACACTCAATGCCCAAAGCATATGTAATAAAATCCAACAACTTCATGCCTGGCTCCATCACAACAAACCCAATTTTCTTTCCATCACTGAAACATGGCTAAAGCCACACATTAAAGACTCAGAACTTACTCAGAACTTACTCCACCTAATTATCAGATATGACAGAACTACTAAGAAAGGCGGAAGTGTAAGTCTCCTCTTCCCCTCAACCCTCTCAGTCACCCCTTACTCTAAACCTGCCCCCAAATTTGGAAAAGCTGAGTTACTTTTAGCCCTTCTTCAAGTAAACAAACATAAATCCATCTGCATAGCCACTCTATACATCCCAGGGGATAATGTCCCTGTCCTAGAAGACATAGAAGACATTCTCTGCTGGCTCTCATCTAATATCACAAATTAAACTATTCAGGAATGTTAACATTAATTGGGATAATATACAATCCCCAACCAACTCCCTCAATATCAATCTTTATAACTTCACGCAACTTATTAACTCCCCAACCAGACCCTCTAAAGACCCCATCTCTGGTAGCACCTTAAATTGGATACTAGTTTCCCATCCACACTACTTCTCCAAGAGTGGCACCCTTCCAGATCCACTTGGAGGCCATCTTCCCACTTTTGCCCTTCGCCTTCCCTCCTTCCTTCAACTATCCCACTCCTACATCACCACCCACCTCATAAAAAACTTTAACCACAATGCTTTCTCTGACACTCTAAAAAGAGCTAACTGGAACCCATTAATGAGTTTACCCCTGGATAACGCAGTTACTTATGTTAACACAACCTTCTTAAGCTTGCTTGACTCCTTTTCTCCCTTAAGAATTAAACGCATAAAAAGTAAATCCATCCCTTGGCTAACTAGGAACACTCTAATTGCTATGCAAAACCACGATAAAGCCTGGAACCACTATCATAAAACAGAAACTTCCATTTCCCTTAATGAATACAAAACACTTTGCAACAAAGCAAAAAACCTCATTAACGCTGATCGTAAAGCCTATTTCTCCACTCTCCAAACCGAACACAACAATAACCCCAAGAAATTCTGGGATGGCATCTCTTCCCTTCTAAGCCCAGGTAAAAAAGAAAACCCTTGCCCTGACCCAAATGCCTCAGACTTAGATCTAGCTACCCAATTTAACTTGTTCTTTATTGACTCCATCTCTAAATTAACATCATCCTTTACCATGAAACTACCAGCCCCCCAGCAACTTCCTCAGAACCCCTTCTCTCATAACTCCAATACCCCCAACCTCCTCACTTCACCACAAACCCTATTCCCATCTCTACTATAAAAAAAACTTCTTCAAAAATTAAAACCATGCTCTAATGCTCCTGATGAAATACCCTCCTACTTCCTAAAGACAGCTGCAGAAGCCATAGCCTACCCTATCAACATCCTAATAAATCAATCTATTTCTGAATACCATGTTCCCCAGATCTGGAAAAAAGCCTATATTATTCCACTCCACAAGGATGGCAATAATAATGACATCTCCAACTTCCGTCCCATCGCTATCCTATCCCCCATCTCTAAAATTCTCGAAAAATGTTTCCACCTACAACTCCTACCCTATCTCATCAATAATAACCTTCTTACTTCCACTCAGCACTGATTCCGCCCTGGCCATAGTACCACCACAGCTCTCCTCTCCTTCCTTGAAACTGTAAACAAGGCCTGTGACTCTGGTCTCATTGTTTCCACCCTCCTCATACACCTCTCTACAACTTTCAACACCATTTCTCATAACCTTCTTCTTACTAAGCTCTTTAAACTAAACTTATCCCACTCCTCTATTAACTGGTTCACCAGCTACTTATCAAATAGGCAACAAGCAGTTAAGTGGAAAAAAAGCAATTTCCCCTTTCCAATTCACACCCACTGGTGTACCCCAGGGCTCAATTCTAGGACCCCTTCTATTTAACATCTTCATCAATGACTTCCACCAGGCCATCCCTAACTCTAAACTTATTCAATACGCAGATGATGCAACAATCTGCTCTTCTTCCTCCACTTCTACACTAATGAAACTTACCCAAAAAGCATTCTCTGCTACAGAGCAATGAATGCTTCAGAACCATTTAGCACTAAATGCTAATAAGACTAAGCTAATGTTATTTCCCCCTCCAAAAGCATTATCCAAGATAAACACTCTTTCCTTATTACCAGCAAAGATAACACTTCTCTTGAAACTGTCTCCACTGCCAAACTCTTAGGTATCCTAATTGATGACCAACTAAAGTTTGGCAACCATTTGCAGGCAAATATTAAAAAAACACACAAAAAACTAGGCATGTTTTATCGTCATTTTCAATTTATCTCTCCCCCTACCAGGCTCACTCTTGCTAACACTTACCTAATCCCATCCCTACTATATGGAGCCTCTATCCTTACCAACCTGCAATCCTCCCTCAAATCTAAACTCTCCTCCTGTTACTATAAGATCGCAATATTCATAACTGGCCACAGATCCAACACCCATCACTGTACCTCCCTACACCAATTGAATTGGCTTGAACTCCCCAATTATCTTATCTATACACAACTCATCCAAGCACATAAACTTATATTTAGCCCTTCTCTATGCCCCTCCCTCATCTCAGCCTTTAAAATGCATCTTCCTAGCAGATGCCTACGATCCAACCAACAAAATCTAATAGAACAGCATAAACCCTCCCGCCCACCTGGCAAACATCTTTCCTTCTGCCTCGCACGTCACTGGAACTCCCTCCCACCTCTCATCATACCACTAACAGTCACTCTGTCTTTAAATCTCTTCTCCACTCTCACCTAATATCACTATGGGAATGCTCTTGCTCTCATCCTACATAATATCCATATCTGTAATTCTTTCCTATTCCAAACACTTCTGCTAACACCTCCTTAGCAACTGTCACTTTTTATTCCTCCTTAATACATTTATATGGGGTCCTATACACTACCTTTATTAGCTGGAGCTAACTTGATTATTGTTAAAATTGTGATACTTTATCTACTCTGATATTTGATTATTGTTAAAACTGTGATACTTTATCTACTCTGACATTTTATTTTCTAAATTCTCTTTAATCTCTGTATCAGGATCTTGTAGATTTACAGTTATGTCTTTTTTAGTAGCTCTGTGTAACTTAGAATTATTTTATTGTATTTTGTAGTACTGTTATTTTTAACTAGTTGTATCTTTAGAGGTTTTCTCCACAGGACTCCATTGAAAACGGGCTCCTCATGGCCCAATGGACCAACCTGGTAAACAAACTGCAAATAAATAAAATAAATAAATATAGCAGAAATATTCAAACTCTGCAAGGACCTGGCTGGAAGACCCAGAACTGCATTGTTTAGGTTGCTGGAAGAATTAACCAAACTTCGTAATAAGAAGAATCTAATGGAGTGTTACTAAATACAGATGTGACTACTGAATGACTGCTTTACACAGTGTAGTTGACACAATGGGGTATAAGTAAAAATGAACAGGATAAGTTAGTCAGGCAATCCAAATAGTGAATTTGGGGGTCTCATCTTGAACCTTACTATATCACAAGGGAAGGAAATCTAAACTAAGCTATACTCATATTCCAGCATTCTGAGCAGAAATAAAAGACCTGAAAAGCAATTCTGCTAAATGTATGGCTACATGTATATGTAACAATCCCTGGCATTCATGAAGCCTGCGCCAGGTGCAGGCGTAGCATCGGCGTTCTAACACCAAATATGGCCGCCGAGTGATTCAGGTATGAGCTGTTTCCATGTGCACTACCTGCGTATGCTATGCCTGCACAACTCCTGAGCCATGTATGCTAATTACCCCATGTGCAACAGTGTAGCATGCAAATGAAGGTATGTAGCGATTCAGGAAGTGGTGCAGGCATAGTGTAAGCATGCAGAAATGTAAACCGTAGAAAACGGTTTACATTTTTGCAAACATAAAATCGGAGCCATGACAGCCGACCAAACACATGTATTATAATGTTAATATATGCCAATGGCTAAATATATAGCCATTGGCATAAAAAAATGTACAAAATATAAAATTAACATTTAATATATATAGTCGCACTATCGCGACGTGGAAGCGCAGGGCAGCAGTGTGCAAAGGGGATCACAAGGAATATATAAAAATATAGAATAAAACCGCAATGAAACACATATCATGATTTCCCCATAATAGTCAATGGCAGGCATGCTACACCATACTCATGGCGCAAGGGTTGCTAAGGGGCAGTGACAGTGTTATGCGCAGTAGCTAGGAATTAGTAGGCAATGCCATGCAAATGAGAGGAGTAATAGTGAATCGCAGATTCCCCGCTGGTGTAAGGATGCACCTCACAGCATAGCATTATAACACCGAGGTGAGCCCTTGAGATAAAGATGACATCAAGAGAGGGGTGTGTCACCATTGCTGTAAGCACATTGGAGCATTGCTAAACTGGTCTGCCCCTAGCTAGGCAAAGCTGCAGGATAGGGGTGTGTCGAATTGCCCATAGCTATGCTTAGCTGAGAGTACACAAGGTAACCGAGTATGCATGTGAACGGAGATGAAAACGCACGTAAACCCGGTAAATGGGTATGCGCGTCGTGCACTGCAGCTGAAACAGGAAGGATATAGGAAAGAAATAAGGAAATGCTGCAGCAGTGAAATTGGAGTACAAATGACTAATTAACACCTAGGAGCCTACAGTGGGCCATTGACAACAGCTAACAAGGCTGCAAGCAGCTACCTGCAGAACAGGGAAGGGGAGGGGCTGTACTGCAAAGAAAACAGCAAAGTGTCAAAGCAGAACAAAGGCGATATGCAGTATATCAGCTACAAGGCACATTTTGCCATGACTGGGTAGGGAAAGTACAAAACAAGAAAGACGGCAGGTGGATGCATGCCTGATAATGGGAGGGATCCAGGTCTAAAAGTGAATTAAAGGGCAACAGATTAATCAAGGCAGGCAAGTAGATCTCCACAGTAAAGGCCCCACACTTGCAGTACTCATTGCAAAACCCATAATTAAGACATGCAGCAGCTGGAATAGTTCATACACACCCACTTACATCAGCAGCATCCATAGCACAATACTATAAAGTGTGAAAGCACCTCACACACATTTGTGTATTCCCATACACTCTGCACCAGTGGTGTATACAGATGGGGAACTTTTATTATGTACATGTTAGGGGCTGCCATAGCTTTGATCCACCAGCATGTGTTGGAGACTGAAGGTGGTGTGGAGGATGATGCACATGACCACCGCAGGCACCAGAGGAGGAGGAGAGTGTTCAGACCCAGGGTAACCTACCAGGGGCTACATGATCTGGAGATAGTAGAGCATTACAGGGTGGACAGGGACACCCTACAGCAACTTGTGGAGCTGTGCCGGCCATGCCTCAGAGCCAGAACAAACAGAGGGAACCCATCCCAGTGGATATGAAGGTATGTGTAAGCCTGAGAATACTAGCTACAGGTACCTTTCAAAGACCAACTGGGGATATCATGGGTATCTCACAGGCATCAGCATCCAGGGTACTACACCAGTTCCTGGATGCCATGTTACCACATGCCAATGAGCACATATACTTCCCCCAAATGCAGGAGGAGTTGGCCAGCAATATGCGTCTCTTCCACCATGTGGCAGAATACCTGGAGGTACTGGGTGCAATAGACTGCATGCACATACACATCAAGTCACCACCCGGTGAGCAGGGTAGGCACTACATAAACCACAAGGGATACCCCTCCATCAACTGCCAGGTCATGTGCAATGCCCAGGGCATTATCATGGATGTGTGTGCTGGCAGCCCTGGAAGCTATCACGACTCCCACATCTGGCATGCCTCACAGCTGTATCGGTTATTTGCCAGGGGGGACATCCCAAATGGCCACCTGGTGGGGGATGCTGGCTATGCACTGGAACCGTGGATGATGACTCCCATCAGAAATGCACACACACCCATGCAGGAATGCCATAATGAGGCACATGCACAAACCAGAATCATCATAGAGCATGTGTTTGGGATGCTGAAATCATGGTTCCATTGCTTGGACATATCTGGTGGAGCCTTGCAGTACTCTCCAGGCACATGTGCCCACATCTTCATAGTGTGTGCCATGCTACACAATATGGTCCTGCAGAAACAGCTGCAGCAGGGACAGAATGGTGAAGGCCCTCACAGCCCACCACCATTGCCAAGGGCCCCACAGGCACAGAGGTACTCAGACCATGAACACCCTGAGCCAGCCCCAGTAGGCAGATGGAGGCATGCCCAGTATGCCCATGCCTTGGCAAAGAGGGAATGTATAGCACACACACTGACAGTGTAGGCACCTAGGGACTGACACCTTTCTCCACCTGCACACACAGTAAAATGGATGGCACACACACAAGACTACCTGTAAATTGTCATGTATAGGCAGTCTACTGTGTGCATCCAACATAGGCAGCCCTCAACTATTGCACACACAACAGCCATTGGCACAAGGTAAGTCAACACCTGAACAGTAAATTAAGCTATCAGCATATGCAGATACTGTATGTATAGATTCATAGGTAGGTACTTGGCCAACTGCCAGAGGCCATTCATAAGGCCAGCCAAAATGTGTCAGCTTTTGCCACCCCATTGATTCATTAACCATCCCTCTGTGGAGCAGAGCCAATGGTGGGATCCCTGGGGTGCATCTACTGTTCCCCATCCACCCTTCAAGGTTTCTCTTGCAGAGTGTTAGTGAGGGGCTCTGTATAATGTAGTTAGGGATGTTGTTCCAAAGTATGGGGAGTGTCTGTGACAGGAAGCTGTCCCTCCAGCATCTTCCAGTTATTGTTGTGGCAAGGTCAGCTCACTACAGTGTGTGGCTCACTGTGACATGGATTCCCATAGGTGGAGCATATCCATCAAGCCTGAGTTTGACATGGCTGTGTTGGTCAGTGGAGATCATCTCTGGGTAAACGAGATGCCACTGAGTAAAGCAGGAGTTTATTCAGTCTGGCTGCATAGGCCATATGTTGGAGGCCAGTATTCCCCTTGGTGAGGTACATTCGTGGACCCCCCAGCTGTTGGACGTGTCCTCTGAGGTACATCCCACATGGGTTATTATACCCTATGATGGGACTGATGAGTGATGAGTAAAGGGGCACTATAACCCCAGTATGTCTAGATGGGAATCCTTTAGTAGTCAGATGGCCTACATAGAAGGATGTCCTAACTACTGTGGAGATATGATTGTCACAGGGGAGATCACTATCTACCTTAGTCCCCAGATACCCCATTACCTCATCTGTATTAAAGTGGCTGCCACTCATGTGTTAATATGTGGGTGCCAATTCCACAATGGAATGACCATGCAGTTAGTGGCACTTGGCTGGAGGCCATGTCATTGGCACCCTGTGATGTTCTCTGTGAGGCCCCTTGAGGGATGTCCGTGTCAGCTGGACTATCAATCATGGCTCCCAGTTTGCAGTCATTGCCAAACATGGTCTGCCGTAGTCCACCTGTGTTTGCCTGTACATCTGAGATGTATATGCCAAACAGTAGGGCTCCCAGGACTGAGTCCTGTGGGACACCAGTCATGACTGTTCAAGAGTTGGACCTGGAGACCGCTAGTCATACCATGTGGGTTCTGTGTGTAAGCCTGTTGGCAACCCAACCTGTGATGTATGGGTGAATGTACAGGCTGGTGTGTTTATCAATAATACCTGAGTGGGGCATGGTGTCAAAAGCCTTGGTGAGGTCCAGGTAGTATGTGTGAACCACCTCCCTGTCATCTAACGTCTTGGTGACTGTATGTAAGACATCAAACAGGTTCAGTAGGCATGAACTGCACTCAACCAAGCTGACCTGGGTTGGGTCACATGTTCGAAGGTTACCAATGTCATTGTTAATGAGTGCCATGAGGATGCAAACCATACCATTGCAGACCAGGCTAGTCAGGCTTATGGGGTGGTAGTTACCATGGTCAGTTGTGATTTCACCATGATGGAGTGGAATAACCATTGCCATGCACCATTGTATGGGCATGTAGCCTGTGGAGAGGCTGAGGTAGGAATGCTTAATTAGGTGGGGGCAGGTTGTCTTGTACAGTTTGCAAGATGCAGTCTGGGTCAACATCTGCCTCCATTGATGCTGTGTTCTGCTGTTAGAGAGGGCCATTTCCACCTGTGTGTCTCTGATGGTTGGGATACTGTACCTTTTGGGTAGTGTTGTGGGCTCTTTAGGGGTGAAGTATGCACCGAATGTATCTGCAAGGATGTTGGTGATATCAGTAGGGTCAGCATATTTTGTGCTATATTTCACTGGCACAGTGCAAATCTGTGTGTCACCATGTAGATCCTTGACATAGCCAAAGAAGGCTTTGTGGTTATCTTTCGAATCCTTGCGTATTCTCCTGCTGATGTTAGCCTTGGATGATGTCATGAGGGACCTACGTATCATACTAATAGTGGTCACGGATGTCTGCCCTTCATGGGATTTGCTGTGTGTCTGGAACACTGTCCTACATCTGTAGTATAGCCTGTTTATTGCAGAGGTCCACCAGACTGGTGTCCTTGTCTAGGAGGAGTGAGTCTTGGTTTACCAGTGATGGCACGATCCATACATCCATGTAGGTGCTTATAGACTGCATTTGTAAATCTGTCTGTATCTTGAGCAGTGTTTCCCCTTAGCATGGGGGCTGTGAAACCCCCCACCCCTGTCACTAGTAGTGTAAATTTAGCTGTAGGAAAGGTATACACTGTGGTATCCGTGGGTGGGGGAGATGCTAGGGTGTGGAAACAGTGAATAGTTCATGGTCAGATCTAACCAGTGACTGGTTAACCTCCACTGTGGTGCACCTGTTGCCCATGTTGGTGATGACCACATCTAGTAGTTTCCACCCCATGTTAGGGAGGTTACCACCTGATACAGGGCATATGAGGTGATACATTCCAGGAAGCGCTGGTCCTGGAAGTGAGTACCAGAGTACGTTTCCCAGTTAATGGTATGGTAGTTGACATCGACCAATGCCAGGGTGTGTGTTAGGACTGTCATGTTCTCCACTGTCTCCAGGTAGGTGGAGTGGAGGTCCTGGGTCATGGAGGGTGATCCGTAGCAGGCCACATTCCACATTGCAGTTGTGGCTGATGTTAGCTGCACATGGATGATCACAGAGGTATCATGCTGCCCCACTAACCTGGAGGTGTAGGTATCCCTGATGAATATGGATACAGCCCTCCATGTCTGTCAGTCCATGTTCTGTGGCTGAAATGTGTGGTATGGGTTGTAGTCTGGTAGTGCTGGTGTGCTCTCAGGAGCCTTAAGACAGATTTCAGTTAATGCACAGATGTTGATGTTGTCCATCCTGAGGAGTGCTGTGAGTGCATGCATGTTGTGATCACAACCCCTGGTGTTGAGTAGCATAAACCTCATTGAATCTGCTATTGTGCTGTTTATGGAGCTGGTATTCACCTTTGAGACTCTCCTAAATAAGGCACCATGGGGGCGCCAATAGCCTTGGCCAGTATTCCAAAGTGTAAGGCTGACACATAGGCCGGTATGGTATCATTGCATGCATGTTCCCCATCTGTGCTTGTTTTTCATCTCCCTGTAGGTAACCTAGTGGTAAGCAATAGAAAGCCTTAAACTTATACAAGTCTTCTAGCTTCCAAGATAGGCTTTTGGAGTGACTAAGTATCAGTGTTCTGTATGTTCTTGCTGTACTCAACTGTTTCCTGACTACATGGTGAGTTCACACTGTATATTGTGATCTGAAGGTCTGTTTATTCACATATTATGGCTGTGATGGCCTGCACATTAGAGGTTCACAGATAGCCTACTATCTATCTGCCCAAGGGCAATTAGAAGCATAGCAACAGTGTGTTGGCCTTCCCGCACCATTGATGAAGTAACTGAGCCTCTGTCAAGCATAGCCAATGAAGCAATTCCAGGCAGAGTTGCTGGAAGCTGTTGAAGACTGGGGTTGTGGAGGGTGATAGGGGCACTTAGTGATCTAAAGAGGGCATGTTAATGTGGCAATTCAACACCATTCAATTCCCCCAACAGGTCTTGCAGCTATCAAACTGGACAGGCTCCCCACCCCTGGCTGTATGGTTCTGGGACACATGATCCCAGGGGTGTATAGTCTGTTACCCATTCACACAACAAGGTTTCCCTTGAAGTGTGTCAGTGAGGGCTATGCCTAATGTAGTTAGGAATGTAATGTATTGTCTCACAGTACATTTGTTATATGTTGTTATTTCAAGAGTACGTGAAGCTCAGTGAGTTTGGGGGCTCCGCCCTTTGCTTAGCCTAGCTTACACATAGAAATCATCTAAATAGGAAATAGGTGGAAGCAACGTTAATGTCAACAGTGTAATGGTTACAGCATCTGCATAGTATCTGTGCATTCGAGGTTACAATCCCGATAAAGGCAGGGATGTTTATCATGTGCAAAAGTATACCTTAACCACAGCTTGCATATATAGGTAGTAATCGTCTGTATAATAAACATTCGAATCACCCATATAAACCCATGTGTGCAGGAGAGTACAGTCAACAGAGAATGTAATGTCATGTCAGCACATAGTGAGATGTTACGTCACTGACAGGTATATATCCGGAGTAGTTAGCGGATGTGGCTGTGTTTGCATGCACAGGTTATACGTTACAAAGTTTGTTTAACTGTGTTTAACTGCTGCTATAATGTCACACAAACACTTTTAAACATGCTTACAACTGCTTAAATGAGCCTTATTCTGCAGTAAAAAACATTTGTAAAGCATCGCAGGTGTCGAACCCTGGACCATGCACACTATAGTCATGGGACGTACCACTAAGCCATCCGAGGTGTACACATGTTTCATGGTCTTGAGACTACACCTTATACCATATGCATTTCACTGTAATGATCACAAATGGGACAGTGACTTTGTGTACATATGTACAGTACATTGTAATGTACTGTAGTTTGTGAACCAACACATTCCAGTCTACAGATGTATTACTGTTACAAACTAATATATATATATATATATATATATATATATATATATATATATATATATATATATATATATATATATATATATATATATATATATATATATATATATATATATATATTATACAGTTACATCAATAGCCATATATATAAGCATCTATGAACACACTTCATGACACAGAAGCACTCCAAAGGAATTGGAGTGTACACAAAACACATGCAGCTCTGGTATTATAACAATTAATATTAACCTAATTCACCATAGAAGGGGTGGTTGTTGTGTATGTGAAGATTGGGGTGGGGAGGAATGATGGGTAATGCAATCATGCATCAAGGAGGGCCTGGGTCGGATGTCCAATAAGTGAACTGGAGGGGCATACATGGAGTATGGGGACAATATAAAAAGGACACAAAGCAAGAACCTTACTCATTCATAATACACCCTGTCATGTCACATTGCAACACCTACTTTCACAAACATATGAACATTAACATGTATCAGACATATGTACACCAACTGACTGTCACATTTGTTTTCAGTAGTGAGGAATGTCTGTAGTACAATGTATATTCTAAACACCATAACATTTGTGCATATCTCAGATGCCTTAGTGGTAAAGTCAGTGACTGTGGTGTTCATGGTCCCGGGTTCAAGACCTGCAAGGGCTGTTAGGTTATTTTGAGGGCCAGAATAAGGGCTTTTGGATGCAGGTGGATTAAAGCACTCTTAAGCAGTTGTAAGCGGGTTTCCATGTGTTTGCATGATGGTAAGCGGCGCTGAAACACGGTAAATGGAGAAGCGCTTCACACGTTTGACCTTTGCTTAACGTCATGCAGACCATGGGCAAACCTGCTCACAACCACGTAAATGTGCATTATTCACACTTTCCCTACCAGTGCCTACTCTGAGAGGTAAAATAATAACACCTTCCAGGAGTAGAACCCGCAACCATGTACTCCATCCTCAGAGTAACCTAACACTAAGCTACCTGGGATGTACCTATCCCAGTTGTGTATGCAGACAGGTTAAAACACAAAAGGGAGGAATGTGTTGAAATAGGACAACCCGCCATGTACCCAATTAAAGGTGTATGCTCATATATATATATATATATATATATATATATATAGAGAGAGAGAGAGAGATACATAGAGACATGTCGATATATACAGGTCTACATATATATGTAGATATATAGATAGGTTAAAACATCTACACATCTATGGAGGTACAGATAAACATATGCAATAATGTATATATCTATATACATATATATATATATATATATATATATATATATATATATATATATATATATATATATATATATATATATATATATATATATATATATATATATATATATATATATATATATATAGTTATATATATATACACACACATACATACATGTCTGTAGACAGCATCCAAAGTGGTCATATCTGAGTATAACATGGACCATAGCAATCACACATTCCACCCCCAAACAATATGAACATAACATATGAAGAGTATATGCCAATACACTATTACAAATATGTTCTATGGACACAGTCACCAACACAACTGCAATGACTGCAAATATCCATGACAGAATTACACAGACAGCTTTCATTTTGCAAATCTTTATTACATTCCGATGTATTGCCAAAAGGATTCAAGGACTAACAGTACCTGCATGCTATACAGGAAGCATTTAATAGTGCCTTAATGAATCAGCCTGCAATTACCATAGTATTAGTCCACTAAGGGATAGGTGTTCACATAGGAAAGAACACCCACACACATATAGACGTTGTATAAAAGGGGTTCCTACACACCTGCATGTGCTATGTACACCCACCAACATCTACCCCACAACCAAAATAATTACATCAATACATACTGTCATACCATAACCAATTATGCAACTACTGTACAACATCTGCTGAAACCTTAACATACCTGGACACAGACACACTAACATGGCCCTATGTGAAATAGTTGCCATTATACAATTGAACAGCTGCTGATGTAACAGGGTTTGTATGAACTAATCCCGTTTCAGAGGGTTGAAAGGTTCGTACACCAGGAAGTTTTACCGAGTACTGATTATTAGCACAGTATGATACACAGTAACACCAAACTAAATATGTCTGGTAAGCACACTGTAAACCCCTAACATTATATGCATAGCTATGCAGCCTTGAGCTGGTCAAACAACCTGGCCAGACTGAAACATATGCAGAAGTATTAGGTACAGACAAACCCTGCACAAGTAGCAATGTTCAGAAATATAACAGCAGTACTCACATTTAGACCAACTCCTCTAGGCATTACACACAATATATTACTGTTCATCTCCATACAGCTGTTGCAATAGATTCCAAACAAAACTTCCACGCTGTCTTCCTCACAAGTAAGGCAAAGGGACAATGCCCAAGTGGAGTACTCAATTATACTCCACTGTAGCCATGGTATTGGCTAAGGCAGTAGCAGCAGCTGATGTGCATGTAATTAGCTACTTAGGAACACCAATTGGCCATCGGGATAGCACATGTTACTGATCTGTAACTATAAAAGGTTGCCTTGTCACACATTCAAACCATCTGTATCTACCTGTAGGACAGTACAAAACACTGAAAGATGAACTGAAAATGAGTATTACACTAGTTAATAACACCTCCGATTACTAAGATGGTATGTATAACATGTAGTATGTCTGTGTATGTAGTATCTGTACTGTAAGAATTACAGTGTAATCAATGCATATAGTGGAAATAGCTATCTTGTAGTGATGTATTGTTGAGCAGTAGTAATGCTTGTAGTATTCTATGTGTGTACTGCTGTAGGTCACACGGCACACTCCACATACACCACAAGGGATGATATGGGCTTGGAACCCACCAATTCGCTTCCAGCCACTGTCAGTGTCAGGATTGGTCCAACAAGTATGTGCTATAACAGGGGATAGTATATGTCGATATATTGTAACAGTCGACATATGTATGGGTGTATAAGTAAGATGAACATGTTAAAGGTGGGCTTACCATGCAAATATGGTGTGCATTGTGGGATATTGTGCCAATAACTGTGTAATGTACAGTATTCTAGGCAGATCTGTATTCTATTCTACATAGCAGTTCTGTTATGTTATGCAAACAGTAGTTATGTCTATTGGCAATTACAATACTCAATGACAGGATACATAGCATTAGTATTCATCTGACAGGTTAGCAGCATGATAGCAAAGATAATTGGAAGAGCCAGGTAACTATCCATGCACATAACACATGTAATATCCACCTCTCTACTATCGTTTGCAAGCAATAACAGCTGTGCATGTGTACATGTTATGCAAATGTGTAGTGACCCTTGTTACAGGGCTGGGCCAAATGGCTATGTGCACACCTACATAGAGTGGATATTGAGAGTACAGACACACTGGTTGAACTACCAGGTTTGTGTAGCCCAACCTCTCATTGCCAACCTAACAGCCGCCTGCACATACTGTATGTAAGGTAGTGCACAGCACTGGTAATGAAACAGGTTGCATATCATCTTTAACTCCAGTGTAACATCTGCAGTAGGAGTGTAAGATGTAGGAGACAGCTGCCCATGTGTAATAGCTGCATCATAGGTGATGGCTCACACTATCTGATTATATCCTGATCATGTTGATAGTGGCATCAGAGCCTATTGATACATGACTCTGTTTGGAGAGTGGGTGTCTGTGCCCAACAGAGCTCATGGTCCTGGTGGATATGTGAGTATATACCCAGAGAAGGAAACAGACCTGTAGACACTTGCATCATCTGTAATCAACTAACAGGATGTGATGTGCTCCTCAGAGGAGGATTGCTGCTAAAGGTAGCTACAATGTTTCCGTAATAGCCAGTGTTGTCACGTCCATAACACAAATATTTACATGTGAGCATCACTGTCTAAAACATCTTCATAGGCAATACGTAAACTAAATACAGTACTTGGTACTTGTAGTACTGACTGCTCATACAGGCATGTCCACTAGTCAGCTACTGGTGTTTCCTAATGTCAGCTTTGTGTATGTGGCCATCCTGGGGAATGTAATCTCTATGCCATGTACACTGCCAGACCCACCTAACACCATGCCCCACACATTGTCTGGGATGCAGCTACAGGGGTAAGCTGGAAGGCAGCCCAGTCTACAGCCATGACTGGACTGGACAGTCATGAGGTGTAGGTTAACACATGCAGCTCATCAACACAACCAACACATACCCTTACCAGAACACAGTAAGGACACCCACACACACTACCAGAAATCACACACATTCACAGATGCATCTAAGTATCTGGCCAAACAAGTGACCCCCAAGCAGGAAGAGACAGACACCGAAATACACAAACTGTATGACATAGTTTGCATAATTGTGCCACACCTCTGAACACATGACTGGAAACATGCCCAACAGTACTCATTTGTGAATGCAAACTCTAGCACTATGTTACACACCGACCTATACGAGGGCATACATACTGTCAGCTGCCTGTCTGCCATGATTAGCCACATACTCATACACTCAGACCACCTTTTGAACTATACACATGGCTCTGGCATATTCCATGTTGTTGTGCAGGACCTGTGATGCAGTAGCCTGGACTGCATGGAAACACATGTAGGAACTGTCAGGTCTTGTAGCCCATGCAGGTATGTCCCAAGGCCTGGGTAGCATTCTGCCATTGGCCAGAATGATACTGCAGTACAGGGACAAAAGGATTGTATTCCACAATTGTCTAGTGTAGTGGTGCATGTCACAGGGTATCCAGTATCTGTCATCCTGGGATAACATGGTTGACAGACCATGATGCTTTGCCAGACAGGGCCTGCACCTGTCACCCCTGGGAATCTGGATACTGCCTAGGGCTCATGCTTCCCCTATAGTGCCTTCATCATGCATGGTTCAGGTGAGGGTCCACTGCTGTTACAGGGACAGCCAAGCAATAAACTGCGGGTCTCGCTACACAATGATACATGTCAGAAACACTATACGGACACACATATGTCAATCCCTAACATGGAGAACATATCTGTGCAGTGGCTGAGACATGTTTCAATGCTCCAGAGAGCACACCTGCATGACCATGTTATAACACATACCTCACCTCTTGCCCATTATCCTTTATTGGAACACATGGGCCACAGGTGTGTCCATATTCCTGAAGGATATGTACACCCCACGCTAATTGCACTTGCATAACATCAGATGCATTATGCTGAGCAACTACCTTTGTGCCACAGTGGAATTCAAAATGCACCTTGAGACAGATCACCCACCAGGCCGTGGACTTCCCAACTGTCATAATGTGCTGTAATGGGGAAGATTAGGTCTGAGACAGAACCATAATAATGGCTACTCTCAACTATTCCATTATGAACTGGGAAGACTCCTCATGTACCAACACCTGCGCTCAATGCATGTTGGATTCCATCGACCCCACTGACCTGGATCACAGTAGTCACACAAACAGGGCTAACAGTATGCTACACATAGTTAGTCTCCAATGCCAATGTTATGTTTCCTAAGAGCAGAGTGGTGAGTGCCATGGCACCCATGCAGATGGACAATGCATGTGCAAATGCTGAATCCTACACAAATGAACCTTAAGCAGTCACATATGTGCAGTGATTGTGCCATTGAAACAGAACCAGGAGTCAACCCAACACAAACAAGTAGGCAAACTGGTGGTACCATGCTTTAAACTGTACCACAGAAGGTAGTAACTGTTGCAAGAGTGAACACACATGAGTGTAGGTGATCCCTGGTCAGCCTCAGTAAGATGCAGATACACCATATAAAACCATGCAAAGCTACTGTGAAACTAATCAGCCACATATTATGAGGCCAAGCACAGAGCATTCTATAGCTGTGTCATTAATCGTAATGGCAATGACAAGACCTGCCGTGCTGCACAGCACTATGGCATGGGAAGTACTGCACCTACAGAAATAGCACCTGTTCATCCAGATAGGGTCTCGGAGAACCTAAACCCACTCCCACCTCCCCCCCACCCCAACAGGTACACTTAGTAATATATCCATGTACACTACAGGGCCCCTGTACTAACGACTATGCAGGTACAAGCTGCACTCTCTAATGCCATACATACAGCTTTCATGGGACCTGTCAACATCCCAGGGTGTATCCTACACAAATGTAAGAACATTCAGCTATCCACATACACATCATGTTCAATCATAGCTCCATGTCAGGCTGTGTACACACCGAATGGTGCACAGCAACAGTTATCACACCCCACAAAGGGGGAGACACCATTGATAATGGGACATAGTGCACAACTACCCTGCTGAGTCTGGTCTGTATGGCCATGAACCATGGTCAATGTAATTGATGTACTCGGTACAGATGTAGATGACAGTAGGGTTGATTCACACTGCATATCATGACCTTGCCAGGTCGTAGGACACCATCACCCATACTGTGTTCCAGCTACACTCAGTAAACTAGGTGTATATTCCTATGTCACAGGAGTGGTTGGCAACTGGACTGCTGGCAGAACCCACACTACAGAAGGTGTCTGATGAATACATGCACATCAAACCAGTGCCAGCCACAGTAATACAGGGGTCATTCCTGGTACTCCCCTCTTTGTTATCTATACCACATAGACTAACACAGAAGGCATCAGCCTATTGATGTTTGCAAATGACTATGAACTAGGAGCAATAGTTGACTCATTGTGTGCTGCGTTCAACATACAGAAGGGCCTTAGTGTGTCAGATGTGTGGTGTGTGATGTATGGCCACAATCTGACAGCTAAGTATTGCATTGTCATCCCCTATGTTACAAACCCTGTACCCATTAACTACCACCTAGGCAGCGGTCAACATAATGGCAACTGTGTGTATGGGATGCAGCTGGACAGTACTTCCCTTTGATAGTTACATCACCACAAAAGACAGGTAGTCATATGTGGCACCCCTAATCATGACAGGGTGCCATCCAGGAATATAGAGATAACTGCTCAGCCATACTCAACACCCATGTGACCCATAATAGATCACATATTTCCTTTAAGGGTTATTGCCCATGTGTAGATGGCCTACACTGCCCTTCACAATCCCTAGCTGCACTATGTAGCATGCAGCCTACCCTGAATAAAGCCATGTCCAACCCAGAGGTGTTGGACATGCTACACTTAACACATCCTGATCCCAAATAAACACATACATCATGGACATCCACCTTTCTAGTACAAGGATCACAACATGCCTGACAGATCCCTGTCCCATACACTTAACATACTCTTGCCATACTATGCATCCCTGTCCAGCAAAGCTGCACATCGCCCTCTCTGTGACATGGTGTGATGACCGCATGCCAAATATATCAGTAACCATGTGTATCAGTTCTGTGGCACTGCTTGAACTGGCCACTGAAACTTACCTGTCTGTTGCCTACAGCTAGGTAACCTGTCTGCCTAGGCTCATAAATGGCCCAGGGCATATAGCCTACTAGATCACTATGACCATACATGCTATAGTTGATATCCAACCCTGCAAATACCATCAGGCTAGCTATTGTCCCATGTGTTACACATGTGCAACACAGGCAATACATGGCAGGATGCTACACAGCTGTACAGTGCCATGTAGATGTATATGGCAAAACACATACATGCTTGCAAGTCTGCAGGGTCACAGGTCATGTCCCTAATGGCTATGTATGACTATATATGTGGCATATACACAGCATTAAGGTCGATTGCATTAATGTGAACACATCCAGGCATGTGCTGATAGGTAAAGACACCACTACAGGCAAACAGACATGCCCACATCAAGACAACATCCACATGGTGTATGAGCAATGTCATCACATGACACACACATATATGGCGATAACATCACATCACCAGTAGGTGTCAAATGTGTGTGACTTATACATGTCAGTGGTGTTAGTGTCATGTAGATTTACAAAGATGTATTTGTAATCTTAATAAATGTGATACACATGTATGTTCAGCTGTACTGCTGTACTTCTCTGTGAGTTACTGTGACCTGTCTCCATCGTTATGTCTTCCAGGTATGCCATGTAGCAGACTGCCACCATACAGCTGCTTGGAGGATGAGGTCCTCATCCCATACCTCCTCGACAACTACACAATGCTCTTCAGCCATGTGCCACAGGATGCACAGCAGTGGGATGCCCTGTGGGAGGAACTCTGCAGGAGGGTAAATGATGTTGGTGGTCACAATCGCACCTATCAGCAGGTGCACCGACACTGCACTGACCTGATAAGATGGGTGAAACAGCATGCTAATGCAATCGCCAGGGAACAAGGTGCAACAGGTGGGGGGCCACTCACCCAGCCCCCACTCACATGTACCGAGGAGCTACTGGCCAACCTGGGGACACCTGCAGACCTCCATCCACAAGCTTTAGCTGGTATTGTGGAGGTGGGTGTCTCTCAACCACCGAGCCTGGAGTTGCCTGGTAAGTCACTACTGCACATAAAACACAACTATATATCACATAGTTACATGTGTTACTGTACAATATGTAATGTAACATCATATGCAAGGCATGTATGCACACATGCCACATACTATAGTCTGCTACTCTATGTATGCACAGATGTGCATACTCCATAGTATAGTGTATTGTACTGGCTTATGTGCTAACATGGACATTGCACCCTGTAGCTACCACACAGGTGTGGATAATGATCTTACTGCTGTGACACTCCTGTTTAGGTACCTCTGGCATTTTGCAGTGACAGCAGCCTGTGTCAGGTGAGATTGTTATTATTTACCAGGCTTGATAATGCATGGAACATATTAATTGCATGCTATCTGCCATAACACATGTACACATAATGTATGGTGGTCCTGGTAATGGACACTGGTCAGACCTGCAATGCATCACACTGTTTACCTATGTGAAACAATTGAAGACTATATGAAACACCTACACTAAACCTTCCAAACTGTCATTGCCAGATGTGTGGACAACAGTGAATACAATGGTGGAGGTGTGTTCCACTGTAGGGACAGGTACTACATATCAGCATTACACATGTTGGGAATATGAACAGTACTGTACAGAGAGCATATGTGTGCACACACACTAAATGTGTTGGAGCTGGAGTATGCCCGCCCACAGGATACACCCTTGTGGAGTATACCCTTGCTATGAATGTCACACAATGTCATGTGCTATCAGACATGTCCATGACATGTAGTGGGCTGACTGCAACACTGCTCAACTATCCTGCAAAACATGTCTCACATCCCATACATACCACCCTTTGTCTGCATAACCCTGTCCTCAGTGGAGCATATGACATCTATGGGTGTATGTCATATGGGATAACACTGACATGTGAAATAAGATGGCCATCACAACCATTGGACTGAACATGTGTACACATGGCCATGGAGGATGGCCAGAGACATGAAGCAACACACACAGTAGAAGTGATGTACATGTGTGTACACCCTGTTGTACATTGGCTCGACACAATACAACTATGGCCTTTGTGTAATGGTGATATTGCAGATGTGAAACACTAAACATCATACAGGCCTGTGCACAGCTTGTGTAGGCATAACATGAAACCACCACATAACATGTCTTGAACATCTGAAGTGTGTCACGACATGGAAGCATTCACCTATACAGTATCCAAATACATACATGTGTTGCACAACATACACATACATCCACATCAAGCCACAGATACAGTACATTCACCTTGCTGGTGTCAGACATCACTGTCATGCCTGCTCCTCATGTGTGTGAGGTACACAGATGGCATGTGGGACATAGAGTACTTGTAAGTTAGCCATGTGTGGGCATAGTTGCCAGGTATCAGTAATATGGTTGCAGATGTGCAGGGGTGTCATCCGTATACCCTTCTGTGACCTGTGTCACACATTCCACATTAGGGTTTATTGTGTATACACCTCGGTGACGTGGGTCACATTCCACATTAGATATGTATTGTATGTGAACATAGTCATGGCTATGAACTGTGTCAGTAGCTCACACTGTATAGCAATTGTGAAGCCACATGATGCCCTGCAATGGCTATGCACATCAGCTCAATGTGCAGTATGTCCCTGCATATTTGTAGGGTGGACAGACAACATTGCATCAGCTGAAGGCCCATGTTAGTATAACACGTCCCTGCATTGGGACACCATTACCGTACTGTAGATTGGAAAGGACACCATTGTGTTACACATGTATGCATGTCATTCAACACGTCAGCAGAAGACATGTCATACTACATGTGATTGGCAAGGTCATATGCCACACAGCAGGCTGGTGTACTGTAAACCTGTGCTGGTCTGTGGCACCATTGCAAAGTAGGGACAGCCATGTCAAACATGTGTGTACAGCCACATGCACAATGTCTACACTCAGCTCAGGGGTAGGCAGAATAATGTTGAACAGACATGCACTGCTTTGGGGAGATATGCAAGCTAGGGCTCAGGCAAACATAGTATGCAGTCGACATACCCTACTGCTCATGTCCTCACACATAGGGTGGTGGCCAACACAAAGCATCAGTGGCAGATGTACAAAGGTCAGCGATGGTCTGTTAACATGTGGTGTATGTTGCACACACCATGGCAGTGCAGTGCAATGGTGCAAAGTGCATGCATTGTGTTGCAGGTATGGGGCATAGGCTACTAACACAAATGGTGCAATACAGGTATGTATGCTAACCACCACTATAATTATGTAAGGTGCATGCCATCTGCTATACCACATGCATGCTGTTGTGTGCAACTCAGGGATGTATGATAACTACCACTATAATTGCCTAAGCTGAAACTATAATTGTCTAAGCTGAATGCCATCTGCCATATCACCTGCATGTAGCGTGTGTGTCTGTGTGTGTCTGTGTGTCTCTGTCTGTCTGTGTGTCTCTGTCTGTCTGTGTGTGTCTCTGTCTGTGTGTCTGTGTGTGTCTGTCTGTCTGTGTGTCTCTGTCTGTCTGTGTGTGTCTGTGTGTGTCTCTGTCTGTGTGTCTGTGTGTGTCTCTGTGTGTCTGTGTGTGTCTCTGTGTGTGTCTGGTATAACTTGTAATGTACAGTTCTTGTCTTCCCCTCACAGGTGTTGATGTAGGTGCATTGCCCTCCTGCGGTCCACCTGATGTTAGTGTCCCCACAGACTCTAGCAGTGATGATGATAGTATGATTGAGGCACAGGCAGGGTTGTCAGGGGCTGAATCTGTGCCATTGGTTGCCATTCCACCTGTCTCCCCCTCATCCTCACACACAGTTCCCCTGCCTGCACATACCCCATCACCACTGGCCATAGAGGAAGGACAGTTGGTGGGTGGTAGCATGGAACAGGGAAGTGTGGTGACTATGGAAGGTGTGCCTGCACACCATGATCCCAGTCAACAGACTGGTGATGTCCCACACAGGCATGTGCCCAGCGCTGCTCATAGGAGGACCACTGGCCAACATGCCCCTGCGAGACCAAGCACATCAGCTGGAGTCACCAGATGCATGTTTTGGGCTGTAATGGAGGCACAGGCATGTGCTGAATGGCACAACAGAGATGGTCTGAGGCTTCAGAGGGCTGCTGTCCATTCATTAACTGACAACATCCAGGCACTTGCAAATGCTCACCATCATCTTGCAGATGTTTTGGATAGATGATTGGGTGACATGGTGGGAGTCCTTGACCATGGCATGTCAATCCTCGAGCGTGGAATGTCTGTGCTGGAACATCTGGTGGGAGTGAGGCATCGGGCACGTGGACGTAGGCCAGCTACATCACCTGTTGAAGGTCTACGTGAACATGCTACTGCACATGCCCGCTCCCATAGTGGCGGTAGCAGCAGCAGTGCTGCTGGTGCTGTGCAGTCCACACCAGGACACAGCAGGCCATGTGCACATGGTCCTGGATGGTCCCAACAGGGACATGATTCCAGTGGACATGTGTCATCAGATGGTACCCAATCTGGACCTCTGCCTGGTAGTGCCCGTGCAACCCCTGGCAGGCGCAGGTCACGTGGCCATGGCTGGACACCGTGAACTGTGAAACCTGCCTTGTACAGTCTGCAGCTGTCAATATTACCCCTGTGTAGGCCAGCCACATGCCAGACCTGTGTGCATGCATACACACACACTGGAAACAAATGTAGGGCACCTCAACACACACACGCATAACATCCACACATGCCCAATGATATCACAGGCCCTAACACACATGCATGATGTCATCCAATGGCACAGCCTAGGCCTCTGGCAAACATTATCACCCTGTGCATATGATGATGCCTGTGCCGCATCCCTGTCATCCACACCATCGGTGCAGGGACATGTTCATATGGTCTGATGCACAGGGTGAACATACTAGGTAGACAATTGTAGATTAATATTGTTGAGTAGTGTTGACAGGCAGCAGACATACCATGTATTGCAGTTTTAGAATGCATTTTGTACGTTTGACAGTATGTATCATGTGTAACAACACTAACAGCATGTTGATCTTGATGTTCTGCCTTCCTCTTTCAGGTGTAGTTGCATGTGCCGGGGGATGTTGGTGTTTGCAGGAGTCCCATATGTACATGTTGACTACCCACAGGTCAGTATGACAATACCTGCATGCACTTTGTAGCTTCCACATCACAGTTATATTCTCCCATGTTTCAATTATGTTTACTGTTCTAATGATCCAAGAGCATGATAGCTGTGTAGTAAGCTACTGTGTTCAGAGCCATCACATCCATAGTGGGTGACATCACAGGTATAGTTACCTGGAGCGGAGTGGGTAAAAGAGTGGTATGCTGGATGACAAGGGTAAAGGCCAGTGGAAATAGTGGCTTCTCATTGGGAAGCAGTAATACCCACTGCCATGACAGCATGCAAACACAGACACACCCACACACTCAGGGATTCCAGACACAGTAACACACACTCTGACACACACACACACAGTTGCCAGTGTTTGGATGAGAACCCCTGCCTATGTGCATATCATCATTATAGTACTACGCAATTACAAGATGCCACAGAGATTACACATGTACAGGTAGTTGGAATGGCCTAAGATCGAGGACATCGACAGGGATACTACAGTGCAGTGAGTGTATGTGGGGAGGGGGTCCATCAGTAGGCTATGTAACAACAGGTCACACCCCAGGGTGTACATGTTAACAGGTGGTTAGTATGCCCATCTACGATTGATGATATCAACAGGGATGCTAGACTGCTTTGAGTGGATGGGGGGAGGGGGCATTAACATTTCACTATGGTAAAATACAGCCTCACTCCAGGAACCGGACAGCCATACACACACACACACACACACACACACACACACACACACACACACACACACACACACACACACACACACACACACACACACACTGGCATTCACAAAGATATACACCTATGTCACACACATACAGACACTTTACATGTGTGAGGTTTAACCACCTGCCTATGCCTTTCTTTCTACACTTCACTCTGTACTGGTGTCAACAACAGTGTTCAGGAGAGTGATAACATGTGGGATGTATTCCCAACCATACGTGACATATATGGACACACACCCACACGTGCCAGTACTGTGAATCAAACACCTGCCTATCTCATGATAGGTACTACAGCAGTACAGCACTATCACATCTGGTACAATGCTTACTGACTCTTTCCTTTGACAACTGTGCTGATATATGCACAATATATGCACAGGGGAGGTATTACTGTTACAGGTGTCATGGGGTTTGCCTTCAGTGTCACCCTTACAGCATTCTACATTGTCTGTCTTCCACTTCAATTAACAAAACCTGACCTTAGCAGGTACACAGGTTATTGTAGGACTGGTTGTAACACACCAGTGAGCTGTCCTCAGTAATCATTCATCTGCAAAGAAGCCCCACCACTTAGTAGTCATGTCCAAACATCTGTCCATACCTCATGTACGGCTTACTGTACTTAGAGCATATCACCATATACAGTTGGCAATGTTGAGGCTGTATTGCAACAGCATGATGTACTAAGACAACAGTCACCTTCAGACATCAGACACTGCACACACATGGAATCTACACAAACAGCAATACATGTACACATATGCGGTCTACATCAGTACGTGCACTAGCAGGTCAAGAGGATACATTCCACACCTTCCCCATGCCATGTGTGAAACATAGCCGAGCATTACACCATAATGGATGTTGTATTCATGTACTGGTAGGACACCACCACTTTCACTGAGTAGCCAAGTGTACATATATTACAACAGCACATATCAGCATGACACACACAGCATTATTCCATGTCATGCTCCTACAAACTGTTACTTGACAGTGCCATGGTGAAGCCAGGGCACTGTAATGGTCAACAGTGAGCACATCATATTTGCCACACACACCTCATGTGTACTGGAAGAGTGCCAGCAATGTGCTCTGTTAGAGCTAGGCAGTACACTCATTCAAGCATGTGCGAGGTCTGTGGCTTGTAAACATCTCACCCCAGCATGTACTGGCTATTGTGGTACTAAGGCTAATGTCCAGACAGCACACAGCATGCATGGCTTGCAATTGTTGACATGGGGTATATGTAGGAGCTGTGGCCACACATGGCTGTACATGTCATGAACATATCACCTGTGACTACTCAGGAACATACAGTGCAGAGCTGGATTTCCTGAGTCTGTCAATACAGGCCTTGTGTAGGTCCTATGGTCCTGTTATTTGGGTATGTTTGTAGGCATTGCATTAGGTGGACATGTCTAAAGACATACATGCCACATGGGGTGTTGTATGATATGATAGGTGTCATGGGTGACCAGTAGAGAGGGGATATTACCTCTGTCAACATAGATATCGAACCTTATGTACTGTTAGCATGCTATCTGCCATGTGCATGTGTGTAATGACTGTAGCCACCTGTATGTAGAAAGGTAAATGAAAGCTATGGTAATGTAATTTATGTTGTATGAGTGTGGGATGTACATATCCAGGGCAGGTACGGTTAGGTCATATCCAACCATGAGGGTGTTGTTTACTGGTGTACAGCAACAGTCGACCGTGTTAATGCTGACAACATCCGAGGGACCCTGGTATGTGTACAACTGAGCTGGTTACAAACAGTGGTATTATTGCATTGCATAACACATTATGCAGCTGTGTCTGTACATGGGTACTTTGCACAGTTGATGTAGGCCTAGGTACAGTCCACCAATCGAGGGTTATCTGGTGGTCTACCATACTATGTCATACCACATATGGATGTGTGTTGGTAGTCTGGGAACAAGGTGGTGGATGTATATGAGGATACAACCTAGAATGCAGCATTTGCCACTGTCACCTGTACCTGACTCATCTGTGATGCGTTATGTCAGAGTAGTGGTCTTTACATGTGAGTAGCCTTTATGAATATGTGTACACCACCACCTGGTATGGTCCATACCACTGTTATGGCCCACATGTCTGGATCTGAGTTATATGGTGGTAGTGCAATTGTGCACTACAGAGCCTTCAGCCAGGTGTTCCTCACTGCACAGATGTCAGTATTCCCCATTGTAGGTTCTACATTGAGCAAATGGATTACTAAAGCCACACATCTAGCATGGGTTAGCATAAGCATCCAATGCAATTGTCATGTAGGTGTCAGGGTGTTACTTCTGTGTGTAGGACATTTGCCTTGGAATGTGGCTATATGGGTAAATGTGACCTAGGTATTATCCACACACACATGTAACATGGATGCATTTGCTCTGTGTTGAAGGCTCGTCATTCGGTCATGACAGCCCAGAATGACAGACACTGGACAACCTCATAATAACAGCAGGACATTGGCTCATTGTTTTGGTCTAGCAGTTGCCACCCATACCATGACATCACTGTGCATGGCATTAATGTGCTTGGTAGCAAATGCCCCATGTAAGGTGACGGACAGTGGCAGAACTTGTGTATATGACCAATGTGAGATATACTTAGGGTAGCAGTCCTGCTAATAATGACAACTACTAACACAGCCAGGAGAGGTCATCTTGACACCTGCACCTCAGTACCATTACACAAGGTGGCTCACACATTATGCTTGCACATGCCACTGTTCCACGTATAATGCCACTGTCCACAACCTGCTATCAATGTATGCCTTTCAGGGCAGCAAGGTGTGTGACACATGCTGTAGGTAGCATCCGCCTGTGCGACCCAGGTAACCTATTGTCTGTCACGTCCACACATGCATGAATGTGTATACATAACATATATATGTCAGTACTTCATGTACATGTATGCATGTGTATCACACAGCACAGACACAGATATATCATTTACAGGCCACATACAGGTATCAGGTAGTAAACCAGTATGATGTGCATATATACTGACAGGTAAGATGTACCTAACTGTAAACCTGTGTGTTTACAATAGGAGTCCATTACAATGTGTTCTGTACATGTAAGTGTTTGAGCATGCACACTGTGGCCTTCAGTGGTTAGAATCAGAGTGCATCCCAAACAGCCCTGTGCTACTAAGTGTATGAGTGTACCCACTGCCACCTTGTGTAATTTGAGTCAGTGCATCCAACAAGCCCTTTGTTACTAAGTGTATGAGCATGCCCAGTATAACCTTGTGTAGTTGTAGTCATAGTGCATCCCAAATGGCCCTGTGCTACTAAGTGTATGAGCATGCCCACTGTAACCCTGTATAGTGATAGTAGTTGTCCATTCTGCAGATGGCCATACTCCAGTTCAGGTTCCTGTTGTGCTACAACTATACCTCTCAGGCCTACCTGTGGATGGTGTGTCTTGTTTGTGCATACAGGTTGTAATGGACACCTACTTTAAACACACAGGTCTACAGCTATGTACTTCATGACTGTCAGTCTCCCTGTTGTTGTCCTCAATTGTAGAAGGGCAGTCTGACTGCCTTGGGATGTGTAATCTCTGTGGTGCATCTCGTAACTGCGTAGTACTGTAATAGTGATCCTTAGATAGGCAGGAGTTCTGATCCCACCACTGGCAACTGTGTGTGTTTGTGTGTGTGACAGCAAATGCCTGAGTGTGTGTGTCAGCAAATGGCTGAGTGTGTTTGTGTGTGTGTGTCTCAGCAAATGCCTGAGTGTGTGTGTCAGCATAGGCTGAGTGTGGTTGTGTGTGTGTATTTGTGTCTGCATCCTGTCATGGCAGTGGGTTTTGCTGCATTCCAAAGAGATACCTCCTTTTGCACTGGCCTTTATCCTTGTCAACTGCTATACCTCTCTCTTCCCCCCTCCCCACTGCAAGTAATCGGTCCTGTGATGTCACCAAGCTCAGACGTGGAATCAGTAAGTGTAATTGTATGTGTTCTGTGGCACATACCCCAACTGCATACCACTGTACTAGTTACCTTTACATAGGCAAGACGTGTATGCACAATACTGGCAAGTGTGTGCGTGTTTGTGTGTGTGACTACCCTGTAGCCAGGCATACACATGTGTAATGTCTTTTAGCACACCATGGTAGCCATCTGTGGTGACCGGTGTCTACAAAGTATTACATAGTTAGGAATGGTAAAGAATACACAGTCAAGCATGACTACAGTTGGGTATGTTATTTTCCTGTGCCACTGTCGAGCAGTGACACAGAAGTGGTCACTGGGGTGTAGGTCCATACCCATCATTCCCCCACCCTAACTCCACAATCCCTGGGGTAGATTACATTAGCCATCATTCCCCACCCCAAACTCCACATACACAACAACCATCCCTTCTCTGGTGAACTGCTTATGATTTAAATGTTATAACACAAGAGATGCCTCTGTTTTGTGTACACGTCAGTTCCTTTGGAACCCTTCTGTGTCACAAAGGGCATTCAGATGTGTGTATATATATATATATATATATATATATATATATATATATATATATATATATATATATATATATATATATATGTGTGTGTGTATATATATATATATATATATATATATATATATATATATATATATATATATATATATATATATATATTTATATATATATATATATATATATATATATATATATATATATATATATATATATATATATATATATATATATATATATATATATATATATATATATATATATATATATATATATATATATATGTAGTTATGACAGTTGTACAGATGTAGACTTGTCTTTGTTGTTTCACAGAGTACAGTACATTCAAGGGTACTGTACATATGTACACAAAGGGACTGTCCCATTTGTTTTCAGTACTGTGGAATACCTGTAGTAGGATGTGCATTATAGACTCCATGCAACATGTGTACAACCCAGATGGCTTAGTGGTACGTCCAGTGACCTCAGTGTGCATGGTCCAGGGTTCAAGACCTGCAAGCCTTGTTGATACTGTCAATTAGGACTGCATAAGACACTTTTAAGCAGGTGTAAATGTGTTTTTGTGACAGTAAGCAGTGGGTACATGCAGGTAACAGACATGTACAACCTGCAGTACACTTGGAATGCCCTTCTTTGGCAATCCTGCTGATGTCACCCACCTACGAATACACCTCTGGGACTGCTGTAACCCAGTATTCTCCATAGCGCGTGCTGTAACTGCATATTGCTGTAGTGTGATAAACTAGTTAGGTAGGGGTTCTATTCCAAGAGAGACCAACTGTGTGTGTGTCTCTGTCTGCCTGAGACAGGAACAATGCTTTTTAGAGTATGCACACTCTTTACAATTCACATGACCACCTTTGGCAATCCTGCTGATGTCACCCACCTAGGAATACACCTCTAGGACTGCTGTAACCCAGTATTCTCCATAGCGCATGCTGTAACTGTGTATTGCTGTAGTGTGATAAACTAGTTAGGTAGGGGTTCTATTCCAAGAGAGACCAACTGTGTGTGTGTGTGTGTCTGCCTGAGACAGGAACAATGCTTTTTAGAGTATGCACACTCTTTACAATTCACATGACCACCTTTGGCAATCCTGCTGATGTCACCCACCTAGACATACACCTCTGGGACTGCTGTAACCCAGTAATCTCTGTAGCATGCTGTAACTGCATAATGCTGTAGTGTGATACACTAGTTAGGTAGGGGTTCTATTCCAGGACATGGCAGGTGTGTGTGTGTGTGTGTTTGACTGTCAGAGCCTGTGTGGAGGTGGCTGTGAGTGTCTAACCACTGGACATGTTGGGGAGTGGATTTTGTAGTTTTCCTATATGGTGTCCATCTTATATGTCACAATGTCCACCTCACGAGGAGTACAGATGTCAGTCAGCCAAGGGACTGTGTTGGCAAGCCATACCCCTACATCTGGCAAAAGGCCTGGTGAACAAAGTATGCAACCCTACTATTACCCAGAATACGTCCTGAACCCATGTGTCATACACAAACACACTTGCCTAGAATATCCCGCTATGTTGCTAGTACCCTGCACATTGATGACAGATAGTAGGCATGGTGTGATTGCAGTGGGCTGCAGAGGGCATGGCACCCTGTACAGCAGTACAATAGGCACATAATTGTGGACAATGTGCCTTCACTATGTTCCCCACTGGATGCCTGCAACATATGTGGTGCCATCAAATGTGATCCACAGAGGCCATACAATGCCTTACACATGTGCCCTGTATGGACCGATGCCACTGACACCAGGGAATACCTGTATCATGCTATCAATGCAGGTGCAGGGTCAACCTGCTGACTATAAGCAGGTTCTGCCACACCAGGCCAGTATTGGCATATCGTAGGATAACAGTCTGTGTACACAACATGTGCCAGCCAAACCAGGTACACCTGTACATGTCACTGTACATTATTGTGGGACATGCACATCCCAGGCAATGTCCATGTCAAGGACTATCAAACACAGACATGGCATGCATTGCAAAGCTATGGCCATACACAATGGTAACCAGGATGTCAGGACAGTTCATACAATACCCATCTGTGTGGGACATTGCAGACACTACACCCCTGTACCACACTGCACACCATTGTCGGGTGGCATGATGCCAAGGATTACCCCTCACCCAGCCTTGTACAGCCATCTTGCACAGCCAACCACTACACACCCATGAAGCAATGCACACATGCATGTCAGTACTGGCACCTTGTGTCTGCATGTGGGGTATGATGCTCCCAACCACAGTCACTCCCAGTATAACTCCCATTGGCATACCGACAGATGTCAAACACGTTCACATGCCCTAGCCCATAGAACCTCCGGATATCCCCTGTGGTGCATGTAGTACCTGTGCATTACTGCAGTGTGGCAAACTAAGTGGTTTGGGAGTGTATTTGTGGGCCTGGCAAAGAGTGTCAATGTGAGTCCATTAGAGAGTGTGGTTGTGTTGACAATGACATCCGTTCATGTGGACAGCCATGTGTGCTACACCTAATGTATGTCTACTATATCTCTGTTGCAGATGTCGCACACCAACACACATATATGTTCTTACAGCACACCAACATGTCAGCTTTGTGGCACATGGAGTAACTGCATGCACTTGTAATAGTAATGACTAGTCAGTCAGGGTTTGAACCCCTGTACTGGTAGGTGTGTGACAGATGATGCTTAGGTTTTAGTCTCCAAGCCCTTCTCTGATGTACTTTGCCTCTGTCTGTCCCTCCCACACACTCTCTGGTGGATGTGGAGGTGTACACCTGCTCAGCAGCAGCTTGTGTATTGTAAGTGATGGTCATGTTCAGGTGATGGCCTCTGCACCTATTGCAGTCCTCCTCTAGCTGATTGCATGTGGAACAGCTGTGATGATGTTCCCATAGCCATTCGCATGAAAAACACAGTACAATATCTAGGAACATCATGTTGGTGTTTGCCCATGACAGTCGCTGTGAGTGGTACCTGGATCTGGTGTTTGG
Source organism: Protopterus annectens (assembly GCF_019279795.1). Lineage (NCBI taxonomy): Eukaryota > Metazoa > Chordata > Ceratodontiformes > Protopteridae > Protopterus > Protopterus annectens. The sequence goes on along the minus strand of NC_056739.1, from coordinate 1,211,501,986 downwards.
TAAACGGCATCACAGATGATATCTGGATGTTCCTCAAACAACATACACAGTGGGAAATAGCCTAAAGACAGGAGGGTGATGTGCCAGACATGACTACAGCATGTAAGTGTAGCTATGCTTCATTGAGACAACTGCCTGTTTAACAAGTTGTGTGTGGTAATGGCTATTCTGCATGTTTTAAAACTGACAAGACAGTGCTCTGTTTGTGAGGGACCCCCATCTGTAGGGCCATCTGTGGACTGGTCAGTGTGTGGAACCATTTGTTTCCTGTGTTACTCACTGAACACACATCTGTGAACAGCAGGAGCATAGTGTGAGGATTGCAGCCAGTACATGGTGATAGTGATGAGTTACTGCCATCGCATCCCTGACTGGACATATGTCACATGAAACAGTGGTATGACAGACACTGTCTGGGGTTCTCAGTGACATGCCAATAATGGGCCACTGTTCATAGCTGCAGTCACAAGTCTTCTACACTTTGTACAGATGTCATGCAGTATATATGCATGTGTTGTGCTCTCTCTGCAAATGTATACCATCTGTTGTGTTGGGTTGATGGTCATATCTATGCATGCTGTTGTAAGTAATCCTGAATGCTGTTGACTATTACTAAGCCATATCTGTGTTTAAACTGCAACACCATAGGCTGTATGGGTTTGGAGGTCCCGGCAGAACCTCCTGTCCCACTTCAGCTGGCCATGGCACTGGGCACCAGCACATCTGGGGCCCAGCCTTGGACCTCCACCTCTGTTGGCTCTGCACCACCTTCTGGTGGTACCGCCACTGAGGATGGGGCTTGTCCCCTGGGAGCAGGTCCAGACAGGAACATGTCCGCTGTCGTACAGTCCCGGATGTGGTGTGTAGGGGGCTCAATAAGGGGTTTTGAGGCCAGATACGCCAGCTCAAGGGCAGAGTGTCACATTTACAGGGTGAGGCTGCCCCTCCTAGACAGCCCCCAGCACTGCCACCTTTGCAGCTGTTTTGGTGCAGTGGTGGCTGCCCATGGCTGGGGACCTCCATCCCACTGTTTCCATCTGGGGGCTCATGGGCTTGTGAATGCCAAACGCCCCTCCCTGTCTGAGGTGTATCCCCCACATGTGTCATATACTGACCCTGTATGCTGTCTTGTCTGTCATCCTACCCTACCTATCCTCCACGAGCATACCTACTCTCCTTCCCCACATCCCACTCTCACCCTACGGAAACAAAAGGCCAATCGGTTCCTAGAACAACATTTGCCCCATACATAGCTGTCCATTTCACACACGTGTCCACTGGACACATGTAACCCTTTTAATATGCATCACAACATACTCCAGTTGTCCTCACCCCTGTCTCTCAGGTGCACGATCCTAGTATGCACATGACTCCTAAATGTTCCAGGTACATGTGATGTGGATGACCCCATTGTACACACAACACTACCAGTCCCTCTATGGTTACCCCATTTACCTTTATCATGATGATGATGTCGCACACAGCACCTTGCAAGAGTACTGTTCTCACATAATGATTGGACAGGAACTGTTGTGTTAATGTAAATAACATGCACAGAGTGATGTATATGGCCAATGTACAAATGTTTGCATGTATGACTGACACATGTCTGTCTGAGGGAGTCTTGATATTACATAGGACAACACCACTACATAATACAGGCATTGCTGGTGTTTCCCTTTTCATTCCTTTGTAATGCTTTGTTGTCACATGGGATGTTCCTGATATATCTATATATATGTATGTATCTATATGCTGGACATAAACACTCACACATACATCTACATGATGGAATACATTTCCTATACTGTTGAATGACTGCGCTGGATGATATGTTTGTGATAAGGTCCGATGTCTGTATATCTGCCATGGCTTAGTGGTAAATCACAATAGCTGTGTGTGCAGGGTCCTGGTTTCGAGCCTTGCAGAGGCCATTTATTTTGTTGCTGGGCAGAACAAGGCCATTGGATACGGTGTGATTAAGGCACATTAAAGCAGTTGTGAGTGGGTGTGCATGGGTTTGCATGGTGCTAAGCAATGCTAACCTCTGGTTACAGTTTCTTACACTCAGTTAGCCTCTACATTGCTTTACCAGTGTAATACTCACATACTGGCGGCCAAACAGGCTTACACCCGCTTGCTCCCGCACTTGCAAATGCACTGCATTTGGTGTTTGCATCTGACACTCACACCCCTGGGTGGGAGTGAGGACTATGATATTACCTTGTGATGCCTATTACATTGGATTACATGCCTACAGTATCGGGAATGGCTGCCCATTAGGCGACAGCATGCCGTTCGACTGTATGGAATCCACGGCCTGTCCAGAGTTTGATTCATATTATTGGTGTGTTCCTCTTACAATCTGCACCCATCTGGCTAATACATGGGAACTGACACTCTTCAATACAAACAAGTAATTGGGTTTTGGAACCCACATCCTTCAGCCGAGTCATGCTACTGCATACCTAATATTCTATCATCTTTCTAAGGTTGTCAGTGGAATATGTGCTTTCTGTCCCTATCAGACCTCTCATACGATTGGGGAAATATACAAACTGAATCAGGGACATGGCATAACAACATCAGGGACACATTTAAATTATTGGTGCTATTAACCTGACACATTGACAGACTCAGAGCATATGAATTCATACACATTTTCTGAGGTAAATGATGTTTATAACTCTTAATTGTTGTCATTATTCATTACGTGTAATTCACCACCTTTCCTCCAAATGTCACTAGTTTTAGGAGGGATTAAGTGGGACAGAGTTAGAAACTGAGTCAAAATCTGGGACGTCCCTGGAAATCGGGGACAGTTCAGAGGTATGGTCCCTATTTGTTCCCCAATGGTTTATGTCCTGTCCAGTGGATGTGCTCTTAGGGGTTGAGAGGTATGGGCATCAGCTATGCCCATTTTGGAATATTACTTACATCCCCGGGGCGGTCCTAATATGACTTTGCCAGCCAACACCTGCATGCCTAGGCCCATAATTGCATACCCATAGTTCCCCACCTGCCACTCCTCTACAGCACTCATCCTTACTGTGGGTGCAGGTGGGGTATAAACACACCACTACACACTGCCCACTCTCCCGTGTCGGGACACATGTCGTACATTGTGTCGACCCATGGGTTATCAGGCTTGCACAACCTACTGGTCCATGTACATCTACAGGCTGGTTTGATAAGTCATTACTGGGACTGCCTCCGATCATTAATTTTTGGTGTCCCACAAGGGACATCGATGTCTATGTTTCAAGATTAGACCTGGCAGGTCTCTCCCACTGGTAGTATCCTGCCAGTGGTCTGGGAAGCAGTGGTGTGTTTACCTTTATTGTGTGTCTGTATGTCTCACCGGCCTAGCTGGGGGGGGGGTTGATGCTATGTGTTACACGTTTGTTTATTGGACCCCTCACCCCATATGCATGGCCTGTGAACATATGTTACTCGTAACTGCTGTATCATATCCTAGCTATATACATGTGTATATTTACAGTCACATATATATATATATATTTACATTACTATATACAGATATATCTGTATATGTATGCATACATGTATATTTATATTTTGCTGTCTATATATATATATATATATATATATATATATATATATATATATATATATATATATATATATATATCACAACATATGGGTCTATGGGTGTCTGCATATGTATATATTTATATGTGGGTATGTATCTGTATTCTGTCTCTGTATGTATACATTTGTACTATGGAGAGGGAGAGGCTTATCTCTATGTCGCTATGGGTAGATATACACACACATACCTCTACATATATATGTCTACATCTGGTTATTCCGTTCCTTGCCATATAGATTACACTTTGCTGCAGTGGGACTCGTAGTGTGTGTGGCTACTCATTGGCGATGCCTCTGCCCAATGAACACATTCACTTACATCCCTAGGGCTGTCCATATAGGCCCACATCAGCCAACACCTGCACACCTAGACCCATAAGTAGCTACCCATAGTTCCCCCACCCGCACCTCCTCAACAGCACCCATCCTTACTCTGGGTCCTGGTCTGTTCTGGACACACCACTACACGCTGCCCACTCTCCACTTCACGGGACCCATTTCATACAATTGTCTCGGCCCATGGGTCATCAGGGTTTCCCACCCTTGTATTCCGAGTATGTATACACCCCAGCCAGAATGGCCGGTCTATCACCTTCTTTTGGTCTTGGCAATTTTTGGGGTGTCCCACAAGGGACGCTCCAGTCTGTGTTCCAAGATTAGAATTCACGGGTGCACTGTGTACCCCCGGTTGTATCCTGCCTGTGGTCTGGGGAGCAGTGGACTCTTTACATTGTTTGTGTGTATGTTTCCTGTGTCCGGCTGGGGGGGTGGAAGGTCATGCTACGTGTTTCATGTTTCTTGCTTGGGCTCCTCACTTCCATTGGCATAGCCTGTGAACATATGTCATTCTTGTGTGCTGTTTCCTATCATAGCTGTATATCTGTGTATATCTACACACACACACACACACACACACACACACACACACACACACACACACACACATATATATATATATATATATATATATATATATATATATATATATATATATATATATATATATCTATATATATATATATATATATATATATATATATATATATATATATATATATATATATATATATATATATGTGTGTGTGTGTGTGTGTGTGTGTGTGTGTCTGTAAAGCAATACATACCCCGCGCAAATGCACTTACACATGCTTACTGGTGTTTATATATGCTTGACCTGCTTACTAGTGCCTTATTCATTATGACACTGACACTTCACTCCAGTTAACTTTTAATTGATATTTTGCAGGTTATACAGTGGACAGATGTCGCAATATGTTCATGTACAGATTACCGATGGTAAATGGTATGTGATACAGTGGGATTCGGTACGGGAATGTCTGTTCGTTAGGGGGTTGCTCTAACCAATACACTATTGCTGTGCTGCTTCATTTGCATATATACCCATATACCCATGGCTCCTGGTTCCCCAAACACACACCCAATGCCTCCCTAACACTGCTGTCATCCATTCTCCAGTCGGATTCGTGGTGTATCCACACCACTACACATTGGCCACTCCCTACTCCTATAGACCCATCCCATCGGTTGACTCACTCCACGTATCCTCAGAACTCCCAAACATTTAGTCCACAAACATTGGTGACATGAGCGACCAAAAGAATACTATTCACAATTTTTGGGTTGTCCCACATGGGACACGCATGTGTTTATGTCAAGATTAGACTCTATACTTCATTACATCCTTACTCCCGTTAACATGACACTACAATAAATTAATATGTATGACTATGTGGTAATGCACACGTTACACATGAGAGCCTAATTATGTACGTGTTTGGTGTATTTCTTTTACAAATAGACCGGTTTAGTAATTGGCGTTGCCATAGCAGGCAGATCACAGGAATGATTCCATGTGTGGGGAAGTCCTCACATTTGATTATTTTCAGCACAGCACTGACTTCGGACATTGTACACACTTCTGCATTTTAGCAGTTTTGTCCCATCCCTCTTCTGCACAACCTATTATTCTATCTACTGTCGAGGTTTGTAAGGGCACATTCATGTTATTTATGTCTGCAAATGGAATGAATGTGTTACAGAGAATGTACTTCTACATATTGATGTCTGCATGTGTGTATGCATATATACCTATAATGAACTCGCTGACCTCCACGGGGCGGTCCAATTAGAACCAGCCCATCCAACCCTGGCACGCCTGGCTCCATAATTTCATACCCATAGTTCCTCCACCCCACCCATGTTCAAAATACATGCATACCATCCATTGTCCACTTGTTATCGCAGCCATGACACACCTCCACACATTGCCCTCTCCAGAGCATTAGGGGCCCTACACGTATGTTGTCCCAACCCATGTATTCTCAGGCTCTCCCACCATTTAGTCCTTGAACATACCTGCCCTTGCTTGTGTAATGGTCGGAAGGCCAAATGGTCTATCTATTTTTGGGTAGTCCCACCAGGGACTACCCTCTGTGTGTAAAGTAGACTTAGCAAATCAACAATGTTACTCCCACTGGTAATATCCTGCCTGTGGTGTGAGTAGCAGTGCTTTGCTCACTCCTGCCCAGCTGGATATGACATACGCTGACAGCGCTATATAATACTGGGGTTGCTGTTGATTCCCTTCTCATTCCTTTTGTATGCTTTATTATTGTTACGTCGTTCTTTCTTCATAGATATATATATATATATATATATATATATATATATATATATATATATATATATATATATATATATATATATATATATATATATATATATATATATATATATATTATATATCTGTATATACTTATATACATTTCCTATGCTGGGCACTGCTTAGACCCACGCAAGTGCACTCAGACTTGCTTACTGGTACTTATATGTGTTTACTGCTGCTTATTTGTGCTTACACCTGCTTACTAGTACCTTATTCATTATGACAGTGCCACTTTGCTTGAATTATATTTAAGTTAAATATCTCATGCGATACTCTTATGTCGGTTTTATGGCAAAACGACATTCATTCCACATGGAAAATGATATGTGCTATTGTTGGGCTCGAACCGTGACTGCCTGTTTGATAGGCGGATGCTCTAAACACTACACTATTGACACTTACATTGATTCCGCATGTTTTTCTCTATTTGAATGAATATGATGTGTAAGCTACGCTCGGCGGAGGGCAGCGACGTGCAGACATGCTGCGCTTTGCTTACACCTTCGCTATTGCTGCAATTCGAATGTATAATAGGGACATGGGGACAGGGAATCTAATTGTGACAGTTCTAGGGACAGGGCTCTACATTCCACTACGTGCTTGTGTGTTTACTACTTCGATTTTATTTCACTGTTTGTGGACACTCTTGTATGCTTAGCATACATTTCGGTATCCACGGACACTGACTTACTGACTTACTATTAGGGGTGGGCTCTACTAGTAGGCATAGTAGGTTTTGCAAGTGTCAGGGCATGTTTACACCTCCGTAGAGCACTTGTACATGCCCCCTGCACTTGCACACATTTCCTATACACGTCAAGGGTGCGGCGGCACACCCTCATACATATTCATATGGCGCTTCTGCACAATCTGTAGTGAGGACGCTCGGCACAAGGCTAAAACCGTCCTTGCACCGAGCTTCTTGAATCCCAGGGAATGTCCAATAACAACACAGACGTGGAAACCAATACATTTTAATTTACATGGTGCTACTGTTCTTCTACATTTCCCTGTAAGAAATAACAGTATTCTCTAATTTTATTGTTTCTGCAATGTCACATAAAGTTTGCTTTCCAGAAGTAACTTCTATACTGTCAGAGTGCAACAGAATCCATACTATTTCACTTTAGTGTTCCTGAAGGGTAATTTAAGAGTGAAAGCTGCTATAAAGCACATCACTGAATGTGTGCAGTCTTGAATCCATACTTCACATATTTTTTACAACATGATACTTAATCCCCAGGATTCACGAAGCCTCCGTGTAAGAGTTATAACTCTTACACGGAGGCTGCAGTTAAACGGAGTGATGTCAGCATGCTCTGCATATTCATGAGAGCATGCTGAATCACACCTAAGTCGAACACGGCCGTGTAAGACAGTAGGGGGCGTGTCCGTAGGCTGAGCCCTGCAAGCGGACACGCCCCCAGAAGTCTAAAAGTGCCCAAAGTACACACCCACAACAGAGTCCACGGAAATGTGAATAAACACAACACAACACATGCCCCTACAGACTATTAAACATAAAAGAAATATAAATGTACATGTCATATTTTTTTTAAATTGTAAAGATGTTTAACCGTGAGTGCGCTCGTGCTGGCGTGCCCGTAAGCGCAGCTACAGTTAGCAGTCAGTGGGAAAGCATATAAGAACTACATATGCAAAATAAGCCAGGAAGCAATAGCGAAGCGGTAGAGATGCTGGCTGCAGAGCAGGCATTCATGGTTCGAGCCCCCACAACACAAATCTTCTTTTTTCTCAAAATAAGCAGGAAACAAGTCCCTGACACATATATGTACACATAAAACCAGAATATATGTAAAATGCAATGTAATAGCCTATTTATATTGAATAAATGTGAGCTAAGAAATGAATATAAACTGCCAGATATGCTCATAGCTGAGCTACAGTTCAACAGAGTGAGGTTATGTGCCCGTAGATAAGCATAGGTTTAACTGGTGCAAAATGAGTGCCTGTAGCCGAGCAGTGGTTTACCACGCTAAATATATGTGCCCCTAATTGCGCTAAGCGGCATATGCGTGCCAATAGCCAAATCAGTGTTAAACCGGCGTATCCCGTTTGCGCGGAGCTGCGCACCGCGCAAACGAGCTAACCGACGGGCAACGGTGAGCAAGCTGTATCCAAAATGCCTTTACACAGACACACCCCTCAACATGTCTAGACAGTCCTGAAAAATAAAAAGCAGTGGCCAGGTTCGAACCCAGGATACTATACACCATAGTCAAGGTACAGAACCACTAAGCCATGACAGCAGTACCTAGAAATGCAATATTAGCTCATATATAGGAATGAATACAAACTACAGCATGACAATGCAGGTTTACTGAAGTTGATACAATTCCAAACTGGCCAATCACAGATATGTGGGAAAACGGACTATATAAGCCCCATAGGCGGAATACACAGCATAAACGATTGTAGAACAGACCTGCAGTTAGAATGTCAGGTGTAGGTGAGGGTAGTCGCTTCCGAGCAGAGGTGGGGTGTTGAGGAGTCCAGGTACATGGCCTGGCTCCTAGTCCACAACCATGAGGCCCAACTCATGCAGGGCCAGGTCCTTTGGGGAGCCGCATAAGGCTGAGGCGTGGGACCAGTTGGCTCATGAACTCACCAGTGCCACAGGAATTCCTAGGACAGGTGAGCAGGTCCGTCACCACCATGCGGACCTGAAGAGACGTAAGCAGGACCAACTGAACCGTTGTATCCAGGAGGCCCGCAATCACCCAACGCCCACCACTGAGTAAGTATAAATTAATTATGTTTGTAGAAAGTTAAACTACCTGAAATCATAGAGATGTGTATTCCAATATTACTTCATTTATATTACAGCTGCAGGTGTCCGTTCTGCGAACCGCAGAGCCTATGCTGATAGGCTGGTGCGGTTGCGCCACCAGGCAGGTCAGTAATCCACTACTAGTAACTGTAAAGATATATAAATGTATGACAGTTAGCATAAGAGTGCAGTGTAGCCAGGAAGGAATTAAATCTGCAACTCACAGAGTGTGAAAGTGTATGCAAGTATTGCCTGATTACAACAGTTCCCAGCCTGTAAGTTGAAACTAATCATGAGACTGTCCAACACATATTTTAAATAAAACTGCCCTGCCTGTAAGAAAATAGTACACAACCTGCAGCAGCAGGTAAAGTATAGCTGCAGAAGAGGATGAATTCACATGTGTGAAATATATTCCTGTGGAAATACTGAAACATGGCAGAAGTGAGAGTGCTGGAAAGAACTGTAATAATTTCTGTTAAAACATGTCAATAAAGCCTAGAAGTACCAGTCTGAATAGTAACATGAAAGCAAGTGAGAGAGTGTGAGAAAGTGTCAGGAATACAGCACTACAGTAGTAATAACCCCTGAATAAACTATACTGCAGTCAGGACATAATTAAATGCATATGAGACCCAGAACCAAACAGAAACATCTGTTCAAAGTGTTGCTGCATGTGGAATGTGTACACCAAAATCTGGATATGCTGCTCCCAGTCTGAAATATGCAGATAAGATGACTGTCTGATATACCAAACATCCACACCTGTCTACAGTTATAGAAAGCACAGATAACAGGATGATGTATCTGCACAAACTTCGATATGAATCATGTATGAACAGCAATAAAATGTAGAGTTATGTTGCAGTAACAGTCCCATCTGCAAGGTTAAGTAGTTAACATATAGGACACTGTAGTTAGAACAGTAGTGTGTATATAACTGTAGCTATTAGAAATGTACAGCATATGTGGTTGTATTCAAGGTGTTAATAATATGTCTGATTTACCCCACCCTCTAACCATCTACAATCCATTCCACGGGAAAATGGTATGTGCAATCACAATTACCACCCCTGGACATCTGTCCTGTTGGGTCATATATATTTGCATGTCTGTTGATGCATCCGCCTGCTCATACATCCACACCTGATGGCCTGTTGCCATCAATCAACCCTGCATGTTGTTGGACTGTGTATTACTGTTCAAATTATGCATGTGCTATGCACGCTGTTCAATGGTGTGAATAACTGGGTGTTTGGTTAATGGGAATACTAATGCATGCTGTTACAACTAACTGTGAATGGTATTTATATGTCACTAACCCAAACTGTCATGACATAATGCAAAACATAGAACGACAGGGAAGGCGGGTTCCGCGAACCCACCTCTCCCACCTCAGCTGGCGAGTGCACCTGGCACTAGTGCCCAGTCCGGACCCTCCTCCGGTGGCCCTGTGCCACCTGCGGGTGGAAGCGCTGCAGGGACGGGCTCGCCCCCTCTGCAAGTGTGGCCGGAGGAGATCCACCACTCACCCTCCGTAGCGTCCGGACTGTGGTGCGAGGGAGATTCGGGACTCTGTCCTTGAGCCCCTACGCCAGCTCGAGGCACGGGTGGCGAACTAACGGGCTTGCCTGTTTCCCGCCTACACAGCCCCCAGCACAGCCCGTCCTGGGCAGTGAAGGAACAGTGGCAACTGCCTATGGGTGGGGATATCAGTTCCACTGTTGCCATCTGTGGGCTCATGGGCTCTGGACATCCCAACCTCCATCCCGTCAATTGTGTAACCCCCACACGTGTCATACACCGCCCTGTATGCGCCTTGTTTGTCTTGTCTGTTAACCTACCCAACCTACCTCCCCAGCTGTACCGACTACCTTCACCTGACATACCACTCTCACCTGAAAAAAAAAAAAAAAGGGCACTCTGTACCCACAAAAAATTACGCCCCATACATAGCTGCCCATTCCGCACACATGTCTACTGGACATGGAACCCATCAATTCCAATTGGCTGTACAACAGGTATTATTGTTGTCCTAACACCTCTCTCAGGGGTGGAAGGTTTCAAATGTCACACCAAATTACATACATATGCACAGCTGTTGCTGATGAAGAAATGGGCAGCTATGGGCCTTACCTACATCCCTCCTGCACATCCCAAGCTTGTTTCCCTACTGTCTTACCCTCTTTGTGACCCCTTTTTCACCACTTTCCTGTCTCCCCGTTTTCTTTTCTTTCAAAGAAAATAGCGCGGGTGTGCGCAAGAGTAAGCACGTTTAAGCGGTTGTAACCGGGTGTGCGCTTGTGTGCGCGGAGCTAACCGCCAGTGCGCATGCGTGAGCTCCGCGCAAACCAGCGCTAACCCGGTTACAACTGCTTAAAAGTGCCTTAGTCACTTTGATTGACAGGTCCCGTACTCAGTTCAAAAGAAAAATAAAATCCCACTGTGAGTCCCAAACCCAGGACCTTGGCAACTATAGTCTGCATGACTTACCACTAAGCCATGACTCTTATACAGAAACACTGTGCTAAAGTAAATATATCATTTAACAGTAGGAATGAATGTAAAGGGAATATTGATGTGTAGTACACAAAGCATGACATTTAGAATCACAAACAAAACTGGTGGATTTCCATAATAGTAGTGTGTGAACAGAAACAGCCATGCTATTTGGAAGCTAGTAGGTAATAATGTCACCATAGCACCTTGCAAGACACACACATACTCACAGCAGGATAAGCACTGCCCATACCCCACAACCTCTTACAGGAACACATCCGGACCAAGTAATAAAATATGTGGAGCAAAGGCCCAAAACCAGGGACACATTACAAATAAAGTTACAACAAATGCAGACAGTTCAGAAAGTAACAGGGTCTACACCTTGTGGGATGTTTGGAAGGGTATGCAGTCTGGAACTTGAATGTTTGTCACCATATTCTGACTTGAGCCCAGACTGACTTGCCAGATAAAGGTGTGCATGAGATAATGACCAAATTATGAGGCAGAAATGTGGACAGCCTGCAAGTATCTGTACACATGACGGGTCCAACACCACCATATTTGAATAGTTAAGAACCTAGACATAGCAACAGTGAATGTCTTACAGGGATGCCCCACAGACCCCATGTGAAATGTACAAACAGTAGGCAGAAAGGTGTAACACATGCAATGGTAACTATGGAGTCCGGAAAGTATTCACCACTCGCATGGCAGACAAAGTGTAGTAATACCTATGCTCATGCTAACCCACAGTCACAACTGCAGCATACCAGACATATTAATGGGTGCACCCCACTGATATGTACCATTCCATGAGGCACATAACTGATGAACCTGAAAGCCTCTGGGGCCTGCTCAGCAGCATACCCACATATGCTAATAGATGTCAAGGCCCACACCATGGCCAGACCACACTGCATGCTGTAACACCCTAGCAGATATAGCAAGCATTCCAGGGTGTGAATGTACATGGGAAATAGGAAAGCTACAGCAGCACACTACAGTCAAGACACCTAGCAGGCACACCAGTACTGACAGTAAAGGGCAACTATTGAAGACGTAGCAACAGAGTGCAAGCAAAGGTGAAAGGAAAGCACACACACACACACACACACATCAACAATAGTAGTAGTTGTTAGTGTACATACACAGTCAGTACAGGAAACTGGAGAAATGAATGGAGGAATGTTAACCCACAACCCACCGAGTAAAATTAGAGATACCAACCTTTACACTCACAGAATGTTGTCCACAGCATAACAGCATGGTCCTGCCATTAACATCTGAAAGGGCTACGCCTATTTCACACACCCTTTTATAGCACAGTTCTGAAATCACAGTGAGAACTGCAATCAGTACACAACAGGCTGCATGCAATTAGCAAATGCTGGCTAACAATTGGTGCAGAGGCCATCACATGGGCATATGCAGATACCTACAAAAGTATGCTGTATTCCATGTCCACGCATGCAATAATTACATTGCACCCGGAGAGAGAAAGAGAGACAGAGAGACAGAGAGACAGAGAGAGTGAGAGAGAGAGAGAGAGAGAACCACACCCAGAACTAGACTGCAACTAAGCAGACAGACAGGAATCCCCAGCAACAGCTACCTGGAAGCTGCAACTGTGAAGTGGAGCAGCAGGACAGAGAGCCAGACAGTAGCAGACGCAGCTGTGACAAACACAGGTACTGTAAAGTAATACTATCAAGGTGTACATACTGTGAACCCTCCATATGTGTTATTGGGCTGTATCCATATGTATATGAAGATGTGTAATGGGCAGGAGATATACAGCACCTATCAGTGAAGGCTGTACATACAGTTGTATGTGTGAGCATCTATGTGCACATATATATGTCGCTTGATCGTAGGTTGTACTGCCATGTACTAATTAGATTACACAGCTATGTATGTTTAGCAGTATGTTAGTGTGTGTATACAGTAAGGTAGACATATATGCTGACATACCTGTCCAACATATGGCTATGTAGTTATGTCAACATATGTATGTGTATATATCTTATATGTATATATATACATATGATATGCATATATGTATACATACATAGAGAGAGAGAGATGTAGGACTACATAGACAGATGCTGATAGAATATTGTAGCGACATATCTATGTAATGCACACATGCAGAGATAGATATATGTAGATACATATACATAGACAGACTGATCTGACCACCTACAGGTATGATTGTATATGATGACCTGCAACACAGCCTGCCCCCTGTCGCCCACACCCTCTGCGCCCCCACATCTACAGCAGAATATGTACATCAATATATATATATGTGCAAATGTATACAGACATATGTACATATATATATAAATAGACATATAGACATATCTTAATACATATATATATGTATACAGAGAGAGTGAGAGAGATGTATACAGAGCTGGAGTGAGGCACATGTGTACAGATGTATTGCAACAGGTGCCTGGTGACAAAGGCACGGAGTGAACACCAGTGTCACATCCGAGTATCATACCACAGTCCAGATCACCTACACAGGTAACCACCATATAAATGAGTGTCCGCCCACCACTGCATGTGTCAGGGGTGGTCAGGGTCAGACATGTGTACAATAGTGGCCCCAATGATAGTCACAGTGGCACACTATCCCTGGAATAGCTGCACATCGTATGTGTCCGCACATGGTCAGTCAGGCATGGACATGTAGGTCGGTGTACCCCCCACAGCACGTAATGGATGCCATGGTATGGACCTCACACGACAGCAACAGATATGGAGAAGGACACAGTGACATGTACAACACGGTGACAATGCACCCAAACACAGTACCATTGCACAGTGACTGTCAACACCACAGAGTACACATATGCTGCCCACGACAGGTTACCACCCCAGATGCACATATGGAGGTCACACCCATGACAGATGTCCAACAGGCATTGTACCACCGCCCACCATCCACAACCTACCTGTCTGCTGTGTGTCTTCTGTGCCACTGCAATAGTGTGCACATGTGTAGGTACGGGTTCAAACTCACAGACAGGACACACCCTGCAACAAACCACACAGTGTTAAGATGCGAGACTCCCCATGTGTACATGTCACACATACCCCTGCTGCATGTTACTCAGATAGGTAATATGCCATATGTGTCACCCTGTGTAACTGTGTGACGGCAGCAGGTACCATCACACCACATGTGTCACAATGGTCAGGTTAGCAGAACAGTACGCTGCTGTAGACACGGGGGCATTAGCATATTGTATAGTATTGTATTACAATGTCATGTATTGTGTTGTATTGTATTGGTATGGTGAGGTGCCTCCTGCATGGAGTGGAACCACTGGTGCTGTGCCCCAGTGTACAGGTACATACCCTGTAGTCAAGGTAGTGTAACATAGCACTTCTATATGTGTGTTTAGCGCCTGTCAGAGGTTATGTAGCATGCAACTGGGGATACCAGCAGGTCCCGTCCATGTCGTGTATTCTGCTGACCTGGACATCTGTGATGACCTTGAGGTTAGGGTCAGCAGGGATAACCATGCCTTAATACAGGGGAGGCGGGTGACACCTGCACTGACCCTGTCCGCCACAATGTCGTCTAGCTGTGGTGTCGGTGAAATATGTGTAGTGTACTACCCATGGGCATAGAGGATGGCTCCTGACCAGGTCGCTAACATAGGTCAGGTAGGCCTCCTGGTCATCTGCAGTATCACGCTTGACGCCCCACTCAACATTGCCCATGTAGTCAGTGTGATGGGAAATAGATCCTTACCAGTGCTGCTCAGACATACCCTCCCTTCAGAGACTGATGCTCTGTCTTGCAGTAGCTTACATCAACTGTAATACAATCAGTATATGGCTGGGGTTCGCCGGACAGGATGCTGTCCCTTTGTGGACAGTGTCCCGGCCATATATGGGAATGCATGAGCCATGCGGTCTTGGAGATGTCTGTAGAAAGCAATTGTGTAGGGTTCAGCATTGTGGGTTGTCTCTGCCACTGGCCCAGTGGGCTGTAAGGATACCATATCACTGTTACAAAGTGTATCGTCTGTATCTGTAATGTTGTGCACTGTAGCCATCTGTGCTGGTGGTGGAGGTGGGATATGTATATCCAGGGCAAGCAGGGTGTGGTCAGCCCACAGTAGTCGCCGATGTATGCCATACAGTACCTAGACACAAACCCCCAGAGTGAGGAGGTGCACCTCACCTGAATTGGTGTTCTGACTGCTGGTGTTCAGTAGTATGTCGTACGTAGCCTGGCAGGTACTGTACAACAGTTGCTGGCCGAGCACTGATACCTGGCCATCTACATGTGTATCCACCAATAGACAGACAGATGCTACATATGTGGGATATGTGGTATCATGACAGTCAAGTAGCATGTGTAGTATGTGTGCCAAGGTCTGCCAACATAGATTGCTGATACCATGTTATATTTTTCCCAGGTACATGGCCCACCCAAGACATCCAACCTACTCCGTGGCTGAGGATGAGGAGATACACCAGAGCCTGGTGCGGGACTATGCAACACTCTTTTCCGGCACCAGCCAGAATCAGCAGGTGAGGGCTGCACTGTGGCAGGACCTTGTCCGTCGGGTAAATGATATAGGCATGCATAATAGGACATATGAGCAGGTACGACATCACTGCAGTGATTTGATTAGACATGTCCGTCAGCGTCGCCAGATATCCACAGGCAACAGGTCGCCACAGGTGGTGGGTGGCTACACATCCCCACTCACCAGACTGGAGGGACTGCTCCTGAGTGTAGTGGCTCCAGTCCACCTGCAACAACAACAGCAGCATGCGCCATGATGGAGGCTGGAGTGCACAGCAGCAGGACAGTGAACGTGCAGGTAATATGTCATATGTGTAATTGACTGTTGTGTACACTGGTAGTTAATGCATGTGTGGTGTGTCCTTTGTTCGTAGCTGCCACCATAGTATATAATGTGCAAGCGTGATATCCGCAATATTAGCTGCAGACCTTTGAAAGGCGACTGTCGTACTCCTGACCTGTATCATACTCAGTAACATTGGCACAGTTGTGCCCACTAACATTAGTTTCCTCATGTCTGCAGGACCCTCCGGTATCACTGCATTACAGCCTATCCATGCTGGTGAGTGTCTATTTACATCACCTGTAAAGTTGTTGATAGTAATAGTACCTTTTGGCACACTTAGTGGTGCCCCTTGTATGCATGTAGGTGTGTCTGAGTCTGTGTGTCAATATCACGCATACTGAGTACTGTTCAATTGTGTGAAACTGTGTGCATGTGTGCATGTGTGCATGTGTGCATGTGTGCATGTGTGCACCTGTGCATGTGTGCACCTGTGCATGTGTGCATGTGTGCATGTGTGCATGTGTGCATGTGTGCACCTGTGCATGTGTGCATGTGTGCATGTGTGCACCTGTGCATGTGTGCACGTGTGCATGTGGGCATGTGTGCATGTGTGCACCTGTGCATGTGTGCATGTGTGCATGTGTGCATGTGTGCATGTGTGCACCTGTGCACGTGTGCATGTGTGCATGTGCGCATGTGTGCATGTGTGCACGTGTGCATGTGCATGTGTGCATGTGTGCACCTGTGCACGTGTGCACCTGTGCATGTGTGCATGTGTGCATGTGTGCATGTGTGCACCTGTGCATGTGTGCATGTGTGCATGGGTGCATGTGTGCATGTGTGCACCTGTGCACCTGTGCATGTGTGCATGTGTGCATGTGTGCATGTGTGCACCTGTGCATGTGTGCATGTGTGCATGTGTGCATGTGTGCATGTGTGCACCTGTGCATGTGTGCATGTGTGCATGTGTGCATGTGTGCACCTGTGCATGTGTGCACCTGTGCATGTGTGCATCGCTGGTAGTGTGTAGACATTGTAAACTGTGTTTCCTGTTTCCTTCCCACAGGTTCTGTTGCTGCTCTGGTGTTATCTAGCAGGAACCTGAGTCAGGTGCCGGGTACTGCTACTGATGACATTGGTGTAATGGCACAGGACGGTATGCCAGGGTCCGCCATTGGTCAGCCAATTGACAGTACACAGCTGTCGACCCCATCCATGCGCACAGTTATCCTGCCAATACACCACTTGTCACCACTGTCCCTAGGTGATGGACAGCATACAGTGGGCATTGACCAGGGTAATGTGGTATCTGCGGCACATGCTTCCCCACACAGCAGCCATGGGCATGGCCCAGAGATGGTACCACACAGACAGATGTCCAGGGTTCTCGTGGCAGCATCCATGGGCGTACTGCCCCTGGCAGGCGTGCCCACAGAGGTCTTACAACCTCAGCTATGTTTCGGACTGTCATGCAGGCACAGTCACGTATGGAACGGTACACCAGACAGGGTCTGAGGGAGCTGGCAGCATGTCGCACAGCCATGACCGACGGTATGCGTGACATTGCGGCCGCCATCCGTGATTTCACCGACGCCGTAGACAGACGTTGTGGGGACATATTACACCGGCTCCACAACTACATGTCCATGAGCCAGGGTGATGGTGGGCGGTTGCGTCGCCGACGTGGCGTATGCCAGCAACAGCAGCAGCTGGCAGTCGACGTGGTCGACAACAGGGCCGCGGCCGCCTCCGTAGTGCCAGCAGCAGCCCCAGCAATGCTGGGTCTGTGCTGTCATCAGACCGCCCCATGAGACCACGCACGCGTGGCTCTGGCCAGGCCCGACAGGGCTCTGTGTCCAGTCAACGAACACCTGCTTCTGATGACAGTACCCAGTCTGGGTTGGTACCGGATACGGTCCGTAGCACCCCTGCAAGGCACAGGTACCGTGTCCGTGGCCAGAGACACTGATCTGTATGACCTGGCAGGTACAGTCTGTGGCTGTCCACAAACACCAGTATATGGCAGCCATGAGGTGGAACTGTGTGCATCCATACACACATGCAAAATAACAACACCTAGGGCTACCGTGATACACGCACACACTGCATCAACACTGCCCCACCTTCTACTGCTGTCCCTCACCAACACACATACACATACATGTCAATTGGTGGTATGGGTGGCTGACCCAGGCATACCAAGTTCACACCCTGTGCATATGATGAAACTGTGCCACCTCCTGCATTCTGTAACAACTGTGCAGGTACAGGTTAACATGTTGCTGATGCACAGGGTGACCACATAGATGTGTAGTAATAGTATCATGTTGTTAACAGTACTGTGTGCTGAATTAATTGTGGGTATATCACAGCATGCCTGATGCAGTATTTGTGTGATTGTCATGTCCTGTTGTCTACACCCATGGTAAGTACCATAGTGTATCATCTGCACATGTTGGCATACTGGTGGTAATGATGTCAACAGCAGGCTACATACATAGGTAGCACAGGTGATGGGTAATGAATGTAGTAATACACAATGATGGACATGTAAATTGCAAGTGGCATGTTGCCCACACTAGACTCTGCAATGCAGATGTGTGAGGATGTTGATATGTGTGCAGAACTACACAACTGGTACAGGACACACAGGAGCACACTAGCACTGCATGCACACATCTCATACCATGCTAGACAGCACCAACACACATAACAAACTGTCACAGGAGGGAGAGTCCCCATATATGTCAGGGATACTGTGGTGGCAGGCCAGGGAGCATACATCCTACTAAGTATGGCACCACTGAGAGAAGGCTCGGTGTCTGTTATTTGACATGTGTATTACTGCAGGTATGGGCACATGGGTTTCTATCCAGTTATTGTACATCCTGACAGTACATGCATGTTCCGTACACTTGTGTGCACTGAGACTGGACCCTAGCCATCTGACCAGTGTAATTCCATGTACATGTGCATAGCGCCTGCATATTTGCAGTGTTACCTTATGGAACTGGTACAGCTTGTTTGTTGTACAATGGACTACATGGAGCCCTGTTCACTGTACCTTTGTTTGCATGCATGTTTGCTTGCAATTACCCTGGAATACCGATCACACCTGCAATGCATAGTTATAGAGCTTCTGTGGACTCCTAGTGCCATCTGCATAGCCTACTATATGTATGGCCATGTCCCACTTGACAGGTTGCCACTGTTTGACCTGTTCACATGTACATTGCCTGTGACACAGTGCATATGACCTGCCTGGCATGTGTCCACGTGAGCAGTCATATATGCTACTGCTAAGTAGTCACAGGCACTACACCTTCACACATCCATCTCCTGTTGAACTACCTGCTTTGCTAGGGACAGCCTGCACCTGTCACCCCTGGCCTATCAGATATTGGCAAAGCCTCTTGCTACCCCCATAGTGCCTATGTTAGGCAGGGCTCACATGACAAACCCACGTTCATAGGTATCACAAGGGATAAGACACTAAGAGCAATGCTACCCAACGCCAGATGTCTAAACCTCCAGATGCATGCACCCAAAACACTCCTTGGCATGGGAAACATCGATATCTGTGCAGTAACAGATGCCTGGTTCAGGGCTACTGAGAGCACACCAGCACTACCGGGTGTAACCCGGTTGATTTCTTTGCTACAGTCACCAAGGCCATTGCCGAGGGGGAGGTGGTTCACACAGCCTACCTGGACCTTGCAAACGCCTTCGCAACAATACCCCACTTGGGCATTCTAGGGAAGCTCACCAGCTTAAATATAAGACCCTATGTCACTAGATGGATTGCACAGTGGCTCAAGAACAGAACCCACATGGTTAGCATTGCTGGAGTCATACCAGACCCCATAACAGTTACAGGTTGTGTCCCAGAAGGCTCAGTCCTGGGACCCTCTTGTTTGGTACATATTTATTGGAGGTACAGGCCAACACGGATGAACTGTGGCTGTCCAAATATGCAGATGACTGCAAACTGGACACCATAATCGACTCCCCAGCTGACACAAGCATCTTCCAAAGGGGCATCATAGCAACAGACAACTTGTGCCAGAGCCATGGCTGTCTGCTGAACAGTGTGTAGAAGGGGAATGTGCATCCTGTAGTCTGTTCACCTAGTTGCCAAAAGGGACATTGTCCTCACACACACTAACCCCCCTCAGCCAAAAACACACACTTGCCAATTGCAGGATTCAAACCCCTATCTGACTGTTATGACACGTGAGACGGGCGCATTAGCAGAGCACGCTATTTGCATTACTGGGGGCTTTCTCTTCCCCTGCTATACTTATAGAGTGCTGACATCATCAGTGTTTAGAAAAGGGAATGGGCATCCTGTAGTGTCTTATCCTATTTGCCAAAAGGGACATTTCCCTCACACACTAACCCCTCTCAGACAAACACACACACTTGCCATTCACAAGATTCAAACCCCTACCTAACTATGTTATGACACTTGAGACGGACGCATTAGCAGAGCGCGCTGTTCGCATTACTGGGAGGTTTCCTTTCTCCTGCTGTACTTATAGGGTGCTGACATCATCGGTGTTTAGAAAAGGGGATGGGCATCCTGTAGTCTGTTCACCTAGTTTCCAAAAGGGACATTTCCCCCACACAGTAACCCCCTCAGATAAACACACACACTTGCCATTCACAGGAATCAAACCCCTACCCAGCTATGTTATGACACTTGAGACGGACGCATTAGCAGAGCGCGCTGTTCGGATTACTGGGAGGTTTCTTTTCTCCTGCTGTACTTATAGGGTGCTGACATCATCGGTGTCTAGAAAAGGGGATGGGCATCCTGTAGTCTGTTCACCTAGTTTCCAAAAGGGACATTTCCCCCACACACTAACCCCTCTTAGACAAACACACACACTTGCCATTCACAGGAATCAAACCCCTACCTAGCTATGTTATGACACTTGAGACAGACGCATTAGCAGAGCACGCTATTCGGATTACTGGGAGGTTTCCTTTCTCCTGCTCTACTTATAGGGTGCTGACATCATCGGTGTCTAGAAAAGGGGATGGGCATCCTGTAGTCTGTTCACCTAGTTGCCAAAAGGGACATTTCCCTCACACACTAACCCCTCTCAGACAAACACACACACTTGCCATTCACAGGATTCAAACCCCTACCAAACTATGTTATGACACTTGAGACGGACGCATTAGCAGAGCGCGCTATTCGGATTAGTAGGAGGTTTCCTTTCTCCTGCTGTACATATAGGGTGCTGACATCATCGGTGTTTAGAAAAGGGGATGGGCATCCTGTAGTCTGTTCACCTAGTTTCCAAAAGGGACATTTCCCTCACACACTAACCCCCCTCAGACAAACACACACACTTGCCATTTACAGGAATCAAACCCCTACCTAGCTATGTTATGACACTTGAGACGGACGCATTAGCAGAGCGCGCTATTCGCATTACTGGGAGGTTTCCTTTCTCCTGCTCTACTTATAGGGTGCTGACATCATCGGTGTTTAGAAAAGGGGATGGGCATCCTGTAGTCTGTTCACCTAGTTTCCAAAAGGGACATTTCCCTCTCACACTAACCCCCCTCAGACAAACACACACACTTACCATTCACAGGAATCAAACCCCTACCTAGCTATGTTATGACACTTGAGACAGATGCATTAGCAGAGCGCGCTATTCGCATTACTGGGAGGTTTCCTTTCTCCTGCTCAATTTATAGGGTGCTGACATCATCGGTGTTTAGAAAGGGAATGTGCATCCTGTAGTGTCTTTTCCTATTTGCCAAAAGGGACATTTCCCTCACACACACACCAACCTCACACACAGACACACGGAGCACTTGCAGGATTTGAACCCCTACCTAACTATGTAATGACACTGGAGACAGACGCATTAGCAGAGCGCGCTATTCGAATTACTGGGAAGTTTCATTTCTCCTGTTGTACTTATAGGGTGCTGACATCATCTGTGTTTGGAAAGGGGAATGTGCATCCTGTGGGGAGGCAAACACCAAGCACACTATGGCTAAGCTGTCATTCCCTAGGGCAAACAGCCTAGTGTTGACCTCTACACCATTATGTTTAATTGTCAAATGCACATTATTTGTTGCTGATAGACTGTTTGCATATCTTTATTGCCATAGCATTCCCTGTTGGTATGAACAACCTCTGCATCTGTGGAAACTGTTTGCATATGGGAGGGATCCACTATATCACGTATGTCTCTGTAGTCATTTAACTGTGTGCACTGGGCAGACTGCTGTAATGTGGTTGGTTCCTGGCATAACACATAACAATACCAGATATGTGTGTCCCACTGCTAAACCAAGATTTGGACTAAGTGTGTGAGCATGCCCAGTTCAGCCTTCCCATGGCATGTTGTCAAAGTGTGTGAGCATGCCCAGTGTGATTATTCCATATGTTGGACTCTGCAGACCACCACATTTGTGGATGTGTGTGATCTTCACAAACTAAGTGTGTGAGCATGCCCAGTTCAGCCTTCCCATGGCATGTTGTCAAAGTGTGTGAGCATGCCCAGTGTGATTATTCCATATGTTGGAATCTGCAGACCACCACATTTGTGGATGTGTGTGATCTTCACAAACTAAGTGTGTGAGCATGCCCAGTTCAGCCTTCCCATGGCATGTTGTCAAAGTGTGTGAGCATGCCCAGTGTGAGCATTCCATATGTTGGACTCTGCAGCCCACCACATTTGTGGATGTGTGTGAACTTCACAAACTATCACCCATTCATGGTTGTGGGTTGTGTGTCATGTTGTGTAGTTACTGTACAACTGCTTTGTGTGTGAACACAACAGGATTATACTGTGCCTGCAGTGTTTGCATGGGATACTTTGCATACAGTTGTCAACATCCTTTCACACTGACCTAACACTGTAGTACTGTATAGTGTACTGGCAGTACTTTGACTGTGGTGGACAGTAACCTGGGCTTTACTGCTATCACTGCTATACATTTCGATAGTGGGCACAACAGCCTGGTTGGGGCCAGTTGTGTACATCTGACCATGTTGCATTCTGTTCAGATATGAACTACTTACACCAGGCTTGTCCAACATTGTTAGTGTATTCCACAACATAGGTGTACAATTGCAAACACTAGCGATGTGCCCTAGTCCATGTCTAATGCAGGTTGGAGAGTGTGTTTGTCCTTCAACACACATTGTAAGGAGTTTGCCATGACATATGTCATGGTTAGTATACTGTGCCTCTGTCTACCTGTGACATGACAGTGATACCCAGGATAAACCTACCATCTCCGTCCACCCATCAGGATTCCTATTGAGGAAGATTGATAAGTGACTCTATGGGTAGCCTGTGCTGAGGGTTCACTCATGGGTGGGAGTGGCTTCTGTGTTATGGATCACACAGTACAGCTTGTCCTATGTAAGTCAGTGCTGGGGTTCAGGTCTGTCATGTGCATAGCTCACTGCCATTCAGATTGTACTATGTGCAGCATTTTTATTGATGCCAGCAACACAGGCAACACATGGCATCTGTGTAGGCTGATTGATACTCCTGATGAGGTACTGTTGGGGACTTTACAGTTGATGGAGGTGTCTGCTGAGGTACATCCCACAGGGGCTATTGTAGTTGATTGTACCACTGATGCAGGAGGACTGCAGAGCCACAATGACCTCCCCTTATGTAGATCTGACAGCCTTCATGATTAGGTGGGTATATGGTATGTTTCTGTAAACACTACAGCACATGTTTGTCCAATGCAGGATATCTATCACCCTGTGTCCCCAGGTCTCTCATTACATGTTAACTACATAATGGGTTGACACCTATGTGGTGATTGGTGGGCACTTACTGTATATCCACGGGGGTTGACTATACACGTTTCTGCACTTAGCTTGCTGACATAGCTATGGCACCAGTTGTCTGTTTCTATGTGGCCCTTTTGTGGGATGCATGTGTCAGCTGGTGGATCATATGTGGTGAGCGGTTTGTAGTCCTCTGCAAACATGTTAGGACACAGTCCTTCCATGTTTGCCTGTACCTATGGGACATATATACCAGACGAGGGAGATACCAGGACCAAGCCTTGTGGGATGCCAGTTATATCTGGTTTGTAGCCTGACATGGTTGAAGCATGTCTGACCATGTCTGTTCTGTCCTTGGTCTGGTTTGCAACCCCTCTACTGACATGTGGGTTTATATTTACGCTGGTGAGCCTATCTATACTGAACATGTAGGGTATTGTATAGAAGCCTTTGCAAGGTCCAGATACACTGTGTGGAGCACATTGCCCTCATCAATGACCTTAATGACTGTTTCAATTGAGTCCAACATGGTTAGGGGCAGGATCTGCACTTGAGGAGGCCACACTGGGTTGGGTCCGGTGTCAGTAGGTCCCCAACATCCATATGTCTGTGGTACATGCTGCTCCTTTCCATAGCTGTGCAATCTGGGCTTCTCAGGATTCTGGGGTAGTACTGTTCAGTATCCATTCAGGCAACACCTTTGTTGAGAAGGACCACTGTTGTTGTACACTGCTCTTTGGGTACATATTCTGTGGTACGGCTGACATTGAGCAGTAGTGTGGTTTGGCATTCCATTCATCTTAGACTCCATGTTGCACTAAGCCCAGGTCACCATCTCATACCATTGCTGCTGTGTGTTTTGCTTTGGAGATGTTGTCTGTTACCTCAGCATCTGCTATGTCAGGGGCCAGCAGTCTGCTGGGATAGATATTCTGCATCTCGTGGGGGTGGGGGTTTGCACTGCACCTGTCGGGATGTATGTTGGCAATATGTGTGTGTGTTTGTGGTATTTGTGTGATTCAGGGCATATCTGTGAATTCACAACATGGCTCCTACCATCAGTTGTGTAAGCCTTGGGATTATCCTTCGTGTCCTGTACAATTTGTATCTACATAGGTTCATAGGTTCATACTAGGCTATCCACCCTGGGCATTTGTTAGGCTAGCCAGAGTGTGTGTGGCTTTTGAGACCCCTTGCTATGTGGATATTATGGCCATGTATTATTTGCTTAGCTGTGCCTCTGTCTGGACATGACACAGTGAAGACTCCCACTGTAACTCTACAATCATCCATCCACTTGGCAAGATTCCTGTTGAACAGTGTCAGTGAGGGGCTCTGCCTAACATGGGGTGGGATTCTGGTCCAGGGTGTGTGGAGCCTCTGGATTATGTATCTGTCCCATCGGCACATCCTATTTCATTATTTGTTGAGGTTGACATCTCTCACTCTCGCAGCTCCAATGGATATGTGTTGTCTGGGGTGGAGCATGTCCATTACTCCTGTGTTGGGCATGGCCTCCTACAACAGGCATGCAATGCCTCTGTGTGGGCAGTCTGTGACTGGAGTCAGCTGGGGTGTCTACAGCCAGGCAGCATATGACATATATGTGTGACACTTTATCCTCTTGGTGAGGTACCTTTGCGGTCTTTCTAACTGCTGCAGGTGTCAGGTAAGGTAGATCCCATATGAGGCATTGTACTGGATTATGGGTGTGATTGGGATAAAGTATAGGGGCACAGTGACCTCTGTTGCCATAGATGTGACTCCTTTCCTGATACAGTGTCACATGTAGACAGTCTTCCTAGCCACATTGGCAATGTGGGTGTCACATAACAGGTTAATGTTCACTTGTGTCCCTTGGTCCCTGGTTACTCCTTCCATACATAATGGTTTACCACCTATGTGGTATTTCGTGGTACCTTGTTTGGTATTTGGTGGGACATTCATACTGTCCAGTGTCTTCAGGACGGTTGGCGGGGCGGTTATTGTGTGTGAGAGTGCGGTCTGTAGCATGCTACAGACTGCACAGCAGTCTTGCCTACAGTTAGTTGCACGTGGGTGAACTCCACTGCCTTGTGCATTGTCAGTTACCTGGACGTATGGGTGTCTGTGCTGCCTATGGTTACTCACCTCCTTTTATGTAGTGTTCCAGGTTTTGGGGCCATGACACATGGTACATGGTATAACCTGGTAGTGCTGGTGTGCTGTCAGGAGCCTTGCAGCAGGTTTCTGTCACTGCACAGACATCGATGTTCTCTATTCTGGGGATGGCCTCGCGAGCATGCATATTGGGGTGTACACATCTGGCATTGGTCAGCATTTCCCTTATGTTTCTTCCCACTTATGTTTTCTCGGGTGGTGGGTCAGTCTTTTCAGCCTTGCCTACAAAAGGCTGTGTGGAGGTGGCCAAGGCCTTATCCACTATTCAGACGCCCAGGCGTAACAGGTGCAGGCCATCCCAAGGGCAGCTGCATGGCTTGTCAAGCATGACATCCCAAGCAGACAGACATTCGATCCCCTTGGAATGACACCAGTAAGTGTGCTACTTGCTATGACTGATCATTCCATGTTTCTACTGTGGCATTATTCTTGGTAAGGGTAGGTTGCTGCAAACGGTGAGTGTCATACCAGCCTGGACTACATAATCGGATAGCTCATCTGTGTCTCTTTACATGTAGTCTAGGGCAGTACATCTCGGGTCATTCACACCAGCATGGACTATGACTGCATCATATTTCTATTTGCTTTGGAGTGACCTACATATTTCTGTTATGTGGCATATTGTGGCGGCCTACAGGCAGCTTACTGTACCCTTTCCTTTGTTCAGTCTGGTGCGTGGGACGCCAGTGTGTCTGACTATGGAGTCACCTATTACAACTGTATCAGGCATGTTGTTTCTCCTTCTGGCCTGTGACTGTTTGGCACACCAGCTTTGTGTGCTATGTGTTGCATGTGCTATGTTTGGAGGCTGTTTCATTGGGTGTCTGCTTTAGTGGCCTCTGTTGGTGTGCTGTGTGTGTGATTTCTGCCTCCGGGAATGTATTCCTGTGTTTATGTGTTTGGTTTGCAGTTGTGATAGGTCTATGTGGGTATGTGTTTGTGGTGTGTGTGGTTACCTTCTCCTACTGACTTGTTTTGGGTGTACTGAGTTGGGGAGCTCTGCCTCCGGTTTGGATGGATGGTTGCATCTCTCACATATATTTGTATTTCTTGGGTGGAGTTGGTGGTTGTCTGTGTACTTGGGGCAGGTGTAACATTGCCTCGGGATTCACAGATTCCACTTGTTGTGCCTGGCCTTACTGGATTGCATGTGTGGACAGATTATATTGCCATACTACTGATCAGTAATTACGTCATTGTTCATGCTTGCTCTATCATGTAGTAGCTTCCTCATTCTCTTGCATGTTTTGGTTATGGCTGGTGTCCACCATGCCAGATTTAGGCACTGTGTCTTGTTTTAATTTGGGACTGCATAATCCAAGCATTCCTGGCAGTGTTCATGGAATGGCTGTCTTACAGGTTCTGAGGCGTGGCCCATATTTTGCACCTGCATGGGACCTTTCATGGATTCCACATCAGTTTGGAGGTGTGCAAATAATGCTTAGCACATGTTTTCCACTGTGATTTCCCGGACAGGGACTGTGGTCAGGATTTGTATATCCAGTGTGATTACTATATGGTCTGGTGTTACCAGTGAGCAATACACTTCTCATCTTGACATCCCGCACTCCATGTTGCTGATTATCACATCCAGTATGCTTGCCCCTCTTGTGGGTGTGCTACGTTGTTCCTGGGCCTTTTGGTTTGTGGATTCAATGACCTTTTGTCCTACACTGTTGCAGCTGGTATAATGCTCCCAGTCTATGTGTCTGGGTATTTGCAGTCGCCCAATATAATGTGGTTTGGAGGACTTGATATATTCATGTATTCCAGCATGGGCCCGATGCAGTTCCTGGTGTTGGGCCAGTACTCTGTAGCAGGCTATACACTGGGGGGCAGTTTTAGCCACTGTTACTTGAGCATGGCTAGTCCATGCTGCTTTTGTGGTGGTACCAACATGGGGTGTGGTTATCCTTGACAATTCTTGCTGGTCACCCTCCTTTTGTAGCTTGTTCCAAGTGTTGAGGATGTACAGCACAGTATGAGGTGTAACCTGGTAGTGTTAGGGTGCTGTAGTGAGCCTTGCCTCAGTATTCTGTTACAGCACAGTTATCAACATTCTCCATACTGGGTGGGCTTAGTCTGCATGCATCTTGCTGTTTGACCTTATCCCTTATCTGATTCTTATCCCTTCTGGTACCTATGGAGATAGGTTTGTGTTTTGCGCCTTCCTATTCAGGGCACACTGTGCATGACAACAGCCTTTGCCAGTATCCATACGGCCTGCACTGATAGGTGCACGCCAGTCCTGGCAGGTGGTGCATCATGTCATGCTCAGCATGTCATCCCAGACTGGCACACAGTGGGTCCCCTTTGCCTAACTGCATTACTTCGGAAATTGTTGCACGTCATCATCTCGTTGTCCTGTTGTGGCATGCTGCTTGTTGAGGGTAGGATGTTAGACGGGGTCCTCAGGTGTGCATATGGTACTTGGTGTTACATTACTTGACACATAGCATTCATGCCTCAGGTGGTGCTGCAGGGCTGCCTCTGTCGGATGCACATATTACACTTCCCTGTACATGTTTGTGAGCAGGTTGTGTCACATTAGGCATCCCTGTTACTATATGGTGAGTCAGAGAGGGGTATCATTCCCAAGGTTCCTACTGAGCCAATGTATGTGCTATGCGTTGCCTCTTTGCCAAGGCCAGGGCATACTGGGCACGCCTCCTTCTGCCTACTGGGGCAGGCTCAGGTTGTTCCTCCTCCGAGTCACGCTGTGCCTGTGGTGGCCTTGGCGATGGTGGGGCTGTTTGGCCCAGCCCTATGCTGGTCCTGCTGCAGCTGTTTTCGCATGATCATATTATGTAGCATAGCACATACCATGACAATTTGGGTACATGTAGTTGGTGTGTACTGCAAGGCTCCACCAGATGTGTCCAGACACCGGAACCGTGACTTGAGCAGCCCAAACACACGCTCTATTACATTACGTTTTTGTGCGTGTGCCTCATTATGGCGTTCCTGTTCAGGTGTGTGTGCGTTTCTGATGGGTGTCATCAGCCACGGCTCCAGTGCATATCCTGCATCCCCACTAGGTGTCCGTGTGGGATGTCCCCATTGGCAAATGTCTGGTACAGCTGCGCCAAATGCCAGATGTGGGAATCGTGGTAGCTCCCAGGACAGCCGGCACACACATTCATTATTATGCCCTGGGCATCACACACG
The DNA here is from genome assembly GCF_019279795.1 of Protopterus annectens. Classification (NCBI taxonomy): domain Eukaryota; kingdom Metazoa; phylum Chordata; order Ceratodontiformes; family Protopteridae; genus Protopterus; species Protopterus annectens. The sequence continues at coordinate 1,211,472,443 of NC_056739.1, read as the reverse complement.
ACCTGGCAGTTGATGGAGGGGAAGCCCTTGCGGTTTATGTAGGCCCTACCCGCTCTCCTGCTGGTGCTTTGATGCGTATGTGCGTGCAGTCTATGGCACCCAGTACCTCAGGGTATTCCGCTATTTGCTGGAAGAGACGATGTTGCTGGCCAATACCTCACGGGCATTGGGGAAGTATACATGATCACCGACATGTGCTGACATGGCATCCAGGAACTGGTGCAGTACCCTGGAAGCTGATGCCTGTGATATCCCCATCATATCGCCAGTTGGTCTCTGGAAGGTACCTGTTGCTAGTATTCTTAGGCCAACACATACCTTGGTTTCCACTGGGATGGGTTCCCTCTGTTGGTTCTGTGTGTGAGGCGTGGCCTGCACAGCTCCACTATTTGCTGCAGGAGGTCTCTGTCCACTCTATAGCGCCTACTATCTCCAGCTCATGTAACCCGTGGTAGGTGACCCTGGGCCTGTACACTCTTCTCCGTCTCCTCACTGCGGGTTGTCTGGCACCATCTGCATTGTCACCACCCTCAGCAAGTCGCCTATGTCTCATTATGACAGCTATGGCAGCCCCTAACATTTCTGCTCTGAGTTCAGCTTTTTCAGTTTTCACTTCTGATAACTTAACTCCTGTCTTGCAGTGTCTCTTGAGAGAAACATTCTGCACTGCTGTTTGCAGAGTTTTAAGTGCTTGGCTGGCCTAGTATTCTGCCTGTGTAATTGCCTGCATCTAATTGTTTTCACCTGCTAGCTCCAGCAGTATTCCCTGCTAACTTCCTAGTACATCTGTTGCTTCCTTTTTCCTCTCTGTTTCCTCAGGGTGGAGCCGTGTTCAAACCAGCAGAAACACGCCACAGTGGCTTACACGCGCGCACACATACTTACACAGTTCAGAATCTGCTTATTCAGGTTTAAACGCGTGCACGCCCGCGCATACAGTGTTAAACATCTCCCAACACGCTCCCACATGCTTCGTCTGCCTTACACGCGCAAGACACTGCCTTACACGCGCACACACTGCCTTTTACACCGCCTTACTCGCGCTTCATGGCGCGCACACGCATGCATACACGCCCAGCAAGAAACTTTGGTGTAGGCAACAGTGTACACCTTCCATTTCTTGGCTTTCTCATGTTTACTTGAGGCACACCTCCTTCCTTGATACCTCTCTGACATCTGTCATTTCACTCTACCTTCCAATGACTTCCATCCCTTTCTGCCATTCCCCCCTGTGATGTCACCTATCTCCTACTCTGTTCCTCCCCCTTCTGTAACTCTTACACTACTCAGACTGTGCTCATTTGCTATGTGTCAGTGGAATTCAGTATCCTTACCCTAATTTGCATCAGATTGCCTACTAATGCTTAGTTACATCTCTTAGACTTGGCTTCCCCCCTTGGCAACCACTACACGGTGGCCATGTTGGTTTTCCTATGCTGGTCCCTCCATTGCCATTCCATGTATTGCATAAAACCTACATTTGCAGGTTTAAAACCTTCGCTTTCATGTTTAGCAGCGCAGCCCGCTTGCGTGGGGCTGCGCTTGGTTTACATCGGCAATTGCAAAAAAAAAATTATATATTTCATATTTTGCATGGTTGCATTGCCAATGGCCACATATTTGGCCATTGGCATGCTGCCTATAACATATGCACCCTTTATTTGGAGCTAACATGGCTCCATTGCCAGTGTTGAGAAACGTACTCAGTTGTCCACTGAGTACATTTCTGCAGCTAACACGGCTCTTACACGGGCTGTTCTTGGCTTCCTGGATCGCTAATCAGCCTCATTTGCATGCTATTCGGCTGCAAGTGGGCTGATTAGCTTAGCCACGCCCACTCCGTGTAAGAGCCGTGTTAGACTGACTCTTACACGGACTTTGGGCTGTTCCTGGATCGCGAAGGCTACATGGAGTCTTACACTACTCTTAGACTCCGTGTTAGCCTTCGTGAATCCGGCCCAATATGTTTAGCTGTAACTTAACAACCACCTGATGTACCCAGTTTTGTTGACTTTCACAGAGTTTAATGCTATGCATGGCATACTGCTAACCAGAAAAGAGGTCTGTTTTGTAAGCTGAACTGTTCACTAATAATGTTGAACCTCAGGCGTTAACAGTGATGGTGGGCTAAGAGGAAAAGAGGATATTTATTATTTTTTTATTTATTTATTGACATTTGTCTACCGGGAAAGTGCACTGGGCCAAGCTAGTCCATTTTCAGTGGAGGCCCAGGGAGAAAAGCTCCAATGTAAAAAAATAATACATAAAATTACAAAAAACATTTATAAAATGAAATAGAATGAAATGTGACTGAATAAAACAATGTATAAACAGAAAAGTTAGACATAGTAATAGTACAGAGGCACAATAATAACTTAAAAATAGTACCACACATATTACAGTGGTTTCTGAATTAAACAGTTACATGCATAAGAAAAAAGTATATAAAAGTATATAATTTGAGGCAGTAATTAGATCAAGCAATAGAAAAATATGAATGTAAGTTAGTGAGAAAGGCATATAGGTATGAGTTTATAATGACATAGGAGTAAGGAAATAAATAAAGGAGAAACACAAGAGGGGGGTATGAGGGGGAAGAGTAAAAGTTAAAGGACAACAAAAAGATAGGAGAGAAGGAAGATTAGTAAAATAGGATAGTGGAAATGAGGAGAGAAAGGTGGGGAAGGAATAAGGAGTTAAGTGAATAAAAAGGAGGGGGTTAAGTAAAAATTTGTTAGGAATTAAAAATAAAAAGGAATTATGAGGAAACTCTGGATCTAGACAGATTCAGGGTTTAATTAGTAGATTAAGGAGGAGGAGGAGGAGTAGGCAGTGAGGGAGTTCAAGCTTGTAATTGTTTTAGGGCAATTCAGTGAATGGTGACTGTGGCAAATTTAGCAATTTTGTTATAGCATGTTTCAAATTTAGTCTTCAGGTAAGACTGTAGGTTAGTTAATAAAAGAGCACAATAAGTTAACAAAGGCAGAAGGTAAGACAGTGCTAATGCTTGTTTAGAAGGAAGGGAGGGGAACATGTTATGTCTGTAAAGCAAACCCAGTTTTTTGTGAGTCTTGCTTATATTGTTTTGAATATGAAGATCAAATTTAAGGTTTTCATCAATAATTACTCCTAATAATTTAGTGTGGGTTACTAATTCAAATTTAGTAGAGTTAAGAAAGAATGTTTCAAAGTCAGCTTTATTAATGGGTGAATTTCCATTGGGAGCAAAGATCATGTTTTTTTTTTTTTTTTTTTTTAAGGATTTAGAGAAATGTGATTTTTGTGAAGCCAGGTTTCTACAGTGTAAAATGCAGCTTGGGTAATTTGCTTTAGTACATTTGAGCTGTGAGTAGGGCAGACTATAGGGGAGTCATCTGTGTACTGGACTATGGAACCCTGCTGGATAGCTTGGTGAAGATTGTTAATAAAAATGTTAAACAGTAGAGGGCCTAAAATTGAGCCTTGGGGTACATCTGTAGGGTTGTGAATGTAGTGGGAAATGGAGTTCTGTCATTTAACAGCATGCTTTCTGTTAGAGGCTAACCTTTGAACCAGTTAAATGTCTGGGGAGATAAGCCAATACTGGAGAGCTGGGAGAGGAGGATAGAGTGAGAGATAGTATCAAATGCGTTTGATAAGTCCAGGAAAAGGGCTGATACAATGTTTCCTGAGTCTCGGGCTTTGTTAACTGTGTCTAAGAAGGATAATAGTGCAGTGGATGTGCTATGTCCTGTACGGAACCTGTGCTGAGTAGGGGAGAGAATTTTGTGTTTTAGAAAGTAAACTAAGAGTTGTTTATGAACACATTTTTCTAGAATTTTAGAGACAGGAGAAAGTATAGCAATGGGTCAGAAATTGCAGATATTGGCTGAGGAGCCACCTTTATTATGTGGTAATATTATGGCTTTTGTTCCAGAGGCTGGGGATGTAAGATTCTTGGATGTATCTATCTATTTATCCTAATGCTAATGGGATAGGCCAATGAGTCTGCAGCACGTTTAAGAAATTTGGTAGGAATTCTGTCGGCAGAGTTGGAGCAGGGCTTTAATTTTAGAAGAAGTTTTTTGATATGAGAGGTAGGGATAGGAGAGAGATTGAAATGTGGCTGAGAAGTCAGTTGTATGCTGTTTAGCAAGGGAGTGTAAGTGAATGGAGAGGGATGAAGAGTAGTATATGAATTGTTGGGACAGTTCTGAGGTAAAATTGCATGGAGGAGAAGAAGTGGTATTGTTTGGGAGAGGAAGGATAAAAGTAGAGGTAATACTGGCAAGGGTGTCAATAAAATAAGAGTTAAACATACTTGTGATTTGTTCAGGAGGCTTGTCAGGGGGTGGGCAGGGATTGGGTTTGGTACCAGGGTTCAGGAAATTATTGACAGAGGACCAGAAGGTTTTGGGGTTACCTTTTCTATTAATTTGCTGGTTCCAGAAGTAGTGCTGTTTGTCTTTAGAGAGAAGCTTCTTGGCTTGGTTACGGAGCTGTTTATAATGAATAAGGTTGCATGTATTCTAAGATTTAAGCCAAACTTCCCATGCTTTCTCCCTATTAGTTATGGTTTCTTTAGTAGCTTTTGTTAGCCAGGGAGCATTACTAGTTTTAGTTCTTTTGGTTCTTGAAGGGGCTAGGCTAGCTAATATGTTTTGAAAATAACTATTAAAGTGGATCAAAACATCATCCAGAAGGAGATTTTTAAGGTTACTCCAGCTAATTATTTTCAGGATGCTGTTAAATATGATGGGGATTAAATTTAGAAAGGTTTTGGAGTAGTTTAATATTATGTTTTTTTGGATGATTGAGCGGGCTCGAATAGTATAGGCAGGAAGATGGTCACTAATAGAGTTGGACATAGTGCCATGAATTTGGAAGGATCAGCGTCTAGAAGCCAGTCTAGGATGGATCCTTCATTGGTTATGTTGTTGTACCTAGTAGCAGTAGTGATACGTTGGGTGAAGTGAAATAGGTTTATGCTAGTGGATGATTGATTGGAAGAGATAGAGGACCAATCATTATTCATGTCCCCAAGGATAATTGTTTTTTTATATAATATAGGACAGCCATGATAGAATATTTATTTATTTATTATTTATTGACATTTGTTAACTGGGTTAGTCCAACTGGGCTTGGGACCAATTTTCAGTGGAGACCCGAGGAGAAAAGCTCCATGAAACACAACAATTTACAATAGAAGTTATACAATCACTAAGTAGGTCTTTTACAAACACAGTTTACACTAACAGATGATATTACTTAAAGAAAAGTTATACAGTGTTGAATATGAACAAAACTGATTTAACAATAGATATGTTAGACAAATCAAAAGAAGAAAGGCAGTATACCTGTATTATATTACAGGGTAGCAGTGTAATTACATATTTACATATTTACATTACTGGTTTGTTTCATCAGTGCAGGTATTAGAGATTTGGGGAGAAAAAAACTGGCATGATTTGGTCAAATCAGTTGAAAAAAAGGGAGGGTAATGACATAGGGGGTGAGGAAATCAGGTTGAGGCTTGGCATGGACAGATTTTAGAGTTTAGTAGGTCAGTCTTGAGTTTTTCTTTGAAATGGGATGGGTGAATGATGGAACAGATGTCCCTGGGAAGTTTGTTCCAGGCTTGGGCAATGGAGGATTTGTAGAGGTATTTGCCGATAGTTTTTTTGGGTTGGTAGGTCTGTAGTAGTAGTTGGTTAGAGGTATGAAGAGTATGAGGAGGAGAATAGATTGAGATGACAGAAGCGAGAGCAGGGCAGAATGAAGGTTTGTAGAGAAGGGAGTACAACATTTGAAGTTGAGATAGCTACAATAAGTGGGGGAATTCAAGCCAGTGTAGGGAGTTAAGGGATAAGCAGTGGTGTGGATTATATGGAGAGTTTGTGACAAATCTAGCTATCTTATAGTAAGTTTGTTGGAGTTTGTTTAAGGTAGTAGTTTGGATATGGGTAAATATAGGGGCAGCATAAAGGGAAGGAGAAAAGCGTGGACAAGGGACAGTCTAGCACTGGGTGTTAAGTATCTTTTGTTTCGATATAGAAGACCCAGTTTCTGGCGAGTCTTTTTTATACTGTGTAGTAAGTGTGTATTAAACTTCAGTTAGTCATCGATGATGACTCCTAGAAGTTTAGTTTGAGTTTCAGGTTTGATAGTAGTGTTATTTGAGGAAGTGGTAGTAAAGGTGGATTTGTGGTGAGAGAGAGAGTGGGGAAGAAAAAGTAACAGTTTAGTTTTTTTAGGGTTGAGGATCAGTAGATTAGTGGTTAGCCACTGTTCAGTAGAGAGGAAGGTCTGTTGGGTAAGAGTATGAAGTTTCAAGATGCTGTCAGAGATACAGATGAGGGTAGAATCGTCAGCATATTGGATGAGGGATGATTGTTTACAAGATGTGTGGAGGTCATTAGTAAAGATGTCAAAGAGGAGGGGTCCCAAGATGGAGCCCTGGGGAACTCCTGTTGGGGCAGGTATAAAACGAGAAGTGGAAGAGAGCCATCTTACTGATTGTTTCCTACAAGTTAAGTAGCTAGAGAACCAGGCGAGGGAGGAGGTAGATAGGTTAAGATTAGCAAGTTTAGATGGCTATGGGTCTGTAGTTACAAGGGTCAGTAGAACTGCCACCTTTGTGCAGAGGAATGGTGAAAATGGATTTCCAGAGAGTGGGAACAGTGGATTCTTATATAGATCTGTTGACTAACATGGACACTGGACAAGCTATGGTGTCTGCAGCTAGTTTGAGGAAGGTAGGTAGTAGATTATCTGTGGAGGAAGAGCAGGGTTCGAGTTTATAAAGAAGAGATCATATATAGGAGGTGGAGACAGGATGTAGAGAGAAAGGAGAATTGTCAAATAGGTAGGGTGGGGTTGACACGGGAGTAGTCTTACAATTTGATGAGATGAGTGACTGAATGGTGTTGATAAAGTGATTGTTAAGGAGGGTAGCTGTGTCTAGAGGGCTTGTGTTGGGGAAGGGCTGGGTGTTGAGGGATGGCCTGGGGACAGAATTCTGTTAATTGTAGTCCAGAATTTCTAAGGGTCTGATTTGTAAGTAAGTTGGCCAGAGTTGTAGAAGGACTTTTATCTGCAATGGCTTTCTGAGGTGCTTATAGTGGTGAGGGAGGGATAATTCTTGGTTTTGTTCCAGGCTTTCCAGGCCTTATCTCTGTTGAGCATGAGAGACTTAGTTTGTTTGGAGAGCCATGGGCATAATTGGATTTTATTTGAATCCTTCTAGAAGGAGCACGGAGTTAAGGGTATTCAGGAAGATGTTATTAAAACTGCTAACTGCATCATCTAGTGGGATATTTCTTAGGAAGGACCAGTCAATGGAAGATAGATTTGAGTTGAATTGCATTAGATTAAAATTGGTGAGTGTACGGCAGTCCCAATATAGAAGAGGTTTGGGGGGTTGGGTGGTGAATCTGAGGACAGAGGTGGGGAAGTGATCACTAAGTTGGTCTGGCAGAGTCGTAGGGTTGTGGTAAAGGTGGGGGGAGTTGGTAAGTATCCAGTCTATTATGGAGCTAGAAGATGATGTATTTCTATGGAGTCAGATGGGGGATGATATGAGTTGATGGAAGCCGTGTAAGTTAATACTATTTTGGGGAGAGTCAGTTTTCAGTTTGGACCAGTCTAAGTTGACATCTCCCAAGATGAGGGTCTCATAAGTTATGTTATGGGAAAACCAGGACAGTATGTTTTCAAGAGTGTTTAGATTGTTTCCAGGTGGGATATAGATGGAAGCAATAGCTATTTCCTTGTGAGGGTTGAGGTGGCAGTTGAGTATTATAAGTTCTGCTGGGTGGAAGTTGGGGACTGTTGTGGGGAGTGGTGATAGATTGAGGCTGTTGGAATGGAGGATGGCGACTCCACCACCTTTTTTTGGGTATCTATCTGAACGATATATGTTATAGCCTGGTGGGAGAATTTCATTATTGGAGATATGTGGTTTAAGCCAGATTTCAGATAGTGTGAGGATTTGAAGGGTTGTATGGGTTATCCAGGCATGGAAGTCAGTGATTTTATTGGATAGGCTTTGGATATTTAGGGAGTATATGGCAAGGTGTTTGGAGGGGGATGATCCAGTTGTAGTGGGCAGGGGAAGTTGAAAATTATTTGGTGAAGGAGGGGGGTTGGTGGATGAGGGATAAGGGTGGCTGGGAGGGGGGTGTTTGGGCCAGGGTTGAGGTGTATATCTCCTGATAAAAGTGTATTAGTAGTGGGTAGTGAGAGTAGAGGGAAGTGTGAATGTAGTTTGTAGAGTTTGGTTTTAGATTTAGAGTTAGGAAGGATTGTGTGCAAGTGGAGTAGTTTGTGTATACATGTGCTAGGGAGGTTAAATAAGGCAGGAGAAATGTAGCAGAAGGAGGATGTTGTGAAGTTTGCAGAGTTGTGGGTATTTGTTGAATGTAGTGTTAGATAGGGGTGATGGAAGTGATAAGAGGTTTGGGTTGAGAGCAAAAATAGGAATGGGATGGAAATAATAAGATGTTTCATTTTTATATTGTGGTGGGATAATATGATAGGGTTCTTGATTACAGAAGTAGTTTAGAGTAAGGAGTGATGTACCCTTTGGTTGTGTCAGGTTACAGGGGAAAGGAAGGGAGAGTGGGTACACAGTTTTCAGAGCTAAAACAGGAAGTTAACAGCTATTGCATGGTTAGGGGGAAAGGGAGGGACAGCATGGTATAAAGGAAATTGAAATGGGGTAGGTGGGAATGGGAGTAGGGTAAAGGAGTGAAGAGAGCCCGAGTGTAGCTAGGGTGAATGGAGCGGGGCCAATACCCAGGACCAGAAAGACCAAGAAAACAATCAGTAAGAGAGATATTGCTACTGGCTGGGAAGAGGAGGATGGAGGAGATACTGGAAAGCAAACAGTAGAGTTAGCAGAGGGAGAGATCAAGGCAGGAAGGCTTTAGGGAAACAAGAGAGAGCTCAAAGGTCTGTGACTAACATGTAGTGAAAAGTGCAAAGAGAGAAAGTCTCTAGCAGTGGAGTGGAAGAACCCAAACAGTGAGGCTTTGGAGGGAGGCATGGGTTATGCAGAGAGTAGAACGGCAGGAAGGCAAAGGCTATATGAGGGAGTCTAGTTTGGAGAAGAGAGAAAGTTAGAGGAATGTGCAAGGCAAGGATCAAGATCAAGGAGTAAAAAGGTGAGGAGGAGGAAGAGGAGAACAAGAGAGAATATAGGGAGGTTGGAGCTGCTAGCATCTTGTCAGGAACAAATAGGTAATGCAGTTTATTTGCATCAGTTCACTAGCTAGTACAGTTACAATTAGGCAAAGGTAATGGACTTTACAAATAGTTATGGATTCCTGTGAAATAAGTCATTCACTGGAACACATACTTAAGTGGTCCTTTTGGAGCTTATGGATAGCAGCAGGGTCGATGACCAAATAAAGGGAGGATGTCCATGAGATTAGTGTTTCTTTGCAGAGGCTAGGCAAATCATAGAGAGGGTTCTGCTAAGGGTTAAGTGGTCCTTTTGGAGCTTATGGATAGCAGCAGGGCTGACATCCAAATAAAGGGAGGATGTCTACAAGATTAGTGTTTATTTGCAGTGGCTAGGCGAACCATAGAGAGGGTTCTGCTAAGGATTAAGTGGTCCTTTTGGAGCTTATGGATAGCAGCAGGGTTGATGGTCAAATAAAGGGAGGATGTCCATGAGATTAGTGTTTCTTTGCAGTGGCTAGGCAAACCATAAAGAGAGTTCTGCTAAGGGTTATGGTCCTTTGGAGATTATGAATAGCAGCAGGGTCAATGGCCAAATAAAGGGAGGATGTCCACGAGATTAGTGTTTCTTTGCAGTGGCTAGATGAACCATAGAGAGGGTTCTGCTAAGGGTTAAGTGGTCCTTTTGAAGATTATGGATAGCAGCAGGGTCGACAGCCAAATAAAGGGAGGATGTCCACGAGATTAGAGTTTCTTTGCAGCGTTAGGCAAATATTGAAAGGGTTCTGCTAAGGGTTAAGTGGTCCTTTTGAAGATTATGGATAGCATCAGGGTTGACGGTCAAATAAAGGGAGGATGTCCATGAGATTAGTATTTCTTTGCAGTGGCTAGGCGAACCATAGAGAGGGTCCTGCTAAGGGTTAAGTGGTCCTTTTGGAGCTTATGGATAGCAGCAGGGTCGACAGCCAAATAAAGAGAGGATGTCCATGAGCTTAATGTTTCTTTGCAGTGGCTAGGCAAACCATAGAGAGGGTTCTACTAAGGGACAGTTATTAGTTGCCCGAGAGTGGAGACGCTCAGCAGCAGGAAAATGAAAGTGATCTCTAGCATTGGAATGTTATTTCCAGGTGGAATATATAAGACAATGTACAACTTTTTTTGAGTGGTTAATTTAAAGAAGGAGATCAATATCTCAGCATTTTGGAACTGAGGGATGTGGTCTTTGTATGGGGAAATATTGAGGGCATTAGGGTAAATAATGGCAACACCATGTCCTTTTTTCTGTGGTCTATCTGCCCTAATAATACTAAAGTTTGGAGGGGGAAGCTTAGAGTTTTGAATAGAGGGTTTTAACCAGGTTTCTGTGACTGCTAGCATGTCAGTTTTGCTTTCAGAGAGCCAGGCATGCAGCGTAGAGGTTTTATTACAGATACTTTTGAAATTAAGCGTAGTTATGTGTGGTGATTTAGAGCATTTGGAGAAATTAGAGTTTATGAGGTTGTAAGAGTTAGAGGGTCCTGGATTGAGGTGAATGTCACCAGATCAAGTAAGGATGGAAAGGATATGAAAAGAATGGAGAATGAGGTAATAAAGTCTAGAAATTACGTGAAGGGAGTGGAAGTGGGAGTTAGATACATAATGTAAGGTGTAGTTTGAATGGAGTAAGTATATCTTAGCACATAGAAAAGGATTTGTGTGATAAAGACTAGGGATAAATTGTAAGTAAGTATTAAATGGAGTACAAGTTAAAAAGTTTATTTTAGGAGGTAGAGAAAGAGGCCAGTCAGGAAAGTGCACTGGGCCAAGCTAGTCCATTTTCAGTGGAGGCCCAGGAGAAAAGCTCCAATGTAAAAAAATAATACATAAAATTACAAAAAACATTTATAAAATGAAATAGAATGAAATGTGACTGAATAAAACAATGTATAAACAGAAAAGTTAGACATAGTAATAGTACAGAGGCACAATAATAACTTAAAAATAGTACCACACATATTACAGTGGTTTCTGAATTAAACAGTTACATGCATAAGAAAAAAGTATATAAAAGTATATAATTTGAGGCAGTAATTAGATCAAGCAATAGAAAAATATGAATGTAAGTTAGTGAGAAAGGCATATAGGTATGAGTTTATAATGACATAGGAGTAAGGAAATAAATAAAGGAGAAACACAAGAGGGGGGTATGAGGGGGAAGAGTAAAAGTTAAAGGACAACAAAAGATAGGAGAGAAGGAAGATTAGTAAAATAGGATAGTGGAAATGAGGAGAGAAAGGTGGGAAGGAATAAGGAGTTAAGTGAATAAAAGGAGGGGTTAAGTAAAAATTTGTTAGGAATTAAAAATAAAAAGGAATTATGAGGAAACTCTGGATCTAGACAGATTCAGGGTTTAATTAGTAGATTAAGGAGGAGGAGGAGGAGTAGGCAGTGAGGAGTTCAAGCTTGTAATTGTTTTAGGGCAATTCAGTGAATGGTGACTGTGGCAAATTTAGCAATTTTGTTATAGCATGTTTCAAATTTAGTCTTCAGGTAAGACTGTAGGTTAGTTAATAAAAGAGCACAATAAGTTAACAAAGGCAGAAGGTAAGACAGTGCTAATGCTTGTTTAGAAGGAAGGGAGGGGAACATGTTATGTCTGTAAAGCAAACCCAGTTTTTTGTGAGTCTTGCTTATATTGTTTTGAATATGAAGATCAAATTTAAGGTTTTCATCAATAATTACTCCTAATAATTTAGTGTGGGTTACTAATTCAAATTTAGTAGAGTTAAGAAAGAATGTTTCAAAGTCAGCTTTATTAATGGGTGAATTTCCATTGGGAGCAAAGATCATGTTTTTTTTTTAAGGATTTAGAGAAATGTGATTTTTGTGAAGCCAGGTTTCTACAGTGTAAAATGCAGCTTGGGTAATTTGCTTTAGTACATTTGAGCTGTGAGTAGGGCAGACTATAGGGGAGTCATCTGTGTACTGGACTATGGAACCCTGCTGGATAGCTTGGTGAAGATTGTTAATAAAAATGTTAAACAGTAGAGGGCCTAAAATTGAGCCTTGGGGTACATCTGTAGGGTTGTGAATGTAGTGGGAAATGGAGTTCTGTCATTTAACAGCATGCTTTCTGTTAGAGGCTAACCTTTGAACCAGTTAAATGTCTGGGGAGATAAGCCAATACTGGAGAGCTGGGAGAGGAGGATAGAGTGAGAGATAGTATCAAATGCGTTTGATAAGTCCAGGAAAAGGGCTGATACAATGTTTCCTGAGTCTCGGGCTTTGTTAACTGTGTCTAAGAAGGATAATAGTGCAGTGGATGTGCTATGTCCTGTACGGAACCTGTGCTGAGTAGGGGAGAGAATTTTGTGTTTTAGAAAGTAAACTAAGAGTTGTTTATGAACACATTTTTCTAGAATTTTAGAGACAGGAGAAAGTATAGCAATGGGTCAGAAATTGCAGATATTGGCTGAGGAGCCACCTTTATTATGTGGTAATATTATGGCTTTTGTTCCAGAGGCTGGGGATGTAAGATTCTTGGATGTATCTATCTATTTATCCTAATGCTAATGGGATAGGCCAATGAGTCTGCAGCACGTTTAAGAAATTTGGTAGGAATTCTGTCGGCAGAGTTGGAGCAGGGCTTTAATTTTAGAAGAAGTTTTTTGATATGAGAGGTAGGGATAGGAGAGATTGAAATGTGGCTGAGAAGTCAGTTGTATGCTGTTTAGCAAGGGAGTGTAAGTGAATGGAGAGGGATGAAGAGTAGTATATGAATTGTTGGGACAGTTCTGAGGTAAAATTGCATGGAGGAGAAGAAGTGGTATTGTTTGGGAGAGGAAGGATAAAAGTAGAGGTAATACTGGCAAGGGTGTCAATAAAATAAGAGTTAAACATACTTGTGATTTGTTCAGGAGGCTTGTCAGGGGGTGGGCAGGGATTGGGTTTGGTACCAGGGTTCAGGAAATTATTGACAGAGGACCAGAAGGTTTTGGGGTTACCTTTTCTATTAATTTGCTGGTTCCAGAAGTAGTGCTGTTTGTCTTTAGAGAGAAGCTTCTTGGCTTGGTTACGGAGCTGTTTATAATGAATAAGGTTGCATGTATTCTAAGATTTAAGCCAAACTTCCCATGCTTTCTCCCTATTAGTTATGGTTTCTTTAGTAGCTTTTGTTAGCCAGGGAGCATTACTAGTTTTAGTTCTTTTGGTTCTTGAAGGGGCTAGGCTAGCTAATATGTTTTGAAAATAACTATTAAAGTGGATCAAAACATCATCCAGAAGGAGATTTTTAAGGTTACTCCAGCTAATTATTTTCAGGATGCTGTTAAATATGATGGGGATTAAATTTAGAAAGGTTTTGGAGTAGTTTAATATTATGTTTTTTTGGATGATTGAGCGGGCTCGAATAGTATAGGCAGGAAGATGGTCACTAATAGAGTTGGACATAGTGCCATGAATTTGGAAGGATCAGCGTCTAGAAGCCAGTCTAGGATGGATCCTTCATTGGTTATGTTGTTGTACCTAGTAGCAGTAGTGATACGTTGGGTGAAGTGAAATAGGTTTATGCTAGTGGATGATTGATTGGAAGAGATAGAGGACCAATCATTATTCATGTCCCCAAGGATAATTGTTTTTTTTTTTATATAATATAGGACAGCCATGATAGAATATTTATTTATTTATTATTTATTGACATTTGTTAACTGGGTTAGTCCAACTGGGCTTGGGACCAATTTTCAGTGGAGACCCGAGGAGAAAAGCTCCATGAAACACAACAATTTACAATAGAAGTTATACAATCACTAAGTAGGTCTTTTACAAACACAGTTTACACTAACAGATGATATTACTTAAAGAAAAGTTATACAGTGTTGAATATGAACAAAACTGATTTAACAATAGATATGTTAGACAAATCAAAAGAAGAAAGGCAGTATACCTGTATTATATTATAGGGTAGCAGTGTAATTACATATTTACATATTTACATTACTGGTTTGTTTCATCAGTGCAGGTATTAGAGATTTGGGGAGAAAAAAACTGGCATGATTTGGTCAAATCAGTTGAAAAAAAGGGAGGGTAATGACATAGGGGGTGAGGAAATCAGGTTGAGGCTTGGCATGGACAGATTTTAGAGTTTAGTAGGTCAGTCTTGAGTTTTTCTTTGAAATGGGATGGGTGAATGATGGAACAGATGTCCCTGGGAAGTTTGTTCCAGGCTTGGGCAATGGAGGATTTGTAGAGGTATTTGCCGATAGTTTTTTTGGGTTGGTAGGTCTGTAGTAGTAGTTGGTTAGAGGTATGAAGAGTATGAGGAGGAGAATAGATTGAGATGACAGAAGCGAGAGCAGGGCAGAATGAAGGTTTGTAGAGAAGGGAGTACAACATTTGAAGTTGAGATAGCTACAATAAGTGGGGGAATTCAAGCCAGTGTAGGGAGTTAAGGGATAAGCAGTGGTGTGGATTATATGGAGAGTTTGTGACAAATCTAGCTATCTTATAGTAAGTTTGTTGGAGTTTGTTTAAGGTAGTAGTTTGGATATGGGTAAATATAGGGGCAGCATAAAGGGAAGGAGAAAAGCGTGGACAAGGGACAGTCTAGCACTGGGTGTTAAGTATCTTTTGTTTCGATATAGAAGACCCAGTTTCTGGTGAGTCTTTTTTATACTGTGTAGTAAGTGTGTATTAAACTTCAGTTAGTCATCGATGATGACTCCTAGAAGTTTAGTTTGAGTTTCAGGTTTGATAGTAGTGTTATTTGAGGAAGTGGTAGTAAAGGTGGATTTGTGGTGAGAGAGAGTGGGGAAGAAAAGTAACAGTTTAGTTTTTGTGGGGTGGAGGAGCAGTAGATTAGTGGTTAGCCACTGTTCAGTAGAGAGGAAGGTCTGTTGGGTAAGAGTATGAAGTTTCAAGATGCTGTCAGAGATACAGATGAGGGTAGAATCGTCAGCATATTGGATGAGGATGATTGTTTACAAGATGTGTGGAGGTCATTAGTAAAGATGTCAAGAGGAGGGTCCCAAGATGGAGCCCTGGGGAACTCCTGTTGGGGCAGGTATAAAACGAGAAGTGGAAGAGAGCCATCTTACTGATTGTTTCCTACAAGTTAAGTAGCTAGAGAACCAGGCGAGGGAGGAGGTAGATAGGTTAAGATTAGCAAGTTTAGATGGCTATGGGTCTGTAGTTACAAGGGTCAGTAGAACTGCCACCTTTGTGCAGAGGAATGGTGAAAATGGATTTCCAGAGAGTGGGAACAGTGGATTCTTATATAGATCTGTTGACTAACATGGACACTGGACAAGCTATGGTGTCTGCAGCTAGTTTGAGGAAGGTAGGTAGTAGATTATCTGTGGAGGAAGAGCAGGGTTCGAGTTTATAAAGAAGAGATCATATATAGGAGGTGGAGACAGGATGTAGAGAGAAAGGAGAATTGTCAAATAGGTAGGGTGGGGTTGACACGGGAGTAGTCTTACAATTTGATGAGATGAGTGACTGAATGGTGTTGATAAAGTGATTGTTAAGGAGGGTAGCTGTGTCTAGAGGGCTTGTGTTGGGGAAGGGGCTGGGTGTTGAGGGATGGCCTGGGGACAGAATTCTGTTAATTGTAGTCCAGAATTTCTAAGGGTCTGATTTGTAAGTAAGTTGGCCAGAGTTGTAGAAGGACTTTTTATCTGCAATGGCTTTCTGAGGTGCTTATAGTGGTGAGGGAGGGATAATTCTTTGGTTTTGTTCCAGGCTTTCCAGGCCTTATCTCTGTTGAGCATGAGAGACTTAGTTTGTTTGGAGAGCCATGGGGCATAATTGGATTTTATTTGAATCCTTCTAGAAGGAGCACGGGAGTTAAGGGTATTCAGGAAGATGTTATTAAAACTGCTAACTGCATCATCTAGTGGGATATTTCTTAGGAAGGACCAGTCAATGGAAGATAGATTTGAGCTGAATTGCATTAGATTAAAATTGGTGAGTGTACGGCAGTCCCAATATAGAAGAGGTTTGGGGGGTTGGGTGGTGAATCTGAGGACAGAGGTGGGGAAGTGATCACTAAGTTGGTCTGGCAGAGTCGTAGGGTTGTGGTAAAGGTGGGGGGAGTTGGTAAGTATCCAGTCTATTATGGAGCTAGAAGATGATGTATTTCTATGGAGTCAGATGGGGGATGATATGAGTTGATGGAAGCCGTGTAAGTTAATACTATTTTGGGGAGAGTCAGTTTTCAGTTTGGACCAGTCTAAGTTGACATCTCCCAAGATGAGGGTCTCATAAGTTATGTTATGGGAAAACCAGGACAGTATGTTTTCAAGAGTGTTTAGATTGTTTCCAGGTGGGATATAGATGGAAGCAATAGCTATTTCCTTGTGAGGGTTGAGGTGGCAGTTGAGTATTATAAGTTCTGCTGGGTGGAAGTTGGGGACTGTTGTGGGGAGTGGTGATAGATTGAGGCTGTTGGAATGGAGGATGGCGACTCCACCACCTTTTTTTGGGTATCTATCTGAACGATATATGTTATAGCCTGGTGGGAGAATTTCATTATTGGAGATATGTGGTTTAAGCCAGGTTTCAGATAGTGTGAGGATGTGAGGGGTTGTATGGGTTATCCAGGCATGGAAGTCAGTAATTTTATTAGATAGGCTTTGAATATTTAGGGAGTATATGGCAAGGTGTTTGGAGGGGGATGATCCAGTTGTAGTGGGCAGGGGAAGTTGAAAATTATTTGGTGAAGGAGGGGTTGGTGGATGAGGGATAAGGGTGGCTGGGAGGGGGGTGTTTGGGCCAGGGTTGAGGTGTATATCTCCTGATAAAAGTGTATTAGTAGTGGGTAGTGAGAGTAGAGGGAAGTGTGAATGTAGTTTGTAGAGTTTGGTTTTAGATTTAGAGTTAGGAAGGATTGTGTGCAAGTGGAGTAGTTTGTGTATACATGTGCTAGGGAGGTTAAATAAGGCAGGAGAAATGTAGCAGAAGGAGGATGTTGTGAAGTTTGCAGAGTTGTGGGTATTTGTTGAATGTAGTGTTAGATAGGGGTGATGGAAGTGATAAGAGGTTTGGGTTGAGAGCAAAAATAGGAATGGGATGGAAATAATAAGATGTTTCATTTTTATATTGTGGTGGGATAATATGATAGGGTTCTTGATTACAGAAGTAGTTTAGAGTAAGGAGTGATGTACCCTTTGGTTGTGTCAGGTTACAGGGGAAAGGAAGGGAGAGTGGGTACACAGTTTTCAGAGCTAAAACAGGAAGTTAACAGCTATTGCATGGTTAGGGGGAAAGGGAGGGACAGCATGGTATAAAGGAAATTGAAATGGGGTAGGTGGGAATGGGAGTAGGGTAAAGGAGTGAAGAGAGCCCGAGTGTAGCAAGGGTGAATGGAGCGGGGCTAATACCCAGGACCAGAAAGACCAAGAAAACAATCAGTAAGAGAGATATTGCTACTGGCTGGGAAGAGGAGGATGGAGGAGATACTGGAAAGCAAACAGTAGAGTTAGCAGAGGGAGAGATCAAGGCAGGAAGGCTTTAGGGAAACAAGAGAGAGCTCAAAGGTCTGTGACTAACATGTAGTGAAAAAGTGCAAAGAGAGAAAGTCTCTAGCAGTGGAGTGGAAGAACCCAAACAGTGAGGCTTTGGAGGGAGGCATGGGTTATGCAGAGAGTAGAACGGCAGGAAGGCAAAGGCTATATGAGGGAGTCTAGTTTGGAGAAGAGAGAAAGTTAGAGGAATGTGCAAGGCAAGGGGCGATCAAGATCAAGGAGTAAAAGGTGAGGAGTGAGGAAGAGGAGAACAAGAGAGAATATAGGGAGGTTGGAGCTGCTAGCATCTTGTCAGGAACAAATAGGTAATGCAGTTTATTTGCATCAGTTCACTAGCTAGTACAGTTACAATTAGGCAAAGGTAATGGACTTTACAAATAGTTATGGATTCCTGTGAAATAAGTCATTCACTGGAACACATACTTAAGTGGTCCTTTTGGAGCTTATGGATAGCAGCAGGGTCGATGACCAAATAAAGGGAGGATGTCCATGAGATTAGTGTTTCTTTGCAGAGGCTAGGCAAATCATAGAGAGGGTTCTGCTAAGGGTTAAGTGGTCCTTTTGGAGCTTATGGATAGCAGCAGGGCTGACATCCAAATAAAGGGAGGATGTCTACAAGATTAGTGTTTATTTGCAGTGGCTAGGCGAACCATAGAGAGGGTTCTGCTAAGGATTAAGTGGTCCTTTTGGAGCTTATGGATAGCAGCAGGGTTGATGGTCAAATAAAGGGAGGATGTCCATGAGATTAGTGTTTCTTTGCAGTGGCTAGGCAAACCATAAAGAGAGTTCTGCTAAGGGTTAAGTGGTCCTTTTGGAGATTATGAATAGCAGCAGGGTCAATGGCCAAATAAAGGGAGGATGTCCACGAGATTAGTGTTTCTTTGCAGTGGCTAGATGAACCATAGAGAGGGTTCTGCTAAGGGTTAAGTGGTCCTTTTGAAGATTATGGATAGCAGCAGGGTCGACAGCCAAATAAAGGGAGGATGTCCACGAGATTAGAGTTTCTTTGCAGCGGTTAGGCAAATATTGAAAGGGTTCTGCTAAGGGTTAAGTGGTCCTTTTGAAGATTATGGATAGCATCAGGGTTGACGGTCAAATAAAGGGAGGATGTCCATGAGATTAGTATTTCTTTGCAGTGGCTAGGCGAACCATAGAGAGGGTCCTGCTAAGGGCTAAGTGGTCCTTTTGGAGCTTATGGATAGCAGCAGGGTCAACGGCCAAATAAAGGGAGGATGTCCATGAGATTAGTGTTTCTTTGCAGTGGCTAGGCAAACCATAGAGAGGGTTCTGCTAAGGGACAGTTATTAGTTGCTCGCCCGAGAGTGGAGACGTTCAGCAGCAGGAAAATGAAAGTGATCTTCTAGCATTGGAATGTTATTTCCAGGTGGAATATATAAGACAATGTACAACTTTTTTTGAGTGGTTAATTTAAAGAAGGAGATCAATATCTCAGCATTTTGGAACTGAGGGATGTGGTCTTTGTATGGGGAAATATTGAGGGCATTAGGGTAAATAATGGCAACACCATGTCCTTTTTTCTGTGGTCTATCTGCCCTAATAATACTAAAGTTTGGAGGGGGAAGCTTAGAGTTTTGAATAGAGGGTTTTAACCAGGTTTCTGTGACTGCTAGCATGTCAGTTTTGCTTTCAGAGAGCCAGGCATGCAGCGTAGAGGTTTTATTACAGATACTTTTGAAATTAAGCGTAGTTATGTGTGGTGATTTAGAGCATTTGGAGAAATTAGAGTTTATGAGGTTGTAAGAGTTAGAGGGTCCTGGATTGAGGTGAATGTCACCAGATCAAGTAAGGATGGAAAGGATATGAAAAGAATGGAGAATGAGGTAATAAAGTCTAGAAATTACGTAGTGAAGGGAGTGGAAGTGGGAGTTAGATACATAATGTAAGGTGTAGTTTGAATGGAGTAAGTATATCTTAGCACATAGAAAAGGATTTGTGTGATAAAGACTAGGGATAAATTGTAAGTAAGTATTAAATGGAGTACAAGTTAAAAAGTTTATTTTAGGAGGTAGAGAAAGAGGGTTTAGTGATGTGGCACTTATTATAGTTATGAGGAGTGGGGTAAAAGGGAACAGGGGTAATGTTTGATAATAAATGGGAGGCATTTGTGATACTATGGTGAAAACATAGGATGTGATGACATTGAGTTGAAAGGAAGTGGAGGAGAGAATAATGCGGGACAGTGACTGGCTGAATGTGGAGAGGGAGTGGTTAGAACAGTATAAATGTGATGAAAGAGGAGGTGGGTGGGTATGGGGGTAGGGCAGGGGAGCGGAGTGAGCCCAAGCACAGCAAGGGCAAACGGAGTAGGCAGGGCCTTGAATGCCTGGGATTCTTGTGAAAAAAAGTATCGGTAAGCTCAAGGTGTACTTGTTGGTTTATACAAGTAGAGGTAAAGGCAGTTGCAGGGAAGTCAAAATAGTAAGCCTTTGTGTGTCTTTGTTAAGGTATTCTAGTTATATATAAAGTGGAACTGAGCCAAAGTTCTTATCAAGATAAAGGAGAATGCCTTATAAATAGAGCGGAAATGATGAATCTATACACTGTAATAAGACTCTAGAAAAAAAAATGAGAGACAGGAATGGGGAAGTATAGCCAGCTCGCCTTGGTAAGGTGCGGCTAATATTGGGAATTTAATGTAAGTAAAATAAAACTCAAAAATTCAGTAAAGGAGAACCTACAAATTGCTTGAATTCTTTTTGTTGGCTGAAGGGCAGTTGGAGCGGCTTTTGAAGTTTGCATGAGGAACTGAAGGCTGAGTATATGGTTGCGTCATGTTGGGTATATAGTTAACACTCGTACTGCTCCTGTACATATATCAAATACAACAGTAAGAGCAGTATAGAAATGAATGTGATAGGTTAAAGAATACAAGGAGTGGACATCCATTATAAAAAGCAGTAGATAGAGAAGGGTTAGAAAAAGAGTAAAAGAATGAAAAGAAAAGGCCAGTAAAAAAGAAGGCAGCAAACAGCTGAATTACAAGCCTGTTAGTGTTTCAGAGTCTGAAGATATTAGGCAGGATAGTATGCTAAACATAAAACACAATAGCTACTCAGAAACAGATGCAATTCAAAATTCAAATCAGAAAAAATACAGTAGCTACATAATTCAAATGCAGTTCAGAATAAATTCCAATTGCCAATAGTATCAAACAGATCAAATATCACTTGTAAAATGCATAGTGAATAAGTGTTACTTTAAACATGATATAAACAGTTGCAACATTAGAGACTGGCTAGCAGTTTACCAGATTAAAGATCAGCAAAAATGCAGTCAGATATACGCAGAAATAAAAAATGCTATATACAAAGGTAACAGAGCAAGCAGTTGGCTTATTATAGGACTAATTAGATGAATCTGCCTTTACACAGGGAATCCCGCAACTACTAACTGTTATGCTTTTCTCAAAAAGAATACTCCATACCTGTACACAACTAACATCGCACTTTCTTGTAGAATGAGTGTGTGCAAGATTATCGTATTGCACTATCAACCAGAAACAGAAAAAAGCTAAATAGTACACTTACTTACAATGTATTACAATGTAATGCATTTCAAAAATTATAATGGGTTCCTGCCATTAGCATTTGCACATCACCAGACGTGGTTAGGCTGAGGAACAGAGCGAAAAAAGGAAAAAAGATGGCACGAGTCACAATGAAAATGGTATTATACTTTGCAAGGCATGATGGGAGATGTAATATTTGTCAAGGGAGAAGAGAAAGAAGGCAATAGAAGTGGTAAAGCAAAGGTAAAGGTACCTGTCACATGAGGCAGGACCTCAAATGCCTGAGATTCTTGTGCAAAAAAAGTATCAGTAAGCTCAAGGTGTACTTGTTGGTTTATACAGGTAGATGCAAAGATAGTTGCAGGGAAGTCAAAATAGTAAACCGCTGTGTGTCTTTGTTAAAGTAATCTAGTTATATATAAAGTGGAACTGAGCCAAAGTTGTTATCAAGATAAAGGGGAGCTGAAATGATGAATATATGCACTGTAATAAGACTCTAGAAAAAAATGAGAGAGAGAGACAGAGGAATGGGGAAGCAGAGCCAGCGAGCCTCGGTGATGTGCGGCTAATAATGGGAATTCAATATAAGTAAAACTAAACTCAAAAATTCAGTAAAGAAGAACCTACAAATTGCTTGAATTAATTTTGTTGACTGAAGGGAGGTTGGAGTGCCTTTTGAAAGGAGCTTCAGGAACTGAAGGCTGAGTATATAGTTGTGTCAGTTAGGCAGAAGTAGTTGTTGGGTGTATAGTTAGCAAGCGTATTGTTCAGTGAATTACAATTCACTTAACGCATATAATGCTTCACAAAACGTATAATGGGTTCCCACTGTTAGCATTTGCACATTACCAGATATGTCTAATGCACAGGTCCGTAGGCAGCCTGCAGTTTTGTGTCATACATAATCCTGTCACAAAACATAATATACAAAATTAACACTACAGAAGACAACTGACAGTTTTGATCAAACTCTGTGACTAGGAACGGTTTATGTGGAGGTGGATGAAAGAAGAGAGCATCCCAGTCAGTCCTTGTTCTATTTAAGAAGGCTGTACAAAGGCAGTAGTATGGCATTACATGGAAGATTGCATATCATTCCACAAGGAAAACTCATCTTTGGGAGAGAAATACTGCTGATCAGAAAAATGTGGTTAATATCCACAGAATTATATTTAGTAGAGTAAGTCCAGGAAAGCTAAAAATTATGAAAATGGCAGCATTTGGCAGGCACTGTATGTGGTCCTAAAGCTGTTGTCTGTCAATGGATATGGCAGAGGTTAAAACTTCCACCACAGCTTATTTTTGATGGGACTGTTTTTTTGTTTTTTTTTCTAATAAAATTTCTTGATTGAGTGAAAGGAGGCATTTAGGTGTACAATGTGAATGCAGACTTCAGAAAAAGGTAGAGGCCATTGTTATTTAAGAATACACAAAAATTCAAATTAGACATTAAATGTCACATGGAATATATCAATATGGGAATTCTTAGGATGATTCCACAGACACAGAGCTACAACATTCTCAGTTTTTAAGTCTTTATTGTTTGCTCTTAAAGCAATGACTTTATGTGTGAATGATAAGAATCTAATGTTTATGTTTTTTTACCTGAGTAAATGAACTGGTTTATAACAGGACCTTTTCAGCTGTGACTTGGGCCACAACTGCATAGCTTTCAAACTAACTCCAGAAAAAAGGGACAAATCCAGAAATAATAACATATTAGTACTGTTAACTTGAGAAGATGGCAAAATAACGGAATGTGAATTGATATGCATTTTCTAAGAAAAATAAGGCTATACCACTAATTATTGTCATTTTCTATTAAGTTTAATGTATCATCTTATCTCAAAAAATCATCAATTTTAGGAGGAATTAGTAGGGACAGAGCAAAATTGTAAGCCAATGTCAGAGATGTCCCTGAAAATCAGGTACAGTTGAGAGGTATAGCCCCAAGGGCAAGGAATACCTATAGACAATTTAAAGTAGTGAATCAGACTTGTTTTTGGGAGGTGGGAGGAATATGCAGTACACAGATGGAGAAAAACACTCCGAAATAGTGTGAGTTTTTCTACAGGTGAACACTACAATGTACTAGGCTTTAGCAGTAAGTGGTAAAGAGACTATTTCCTTTGGATTTGAATTTGTCTCCCTTGGCATCTCTGTATATGATGTTTGAATCTAAGAAAGTAACAGAAACTGTGTCTAATAGGTCTTAGTTGTCTGATAAAACAACATGTGACAGTCACTGTATATCAGCAATTAGACTATTTTGATTGCATGCCTGCACTTCAGAGCTATTAAACTCCTCCCTCTTGCTAAGGGGATTCACAACAGTCGGTGTTAACCAACTGCTACATAATACTCTAGGGAGGAACGCAAGAGAGCAGGCTAAGTACAGCACAATTTTCATTATTCTTAAATTTCATGTGAGTAATGATCCATAGTTGCATGGTAATGCAATAATACATTTCCATTAAAAGGTTCTGGGGACTTCTCATCAAGCATTATTTTAAGATTTACAAAATTGCTGAAACTGGATAATACCATTACATAAAAGAATGAATACTACTTAGCATCAGAAATGCATTTTGTACCATTATAGTATGCATGTCTCTACTGTAGCTACACAAAACCAATAACAGCAAGTTAAACACAACTGTTGGCAAGACACTACCGGTGTCGCTCATGGTTTATTTATTTATTTTTATTTAGCAGGTAAGCTGAACTGTTCTACAGGGAACCCTTTTCACTTGCAGCCTAGTTAAAATAAAACATAAAGTGTACAATTTACTTTGTGGAGAAACGATAAAAGACTGGGATTCATAAAACCACACAATGCTTTTACACAGCATTAAATTAAGGAGAATGATGTGCAACAAGTCAGATAAATAGATATAGATGCATAAAAATCACAAATTTTACATGGAACAAACCAAAAATATGAGGCAAAAATCTGGACATTCTGTGAAAATCTGGACAGTTGAGAGGTATGGGCAGTTCTCTGGCATGTTGGGTAAAAGACTGCATATGATATCAGAGTCCTAAACACAGTAGAATTATAATAGGTCTGGGGGAGTGCCACTACAGTCCTTAAGGGTCATGTGTGACCTCAGGACCATGGCTTCGGAGAATGCCTAAGGCAGTCCACATATACCAATGTGCACTATGCAATGGTAGGCAGCTGTAACCACTGGCAGATAGCCTCAATAAGGGCAGTGGATATCAGCACAGTGCCCACAGCAGAGACAAGTGTGAGTGTTCACTGTAAACTAGTGACCCTGTACATAAAAATGGGGAGGAAATGGGGTGCCAAGGGAAAAGGGGAAGAATAGCAGAAAGCAGATCGAAATACAGAAGGATAACTACAGGAAAATGATGGTGGGGGAAGGAACAGTATTTTCATGTTTAGGGTTAGAGACACATTTTTTATTTCAAAAGAAAAGGGTAGATAGGGAAGCTACCAAGGGATAGCTCTGTGTGTGATATAGGGAGAAGGGCATATGTCAAACAGAAACATAGGACAAACAAACAAAACAGAAAGGGAAGGCACATTCACAAAAGATGGGAAGGAGGGTGCATTGGCACATACACACTGAGGATGTACAAGCAGTGATGGGGAGAGTTAGACAATGAACCAGGAATGGAGATTGCTCTGAGGATCAGACACAGAGAGCATGAGTAACTTCAACACTCTCCTGAGAGGCCAACCGGCTAGGCACTCAGCACCAGATGCAGCAGTTTCTGGAAACCAAGGTGGTCTGGTCACAATTCCTCTTTTACAATTTGTACAGAAGGGCAGCAGAAGGGGGAAAGATTATCAGACATGCAGATGATAAAACCAGCAATGCAGTTGTGAAATGGACTGCCACTCAACATATACTCGACTGCCTGCAGATATGCTCTTGCCTTCTGCATTAGCCAAAAACACTAGGTAGATGCTCACCGCAAGCTGGAAAAAGAAGCACATACTGTTAAGTATACATATGCAACAGTAAAGAAGTAGAAGGCAATGGCACAGAGAAAATGTTTACAATACATTTCTGGCTCCTACTTACATGAAACAGTGGTAATAAAACATGTAAGTCTAAGGTAGATTGGTAGGTGACTTACTAACTTACTTCATTACAAGGCTATGATGAAACTTCCTGCTGGCTCTAGCTGTGGGTTTTTAGAAGAGTTGTCAAGAGTAAGACAGCAGTACATTCCTGACAACTGCAAGCCTGCCCTACGTACTTATGAGGTTGTTAATGTTATTACATGCACAGAACACAGAAGTAACTTTGTTTCCCAAATTCTGAATGTGAATGGAGAAGGCAAGAGATGGGTAAATCCAGATCTCAAGATCTTTTATTGACTGCACATCATGTACTGGACCACTATCAAGGTCATTAATGTTAAGGTTACTGTGTAGATAGATAGTTAATTAGTTAATTAACCAGGCATGTGAACTCATCCAAAGACCCTTTTCAGCTATGGCCTGGGCCGAAAAGCAAATATACAAAGCGCAATACATGTAACATTCATATAGAGAGCATATATGCATTATTTTATGGGGCAGATATAATATCAATAGAACACAGTTAGTAACAAGATACAATACAGTAATAGTCATTATGTACACAAGTTTTCAATTGCAAAACATTTAGCAATGCATAGAGTAGTGTTAACATTATTGCAGTGTAATTTATTTACATATACATACAACAGATACAAGTCCAAAACCATCTTGAAAGAGGTACCACTGTAAACTGTCTTGCCTTAAAGAAATGCAACAGGAAGTGGTTTTGGCTGGTAAGGTAAAATTGAGGGAGACTTGTAAATGGCTATACTATGAATGCTCAGCAGTACTTGTATTAAGCAGACATAGTAGTGAGATGGTTGGCAGTGGTTAAGATAAAGCAGTTGGTAAGCAGAAATCACAAATGAGCACTATTGTTTGTGGGCAAGGATTCTTTGCCATCAGGGAACTTAGAAGTAAATGCAACCTTAAGTGAAAAAAATAAAGAGATTATCAGGTGAAGAAGTACAGGTGGTTATAGTACCTTAGCCTACATGAAGTCTTAGTTACTACCTCATGAAACATGATCATTTGCACAGCCTGACTAAGTGAGACTAAAAGTTATTTTTAAACATTAGTAGTTCTTATTTTTTTTTTTTACATTCTCTGTTATTTAATTCCGGCAGCTATGGGCTATATTGGAAAAAGTTCTTTTAGAGATTACGAATATGAAGGAAGGCTTTACTACATGACTTTGACCTGTGCTAAGAAGAAAGTAGGTTTGTTGGCTTTCAAAAATTAAGGCGTTGACAACAGCTGCCATTAAGCAATTTACAGGACAGTGTATTTAATACTTGGTAGGATCATAGTCTGTACAGAGAGATAGCTGTAATTTGCTATGGTATTGCTATGTTCTATGACTGGCAAGGGGCACACATCTGGGAATTTCATTCTCAGTTGTTTGTAGTACTGCAGTGTTATGAAGAAAAGCCATCAAAGTAATGGGGAGCACACATTGTAATCCTAATATTAATACTTTGAGCACAATGGTTATTCTAACTTCTTGAGAGAATCATCATCATCTCCTTTCGGCTGTTCCCGTTAGGGGTCGCCACAGCGGATCATCTGTTTCCATTTCTTCCTGTCCTCTGCATCTTGCTCTGTCACACCAACTGTCCTCTCTCACCACATCCATAAACCTTATCTTAGGCCTTCCTCTTTTCCTCTTACCTGGCAGCTCCATCCTTAGCATCCTTTTCCCAATATACCCAGCATCCCTCCTCAGCACATGTCCAAACCAACGCAATCTCGCCTCTCTTGCTTTGTCTCCAAACATTCCAACCTGAGCTGACCCTCTAATATACTGATTCCTAACCCTGTCCATCCTAGTCACACCCAGTGCAAATCTTAACATCTTTAACTCTTCCACATCTTGCCTTTTTGTCAATGCCACCATCTCCAGCCCATATAACATAGCTGGTCTCACTACCCTCTTGTAGACCTTCCCTTTCACTCTTACTGGTACCCATCTGTCACAAATCACTCCTGACACTCTT
The DNA here is from genome assembly GCF_019279795.1 of Protopterus annectens. Lineage (NCBI taxonomy): Eukaryota > Metazoa > Chordata > Ceratodontiformes > Protopteridae > Protopterus > Protopterus annectens. The sequence goes on along the minus strand of NC_056739.1, from coordinate 1,211,445,197 downwards.
CTCCACCCTACGTGTACTCTCTTCTTCACCTCTCTTCCACACTCACCATTACTCTGAACTGTTGATCCCAAGTATTTAAACTCATCCACCTTCACCAACTCTACTCCCTGCATCCTCACCATTCCTCTATCCTCCCTCTCATTCACACACACACACACATATTCTGTCAGTCCTGCTGACCTTCATTCCTCTCCTCTCTAGAACATATCTCCACCTCTCCAGGGTCTCCTCAACCTGGTCCCTACTCTCACTACAGATCACAATGTCATCCACAAACAGCATAGTCCATGGGCCTCCTGTCTGATCTCATCTGTCAACCTGTCCATCACCACTGCAAATAAGAAAGGGCTCAGAGCTGATCCTTGATGTAATCCCACCTCCTCCTTAAATGTATCTGTCACTCCCACTGCAGTCCTCACCACTGTCACACTACCCTCGTACATATCCTGTACCACTCTTACATACTTCTCTGCCACTCCCGACTTCCTCATACAATACCACAACTCCTCTCTAGGCACCCTGTCATATGCTATCTCTAAGTCCACAAAGACACAATGCAACTCCTTCTGACCTTCTCTGTATTTCTCCAACAACACTCTCAGTGCAAAAAGATGCATCTGTAGTGCTCTTTCCTGGCATGAAACCATACTGCTGATCACTAATCATCGCCTCCCTTCTTAACCTAGCTTCCACTACTCTTTCCCATAACTTCAAGCTGTGACTGATCAATTTTATCCCTCTGTAGTTACTGCAGCTCTGCACATCACCCTTATTCTTAAAGATAGGTACCAAAACACTTTTTCTTCACTCCTCAGGCATCCTCTGACTTTCCAAAATTTCATTAAACAATCTGGTTAAAAATTCCACTGCCATTTCTCCTAAGCACCTCCATGCTTCCACTGGTATGTCATCTGGGCCAACAGCCTTTCCATTCTTCATCCTTTTCATAGGTGTCCTTACTTCCTCCTTGCTAATCTGTATACATTTGAGATTTTATAACATACTTTGGGCTGCAGCAGAACCTTTTTATTGTTACTGCAATATGTGGTGTTAAAAGCAGGTTAAGATCCAAGGTAAGGCCCATATACTACTAATAACTGACAACAGGCAGTGGCGTACCACAGGGGTCTGTGATGACGACATTGTTATTATTTCTAAGATGTTGAGAATTCTCCAGATAACATAATACTGAGTGGTATTTATGATCAACCTATTAGTAGTAGGTCAGTTCCGCAATACAGAGAAATTGTTTATTATACAATGCCTACTCTAAAACGTGCACGCTGATTGGCCAGCCCAACCAGCGTGCCGTTAAATCCTCAATATACTAGCGGAAAAGGTCCGTCGCCGGACTTTTCGTTAGTATAAACTACTGTCTCGCTATGTTAAAAGAGTTTAACATAGCGACACAGATTAAAAAGCAATGGAGATCTCCGTTGCTTTTTTTAAAGCTGTCTCGCTATGTTAAACTCCTTTAACATAGCGACACAGTGAGTAAAAAGCAACGGAGATCTTGCGATCTCCGTTGCTTTAAACCTGTCTCGCTATGTTAAAAGAGTTTAACATGGCGAGACAGCTTTTAAAATAAGCAGCGGAGATCTCCGTTGCTTATTTTAAAGCTGTCTCGCTATGTTAAACCCATTTAACATAGCGAGACAATAAAAGCAATGGAGATCTTGCGTTCTCCGTTGCTTTTGCCCACACTCTGATGTACTGCGTAGGCATGCAGTACATCAGAACTGTGAACACCAGACAGCTGCGGAAGGGCAGCAAAGAGGCATTATACAATGCCATTATTTAAGAAAAGTAATTATTTCTTTTCTTAAATAATGTCATTATAATAATAACCACTTCTGGTGTGGGTAATGCTGGATTACCCACGGTTGTCTTTGTTTGGTTCCTCGGGCCGCCTCGGACCAAACCACGCCAACCGTGGGTAAATCCAGCATTACCCACACCCAGGTGTGGGTTATTGCTATAATAGTTCCTTGGATATATTATTGGCCTAGCAACCATTTGAACTGTTGGATCCTGCATAAGTAAGTCCATAAATACAAAGACTGAATGGACAAAAAATAGACTTGTATATACCCAAGTCTCAGATGTCCATTTCTCAGAATATTCCCTCTTCTCTGATGTAGGGCGATCTTGGAGTTCAGTGGGGGGGGGGGCTTACCCCCCTTGTAAAAAAGTAAGTTTAAAGGAGAAGAGTGATGTTCAAGACTCTCTTCTCCAGCACTTTCAGTCTTTTGTTCAGTCTTTTGGCACTCGGCATTACTAGCGTCAACATTTCAATAGGGACCCTATTGGTATTCTTACTTGATTTGGTGATCACAGTGTCGTCAACATGAAGAAGATAATTTAAATTTAGAAGATCCTGTCTCATTGATAAATAGAGAGACTAAAGTTGCCCCAATAAAACCCCTTTGATACAACTGAGGTTATTTCACAATCCATTTGTTTATAAGTTATGCAATATAGAAGGACTGACTTAAACAAACACATGTTGGTCAAAAGTTAGGTCACTGTCCACACAAATTCCCAAATCCCGAACAACTAGGTCAACTGTTAGGGGCATGTTGTAAATGTATTAGTTCCCTGGTGTAGATGACTTTCCAAAGGATGCAGTAATGTATTTTTTGGCATTTAGTCTCAGATCATGATTTTGACACCAGTTATTTATTTGAAACTAACCTTCCTGCAAGATGGCTAAGTCACTTGGGGATTCAGTGACTGTTCCTAGCTTTCAGTTATCTACAAGCTTAGGCAAAGCCCTGTGGTATTTCCTTTTACTTCAGAAAAGTAGATGGCAAACAGGAGAGGTCGCATCATGGAATCCTGGGGAACTCTGTTGGTGACTGTTCTGTTTGTGGAGGTAACTTTGATCACGTCAGGTTATTCTTTGTGTACCGTTTTGTTCAAAGAAGAAACTTTAGAGAGTAACCTGACCTTAGACTATAATGTGTTTGCAGTAGTAAGGGAAGCATTCTGTGTTGCTCAGCTTGCAAGCAGGAATATGACACCTAGGAATATGACACTTAGGCCCAAGGAACTTATTGTTCCACTATATTTGACCCTCATCAGACCGATCTTTGAGTACAACACTGAATTTCAACAAACTTTTTTCAAAATTTGTGCCAGATATCAAAACTTCCACAGCATACTACTCAGTTTTGGCACTTAGAAGCAAATTTTATTGCATAAAGACAACGGAGCATAAAACACTGAACTACCGCCTCAGCTTATGCCTTCTAGGGTCAAAATTTTGTAAAACACTCAAGCAAACAAATATATACCAAAGCCAATTAGTTAATTATTCAGTTACCATTCTGAAGTTCTTAAAGTGGCAAAGACACAAATAGCTACAAAATACACAGACACTACACAATGTAATGGGAGGCTGGCATAATGGTTAAGGTGGTTGCCTTACAAACACAAGGTACAGGGTTTGATTCTCACATGGGATAATTGGCTAGGCTTAAAACAGTCCATAAGGGCAGTTAGCCTAGTACTAATCTATGAACCTATGATAGCGGAGTGCATGTTTGTCCTATGTATTCTGAATGCTCTCCTTTTAAGGTATTTTTAAACCATTCATTATATAAACCTATAGATGATAATGTGGTAAGCCGAATTGTGTGATTAACTGTTTCAAATGCATGTTTCCTTATCTATATTATTATACATTTGGTTAGTAAATGGGTGAAGAGCTGTCAGGGTACTATATTTTGGTCTGAACCTGCACTGCCTGTCTGTCAGAATGTCATATTTGACAATGTAATCTAAGCTTTGGCTGTATAATAGTTTTTCTAGCATTTTAGTGAAAGATTTCCAAAAGAATTCTGAATTTGTCTTTAGTTGTGGATGAGTAAACTTTGAGAAGAGATATAGTTAAGGCATGTTTAAAGATATTTGGGATGATGCAGGTTGTGTGAGAGGGAATATAATTGAAGGAAACATAGGCACAAAGTATAGTACTTTCTAACCTCAATATGTTTGGGTATATTATGTAAAATATTGGATTATAGCTGTAGTTTAGGTTCTAAAGTAGTTTTTAATCTGTGCTTTAGTTGATTTTGTTGCATAGTTAAAGGCGTTTGCAGTGTTTGTTATTGCTGACAGGGTCAGTTTTCCATTGTTTTTAAACAGCACCATTTTTTTTTATATTTGCTATTGTAGCTTAGTTGTTAAACATGGGGCAGGATTCACGAAGGCTTGCACGGAGTGTAAGAGACGTGCAACACTCCATGCAAGCCTCGCGATCCAGGAACAGCCCTAAACTCCGTGTAAGAGACCAGCTAAAACGTCTCTTACACGGACTGGGCGTGGACATGCTAAATACCTCACTTGCATTTGAAAGGTATGCAAATGAGGTATATTAGCGATCCACGAAGCAGAAACCAGTCCGTGTAGGAGACGTTTTAGCTGCAGAAATGTACTCAGTTGACAACTGAGTACATTTCTGCAAATTCCACAACGGAGCGATGTCAGCTCCAAAAAAAGGTTGCATATGATTCAGGCAGCATGCCTATGGCCAAATATGTGGCCATAGGCAAGATAACCCGATGCAAAAATATTAAAAATATGATTTTTTTTTTCCTGCAATCGCCGATGTTTAAACCCAGCGCAGACCCGCGCAAACGGGCTGCGCTGTATAAAAACATAAAAAAGAAAGTTATAAACCCACAAATGTGGGTATCATGCAAGACATGGAATGACAATGCAGGGACCAGCAGACCAAAACCAACATGGCCACCGTGTAGTGGTTGCTAAGGGGGGAAGCTGAGTCTAAGACATGTAACTAAGCATTAGTAGGCAATCTCATGTAAATGAGGGTTAGGATACTGAATCCCACAGTCACATAGCAAATGAGCACGGTCTGAGTAGTGTAAGAGATACAAAAGGGGGAGGAATAGAGTAGGAGCTAGGTGACATCACTGGGGGGAATGGTAGAAAGAAACGCAGTTCATTGGAGGCCAGTGTAACATGACAGATGACAGGCACAGAACATGGAAAGAGGTGTGCCACTAGATAAGTCATGGAAAGACAAGAAATGGAAGGTGTACACTGTTACCTACACCAAAGTTTCTTGCTGGCCGTGCATGCGCGTGTGCGGAATGAACCGCGTAAGGCAGTGTCTTGTGCGTGCAAGGCAGTGTGAGCATGTGGGAGCGTGTTGGGAGATGTTTAACACTGTTTGCACGGGTGTGCGTGTAGGCAGTCTGAGGATGTAGGAGGCTGTTGGCAGGCGTGTAACGGTGTTTCTTGGCGTGTGTGCGTTTAAACCTGAATAAGTAGATCCTTAACCGTGTAAGCGTGCGTAGCGTAAGCCACTGTGAGCGTGTTTCAGATAGTATGCAACTTGCTCCCCCCTGAGGAAACAGAGAGGAAAAAGGAAGAAACAGAATTAATAGGAAGCTAGCAGGGATAACTGCTGAAGCTGGCAGGTGAAAATAATTAGAAGCAGGCAATTACACAGGCAGAATAGTAGCCCAGCCCAGCACTTAAAACTCTGCAAACAGTAGTGCAGGATGTTCTCATTAAGAGACACTGCAAGACAGGAGTAAGCTAATAAAAGTGAAAACTGAAAAAGCTGAACTCAGAGCAGAAATGCTAGGGGCTGCCATAGCTGTCATAATGAGACATAGGCGACTTGCTGAGGGTGGTGACAATGCAGATGGTGCCAGACAACCCACAGTGAGGAGACGGAGAAGAGTGTACAGGCCCAGGGTCACCTACCACGGGTTACATGAGCTGGAGATAGTAGAGCGCTATAGAGTGGACAGAGAGCTCCTGCAGCAGATTGTTGAGCTGTGCAGGCCACGCCTCACACACAGAACCAACAGAGGGGAACCCATCCCAGTGGAAACCAAGGTATGTGTTGGCCTAAGAATACTAGCAACAGGTACCTTCCAGAGACCAACTGGCGATATGATGGGGATATCACAGGCATCAGCCTCCAGGGTACTACACCAGTTCCTGGATGCCATGTCAGCACATGTCGGTGATCATGTATATTTCCCCAATGCCCGTGAGGTATTGGCCAGCAATATGCGTCTCTTCCAGCAAATAGTGGAATACCCTAAGGTACTGGGTGCTATAGACTGCACGCACATATGCATCAAAGCACCAGCAGGAGAGCGGGGTAGGGCCTACATAAACCGCAAGGGCTTCCCCTCCATCAACTGCCAGGTCGTGTGTGATGCCCAGGGCATAATAATGAATGTGTGTGCTGGCTGCCCTGGGAGTTATCACGATTCCCACATCTGGCATTTGACGCAGCTGTACCAGACATTTGCCAATGGGGACATCCCACACAGACACCTAGTGGGGGATGCAGGTTATGCACTGGAGCCGTGGCTGATGGCACCCATCAGAAACGCACACACACCTGAACAGGAATGCCATAATGAGGCACACGCACAAACACGTAATGTGATAGAGCGTGTGTTTGGGCTGCTCAAGTCACGGTTCCGGTGTCTGGACACATCTGGTGGAGCCTTGCAGTACACACCAACTACATGTACCCAAATTGTCATGGTATGTGCTATGCTACATAATATGATCCTGCAAAAACAGCTGCAGCAGGACCAGCATAGGGCCGGGCCAAACAGCCCCCCACCATTGCCAAGGCCATCACAGGCAGAGCGTGACTCGGAGGAGGAACAACCTGAGCCTGCCCCAGTAGGCAGAAGGAGGCGTGCCCAGTATGCCCTGGCCTTGGCAAAGAGGCAACGCATAGCACATACATTGGCTCAGTAGGAACCTGAGGAATGATACCCCTCTCTGACTCACTCATATAGTAACAGGGATGCCTAACGTGACACAACCTGCTCTCAAACATGTACAGGGAAGTGTAATATGCGCATCCGACAGAGGCAGCCCTGCTGCACCACCTGAGGCATGAATGCTATGTGTTAAGTAATGTAACACCAAGTACTATATGCACACCTGAGGACCCTGACTAACATCCTACCCTCACCAAGCATCATGCCACAACATGACAACGAGATGATCAAGTGCAACAATTGACTGAAGTATCGCAGTTAGTGAAAGGGGACCCAATGTGTGCCAGTCTGGGATGACATGCTGAGCATGACATGATGCACCACCTGCTAGGACTGGCGTGCACCTATCAGTGCAGGCCGTATGGATACTGGAAAAGGCTGTTGTCACCCACAGTGTGCCCTGAATAGGTAAGGCTCAAAACACAAACCTATCTCCATAGGTACCAGAAGGGATAAGAATAAGATAAGGGATAAGTCGAAACAGCAAGATGCATGCAGTCTAAACTCACCCAGTATGGAGAATGTTGATAACTGTGCTGTAACAGACAACTGAGGCAAGGCACACAACAGCACCCTAACACTACCAGGTTACACCTCATACTGTGCTGTACAGCCTCAAAACTTGGAACAAGCTACAAAAGGAGGGTGACTAGCAAGAATTGTCAAGGATAACCACACCCCCATGTCGGTACCACAACAAAAAGCAGCATGGACTAGCCATGCTCAAGTAACAGTGGCTAAAACTGCCCCCCAGTTCATAGCCTGCTACAGACTACTGTCCCAACACCAGGAACTGCATCCAGCCTATGCTGGAATACATGAATATATCAAGTCCTCCAACCCACATTATATTGGGTGACTGCAAATACCCAGACATAGACTGGGAGCATTATACTAGCTCCAACAGTGTCGGACAAAGGTTCATAGAATCCACAAACCAAAAGGCACAGGAACAACGTACCACCCCCACAAGAGGGGTAAGCATACTGGATGTGATAATCAGCAACATGGGTACTGGATGTCAAGTTGAGAAGTGTATTGCTCACTGGTAAAACCAGACCATAGAGTAATCACACTGGATATACAAATCCTGATCACAGTCCCTGGCTGGGAAACCACAGTGGAAAACATGTGTTAAGCAATATCTGCACTCCTCCAAACTGATGTGGAATCCATGAAAGGTCCCGTGCAGGTGCAAAATATGGGCCACACCTCAGAACGTGTAATACAGCCATTCCATGAACACTGCCAGTAATGCTTGGATTATGCAGTCCTAAATTAAAACAAGACACAGTGCCTAAATCTGGCAAGGTGGACACCAGCCATAACCAAAACATGCAAGAGAATGAGGAAGCTACTACATGATAGAGCAAACATGAACAATGAAGTAATCACTGATCAGTAGTATGGCAATAACATCTTTCCACACATGCAATCCACTAAGGCCAGCCACAACAAGTGGAATCTGTGAATCCTGAGGCAATGTCACACCTGCCCCAAGTACACAGACAACCCCCAACTCCACCCAAGAAATACAAAAATATGTGAGAGATGCAACCATCCATCCAAACTGGAGGCTGAGCTCCCTCAACGCAGTACTCCCAAAACAAGTCAGTAGGAGAAGGTAACCACACACACCACAAACACAGTCCCACATAGACCTATCACAACTGCAAACCAAACACATAAACACAGACAAACATTCCCGGAGGCACAAATTACAAACACAGCACACCAACAGAGGCCTCTAAAGCAGACACCCAATCAAACAGCCTCCAAACATAGCACATGCAACATATAGCACACAAAGCTGGTGTGCCAAACAGTCACAGGACAGACGTAGAAACAACATGCCTGATACAGCTGTAATAGGTGACTCCATAGTCAGACACACTGCTGTCCCGCACACCAGACTGAACAAGGGAAAGGGTACAGTAAGCTGCCCGTAGGCTGCCACAATATGCCACATAACAGAAGTATGTAGGTCACTCCAAAGCAAGTAGAAATATGATGCAGTCATAGTCCATGCTGGTGTGAATGACCTGAGATGTACCGCCCTAGACTACATGAAAAGAGACATAGATGAGCTATCTGATTATGTAGTCCATGCTGGTATGACACTCACCGTTTGCAGCATCCTACCCTTACCAAGAGTAATGCCACAGTACAAACACGGAATGATCAGTCATAGCAAGTGGCACACTTACTGGTGTTATTCCAAGGGGATCAATGTCTGTCTGCTTGGGATGTCATGCTTGACAAGCCACGCAGCTGTCCTTGGGATGGCCTGCACCTGTTACCCCTGGGCGTCTGAATATTGGATAAGGCCTTTGCCACCTCCATAGAGCCTTTTGTAGGCAAGGCTGAAAAGACTGACCCACCACCCTAGAAAACATAAGTGGGAAGAAACATAAGGGAAATGCTGACCAATGCCAGATGTGTACACCCCAATATGCATGCTCCTGAGGCCATCCCCAGAATGGAGAACATCGATGTCTGTGCAGTGACAGAAACCTGCTGCAAGCCTCCTGACAGCCCACCAGCACTACCAGGTTATATCACATATCATGTGTCATGGCCTCAAAACCTGGAACAAAACATAAAAGGAGGGTGAGTATCCATAGTCAGCACAGACACCCATACGTCCAGGTAACTGACAATGCACAAGGCATTGGAGTTCACACATGTGCAACTAACTGTAGGCAAGACTGCTGTGCAGTCTGTAGCATGCTACAGACCGCACTCTCACACACAATAACCCCACCCAGCCATCCTGAAGACAATGGACAGTATGAATGTCCCACCAAATAACAAACAAGGTACCACAAATTACCACATAGGTGATAAACCAGTATGTATGGAAAGAGTAACCAGGGACCTAGGGACACAAGTGGACAGTAACCTGTTATGTGACACCCACATTGCCAATGTGGCTAGGAAGACTGTCTACATTTGACATCGTATCAGGAAAGGAGTCACATCTACGGCAACAGAGGTCATTGTGCCCCTATACTATTCTCCAATCACACCCATAATCCAGTACAATGCCTCATATGGGATGTACCTTACCTGACACCTGCAGCAGTTAGAAAGACCTCAAAGGTACCTCACCAAGAGGATAAAGGGTCACAAATATATGTCATATGCTGCCTGGCTGTAGACACCCCAGCTGAATCCAGTCACATACTGCCTACACAGAGGCATTGCATGCCTGTTGTAGGAGGCCATGCCCAACACAGGAGTAATGGACATGCTCCACCCCAGAAAACACAAATCCATCGGAGCTGTGAGAGGAGATGTCAACCTCAACAAATAATGAAATAGGATGTGCTGGTGGGACAGATACATAATCCAGAGGCTCCCCACACCCTGGACCAGAATCCCATTCCATGTCAGGCAGAGCCCCTCACTGACACTCTTCAACAGGAATCTTGCCAAGTGGATGGATGATTGTAGAGTTACACTGGGGGTCTTCACTGTGTCATGTCCAGACAGAGGCACAGCAAAGCAAAACATAAATGGCCATAATATGCACATAGCAAGGGGTGTCAAAAGCCACACACACTCTGGCTAGGCTAACAAATGCCCAGGGTGGATAGCCTAGTATGACCCTATGAACCTATGAAGATACAAATTGTACATGACACTAAGGATAATCCCAAGGCTTTCACAACTGATGGTAGGAACCATGTTGGGAATTCACAGATATGCCCTGAATCACACAAATATCACAAACACACACACATATTGCCAACATACATCCTGACAGGTGCAGTGCAACCCCGAATGCAGAATATCTATCCCAGCAGACTGCTGGCCCCCTGACATTCCAGATGCTGAGGTAACAGCCAACATCTACAAAGCAAAACACACAGCAGTAATGGTATGAGATGTTGTCCTGGGCTTAGTGCAACATGGACTCCAAGATGAATGGAATGCCAAACCACACTACTGCTCAATGTCAGCCTTACCACAGAATATGTACCCAAAGAGCAGTGTACAACAACAGTGGTCCTTCTCAACAAAGGTGTTGCCTGAATGGATACTGAACACTACTACCCCAGAATCCTGAGAAGCTCAGTTTGCACAGCTATGGAAAGGATCAGCATGTACCACAGACATAAAGATATTGGGGACCTACTGACACGGACCCAACCCAGTGTGGCCTTCCCAAGTGCAGATCCTGCCCGTAACCATGTTTGACTCAATTGAAACAGCCATTAAGGTCATTGATGAGGGCAATGTGCTCCACACAGTGTATCTGGACCTTGCAAAGGCTTCTATACAATACCCTACGTGTTCATTATAGATAGGCTCACCAGCTTAAATATAAACCCACATGTCAGTAGAGGGTTGCAAACCAGACCAAGGACAGAACAGACATGGTCAGACATGCTGCAGCCATGTCAGACTACAAACCAGATATAACTGGCATCCCACAAGGCTTTGTCCTGGGATCTCCCTCGTCTGGTATATATGTCCCATAGGTACAGGCAAACATGGAAGGACTGTGTCCGAACATGTTTGCAGAGGACTACAAACTGCTCACCACATATGATCCACCAGCTGACACAAGCATCCCACAAAGGGCCCACATAGAAACAGACAACTGGTGCCATAGCCATGTCAGCAAGCTAAGTGCAGAAACGTGTATAGTCAGCCCCGTGGATATACAGTAAGTGCCCACCAATTACCACATAGGTGTTAACCCATTATGTAGTTAACATGTAATGAGAGACCTGGGGACACAAGGTGATAGATATCCTGCATTGGACAAACATGTGCTGTAGTGTTTACAGAAACATACCATATACCCACCTAATCACGAAGGCTGTCAGATCTAGATAACGGGAGGTCATTGTGGCTCTGCAGTCATCCTTCATCAGTGGTACAATTGACTACAATAGCCCCTGTGGGATGTACCTCAGCAGACACCTCCATCAACTGTAAAGTCCCCAACAGTACCTCATCAGGAGTATCAAAGAGCTTGCACAGATGCCATGTGTTGCCTGTGTTGCTGGCATCAATAAACATGCTGCACCTTGTACAATCTGAATGGCAGTGAGCTATGCACATGAGAGACCTGAACCCCAGCACTGACTTACATAGGACAAGCTGTACTGCGTGCTCCATAACACAGAAGCCACCCCCAGCACAGGCTACCCATAGAGTCACTTATCAATCTTCCTCAATAGGAATCCTGATGAGTGGATGGGAGATGGTAGATTTATCCTGGGTACCACTGTCATGCCACAGGTAGACAGAGGCACAGTATACTAACCATGACATATGTCATGGCAAACTCCACTTACAATGTGTGTTGAAGGACAAACATACTCTCCAACTAGCATTACACATGGACCAGGGCACATCGCTAGTGTTTGCAAATGTACACCTATGTTGTGGAATACACTACCAATGTTGGACAAGCCTGGTTTAAGTAGTTCATATCTGAACAGAATGCAACATGGTCAGATGTACACAACTGGCCCGTAACCAGGCTGTTGTGCCCAGTATCGAAATGTAAAGCAGTGATAGCAGTAAAGCCCAGGATACTGCCCACCACAGTCAAAGTACTACCAGTACACTATACAGTACTACAGTGTTAGGTCAGTGTGAAAGGATGTTGACAACTGTATGCAAAGTATCCCATGCAAACACTGCAGGCACAGTATAACCCTGTTGTGTTCACACACAAAGCAGTTGTACCGTAACTACACAACATGACACACAACACACAACCATAAACGGGTGATAGTTGTTGAAGTTCACACTCATCCACAAATGTGGTGGGCTGCAGAGTCCAACATATGGAATGCTCACACTGGGCATGCTCACACACTTTGACAACATGCCATGGGAAGGCTGAACTGGGCATGCTCACACACTTAGGCCAAATCTCGGTTTAGCAGTTGGACACACATAGCTGGTATTGTTATGTGTTATTCCAGGAACCAACCACATTATAGCAGTCTGCCCAGTGCACACAGCTAAATGACTACAGAGACATACGTGATATAGTGGATCCCTCCCATATGCAAACATCTTCCACAGATGCACAAGTTGTTCATACAAACAGGGAATGCTATAGCAATAAAGATGTGCAAACAGTCTATCAGCAACAAATAATGTGCATTTGACAATTAAACATATGGGTGTAGAGGTCAACACTAGGCTGTTTGCCCTAGGGAATGACAGCTTAACCAGAGTGTGCTTGGTGTCTGCCTCCCCACAGGATGCACATTCCCCTTTCTAAACACAGATTATGTCAGCACCCTATAAGTACAGCAGGAGAAAAGAAACTTCCCAGTAATCCGAATAGCGCGCTCTGCTAATGCGGCCGTCTCAAGTGTCATAACATAGTTAGGTAGGGGTTTCAAATCCTGCAAATGCTCAGTGTGTGTGTGTGTGTGTGTGTGTGTGAGTCTGCGGGAGAGAAATGTCCCTTTTGGCAACTAGGAAAACACCCTACAGGATGCACATTCCCTTTCTAAACACCGATGATGTCAGCACCCTATAAGTACAGCAGGAGAAAAGAAACCTCCCAGTAATGCGAATAGCGTGCTCTGCTAATGCGTCCGTCCCAAGTGTCATAACATAGTTAGGTAGGGGTTTGAATCCTGTGAATAGCAAGTGTGTGTGTGTGTGTCTGAAGGGGGTTTGTGTGTGTGAGGGAAATGTCCCTTTTGGCAAATAGGAAAACCCCCTACAGGATGCACATTCCCTTTTCTAAACACTGATGATGTCAGCACTCTATAAGTATAGCAGGAGAATGGAAAACTCCCAGTAATGCAAATAGTGTGCTCTGCTAATGTGTCTGTCTCAAGTGTCATAACATAGTCAGATAGGGGTTTGAATCCTGCTATTGGCAAGTGTGTGTTTCTGGCTGAGGGGGGTTAGTATGTGTGAGGACAATGTCCCTTTTGGCAACTATGTGAACAGACTACAGGATGCACATTCCCCTTCCTAAACACTGTTCAGCAGAAGGCCATGGCTCTGGCACAAGTTGTCTGTCTCTATGATGCCCCTTTGGAAGATGCTTGTGTCAGCTGAAGAGGCGATTATGGTGGCCTGTTTGCAGTCATCTGCATATTTGGACAGCCACAGTCCGTCCGTGTTGGCCTGTACCTCCAATAAATATATACCAAACAAGAGGGTCCCAGGACTGAGCCTTGTGGGACACAACCCGTAACTGTTGTGGGGTCTGGCATAGCTCCAGCAATGCTAACCATGTGGTATCTGTCCTTGAGCCACTGTGCAATCCATCTAGTGACATAGGGCCTTATATCTAAGCTGGTGACCTTCTCTAGAATGCCAAGTGGGGTATTGTTGTGAAGGCTTCTGCAAGGTCCAGGTAGGCTGTGTGAACCACCTTCCCCTCGTCAATGGCCTTGGTGACTGTTTAAAGAAATCAACCGGGTTAAACCCGGTAGTGCTGGTGTGCTCTCAGTAGCCCTGAACCAGGCATCTGTAACTGCACAGATATCGATGTTTTCCATGCCAAGGAGTGTTTTGGGTGCACGCATCTGGAGGTTTAGATATCTGGCATTGGGTAGCATTGCTCTTAGTTTCTTATCCCTTGTGATACCTATGAAGGTGGTTTTGTCATTTGAGCCCTGCCTAACATAGGCACTATGGGGGTAGCAAGAGCCTTCGCCAATATCTGAATGACCAATGCAAACTGTACACATGCTCATAGGATGCAAGTGTCAAGGAATATTCTGAGTGGCCAGTATAGTCCTCCAGCATGGGTCCTCTGAAGTCATCCACCCCAGTCTACACAAGTGTCGAGTCTGCTTGTGCTAAACACAGTTTGTGTGCAGTGACAACCTTGCCTGGGGGTGGAGATGGGATATGCATGTCCAGGGAAAGGTGGACATGGGCAGGTATCAACAATGGTGGTCTACCTCTGGTGTGGAACAGTGTGTACCCACGTTGCAGATGGACAGGTGCAATATGTATTAACCCATGTGGCTGTGGTGTGTGGTTCTGCCATAGCACATGGACCCACAAATTGTAGTGGCGGTAGGGTAAAGTGGTAGAGGCCTGAGTAGTTCTCACACACAATATGCCTGTACCTGATGTTAACAACTGGAATGGTGTATGTGAATACCTGCATATCCTGGCACTGTTCCCAGGGAAGCTAGGTGTGTGTCCTGGATGTGGGTGTGGTGTGCTGGACTGGTAGTGTTGTGTGTTACAGGTCCTGTGGTCCCAAAGCATGGTATAGAACATAACCTGCCAGTGCGATGTGCACATCTGACCCTGATGTAGGTGGCTGCAAATGCATATACATGCTATCCCCCACCTGACAGGTAGTACGACAACCACAAACCTCTGTGGAAATGAAGATGTCAGCACCCTAGAAATACTACAGGTGCAGAACAGATGCCCAGCAATTTGGATAGTGTGCTCCGCTAATGCGTCGCCCTCAAGTGTCATAATATAGTTAGGTAGGGGTTTGAATCCTGCAAATGCTCAGTGTGTGTGTATGTGTGTGGGTGAGTGGGGTTTGTGTGTGTGAAAGGCTGTGAGAGGGAAATGTTCCTTTAGCCAACTGGGAGAACACACTACAGGATGCACATGCCCCTTTCTTAACACAGATGATGTCAGCATCCTATAAGTACAGCAGGAGAAGGGAAGCCTCCAGGTAATGCGAATAGCGTGCTCTGCTAATGCGTTTCCCCTGTGTATCGTAATGTAATTAGGTAGGAACTTGAAACCTGTAAAGACATGTGTGTGTGTGCATTTCCGTATGAAAAACATGTTAGTTTTGGCAATCAGGTGATCACACTACCTGATGCACATTACCCTTTCAAAGTACTGATGTTGTCAGCACCCTCTAAGTATAGCCAGAGACGAGGAACTATCTAGTAAACCGATCAGTGCACTTTGCTAATGCGTCCCTCTCACGTGTCATGACATAGGTAGGTAGGGGACTGAATCCTGCATATGGCAAGTGTGCATGTGTGTGGAGGTAGTAGGGTGTGTGTAAATGCAAGTGTGAGGGAACAGATCCTTTTGGCAAATACTACTATACACCAGATGCTGCATACCCCACCAGTAAACACAGGGGATGTCACCACACTATCAGCACAGCCAGACAGGGCTAGTTGGCTAGTAATGCCAATAGTGTGCTCTGCTACTGTGTCTATTACCATCGTCAGAGTACAGATAGGCATGTTTTGGTAACCCACAACTATCAGGTGTGGTTGTGTCACACAGTATGACCTTGTGCGGGTGTTTGTACATAACAATGCATGCCATTGCCTAACCCAGCAATGGCATTGCACACATGACGTATGTGTGTGACACATACACAGAAATACCTGTGACCTGCAGTAGTTACCATGTCTGACACATGCTTTGTGTGGATAAATGGTATTAGCGATGTATACCAATATGACTGTGTGTCTTACTGTGCAGGGTCCGCGTGGTATGTCCCTATACAGTGTGGGTGTCTATGGTGAAAGACCTACAGCAGGGGATACACATCTGGTCTGGGCCATATAGTGTACATGTAGTCAATGTACAGGTGCTGTATGTTCCCACCTGTTGTGGTAGTGGTAACATGCCATTCCACTGCATTTCGGTGACCACATGCTGTGAACTCTTCAACTAGAGTGTTGTAGCTACAGTAATGCTCACACACAATGTTCGGCTGGATGCAGTATGGCCTTATAAACACAGTTCATGGGACTGTCATATTGCCGGTGTTGTTATGGAGGATAGGTGGTCTTCCTGTGTATGTGAGGGTTGTGTGTGCCATGCTATGACCCAGATGGCAGTCCGGCACACTTTCAGCTGCACTTGAGTAGGCCCTGATGGTTTGTGCTGTGCCAACAACATGGAGGTGTGTGTATCTGTGTTAACTTGGGATACCACACCCCTATCCATGTGTGTTACATGTGTAGGGGACGACGGGCATGGTAAGGGGCATAACCTGTCAGTGATGGGTAACACCTGTGAGCCATGAATCATGCATCTGGTACTGCACAGACACTGCAGTTCACTGTGCTGAGGGCAGTGTCCGGTGCATGCATCTTCCGGTGTACACTGCTGTAGTTGTGTAGCCGCACTGTTAGTGTCCTAACCTGTGTGATACCCACGGAGGTCGCTATGTAAACCATGTCCTGCAGCATAAGGCAGTATGTGTGTACCAAGGAGCCTTGCCAGTATACATCGGGCCATGTGTGTCATGTGCAAGATGACCTGTGAACATCAATGTGGCCTCCCTAGCATGTAAGCACACATTGACAGCCAGTGGATACCCTATGAATGACAGTGGAGACTGAGCATAATGTAGACATACAACAGCCTTCCCACATATAGTGGTAGAATACCTGGGGAGGGTATGTTGGCAACCAACATCAGGCTCATACTGGCCTGTGCCACATGCTGAGAGATCCATTCTATGTTCCCTATCATGTAGTCCAGGGAGGTATGTCCCAGGCAGCCACACTGGCATGGTCAATGAGTGAGTCATATCTGTCCATGCCTTTGTCTGACCTGTATGCATGTGTGCTGTGGTGGACCATAGTGCCCTGAGTCATATCACTGTGCCCTTCACCAGATACAGCCTGTTGAGCGGGACCCCAGTGCAGCACACATGACAGGTACCTGACACGTCTGTAGCAGGTGTGTTGTGTAGCCCTACAGGCTGTGGGTGTGTGGCACAGGGGATGTGCGTGCCATGTGTGGCATGTGCTCTGTTCCAACGGAACATATGCCTGTGTGCCAGCTGCGGAGGTGTGTGATGCACAGGCAGGCTGCTAGTCTGAGTTCCCACGTATGCCCCAGTGTGTTCAGCATGCTGTCAGTGTGTGGCAATGTCTGACTGGTATTGTCGTCACTGTAATATCATGTATTGCTTTATTTATTTATCCTACATATGTTGACTGGGATAGCCCAACTGGATGCATGTCCATTCCCAGGGTAGGCCCATGGAGACAAGCTATGAGGGTAGCAGATACAGCATTACAGAATACTAGCATGACATAGTACAAACAGAGCATTTACAGAGATTATATAAGTAAGCAGGTCCAACATGTTCCACAGGTTAATGTTAGACCTGAGCACAAGCCAGGATTAAATTGTATTTACACAGTACAGTGGTTCACACAGGTTACACATCCGAGTTAGCCAGGCCTGATACACTGACATAGCCAGTTACATGACAAATGTTGTTTGAGTCTACTGTTAAATGACCTAAGGTGGACATTAGGGTAATATCAGCTGGAAGTGGGTTCCAGGATCTACTTACAGGATTTGCAAAGAGAGAATCACCAGCTGTGTTAATAAACTCGCTAGTTCGAAGTAGTACAATGTTAGAGGATCGAAGCGGTCTAGGATTGTTATAGGGGGTGATTGTAATTTAAGTGCAGGAGTATTGTCTGGATTATAGAGGATTTTATAGGCCATAATCAGTTGTTTATACCGTATTAGGCTGGGTATTGCAAGCCAACCAAGCTGATTTAGATTGATGCAATGATGTGTCCTAACAGGCGAGCCAGTGGCAAACCTGGCAATGTGGTTGTAGCAAATCCAGTGCTTGTTAAGGACAGTCTTGTTCATATGTGAGAGTAGAGGGGATGCATACAGAAGGGCTGGAACAAGGTGTGAGCGAGCTATGGCACCTTTAGCTGGAGGGGCTAGGAAGGCTTTAATTCTGTAAAGTGACCCTAGCTTTCTATTGATGGCTTGGCTAATCTGGTTAACATGTATGTCACATATGAGGTTATTGTCTATGATGACACCTAATAGTTTTTGAGATAGGTCAGGGTAGATTATTATGCCATCAGTTGATGTTATGGTAACGGTGAACGTGGTAGACCTACGTGTTTGTGGAATAACAGCAGTTCAGTTTGATTGGGATTTAGGATCAGACGATGTTCAGAAAGCCAGTTTGCTATTGTATTACAGGTGGTCTGGGTAGCTGAACATAACTCTACTGGAGATGTGGCTGAGGAGATCAGAGTAGAGTATACAGCATATTGGATACAGCTGGCTTTTGGGATGACAGTACAACGGTCGTTAATGACGATGGAGGACAGCAAGGGCCCTAGGATAGAGCCTTGTGGTACTCTGAGGGTGTTAGGTAGACGGTTAGAGGGTTTGTTCTGCCAGAGGCCGGCCTGCTGTTGACCATGCAGGTAGGATTGACACCATTGGAAGGCTCCAGTATCTAGACAGTCTGTGCAGGGTGTGGAGTCCAAGTTGGTGATCAACCATATCGTATGCCTTTGAGTTATCCAAAAAGAGGGCTGTGGATATATCATTGATGCTGCAAGTATGGCTTATGGTGTTAGTAAAGGCTAGGAGGCCTGACGGAGTGCTGTGATGAGGACGTAAGCCATGCTGAGTGTCTGCCATAATGCGAGTTTGGATTAGGTGGTGCATGACTTGTCTATGACGAAAGTCACCATAATCTCTGCAAGTGGAGAGTGTATAGCTATTGGCCTATCAGTGGAGACGTCAGTAGAGCTGCCTCCTGTGTGAAGTGGGATTACATATGACATTTTCCAGATGGTGGGAAAGTTAGATTCTAACATAGTACCTTTGATTACCTTTGAGACGGGTAAGCAATAGCATCATCTGGTTTTGATAGGTACTCGGCAGGGTGTTGATCGGCACACAGTGTAGTGGGTTTCACTGTTACAACCAAGGTACGGAGAAGTGAAGTGGTGACTGGTTGGCAGCTGGACGCAAGTAGTTTTCTAGGGGTGCTGCTTTCAGGACCAGGGGAGCTAGGAGGTAGATGGCAAGCTAGGGCCTGCACTGTCTCAGTAAAGGACTGGTCAAAGCTATCAGGAACATCTTCAGAGGTATTATCATTAGTAGCAGCAGGGATTGGGTTTGACGTTTGTCCTGTATGTAGTATATATGACATGCCACCTGACAGGGTATGGCATCACTGGGTTCAGAGAGACCAGTCCCCAGATTGGCTGTGTGGTGGCATCCCACACATGTGTTGTATATACCTGGCCAAGGGTGATGGCTGACTGCATACATGTGGCAGCTGTGACAATGACACATGACCCACATAAACCACGACTGGACCATAGAGGCGATTCACAGGTTACCTTTGGACATGCCACCCTAGTAGTGTGATTGCCATGCTGAGTACCAACACATAGGGCCAATGGGGAACAACATACTGAAGGTGTGTATGTGTGGGTGGACTGCCTCTGTCTCATAGCACTGACATATATGACTGCACATGTGGGTAAATGCCGGGTAAGACGTGTGCAATGTGTCACAGGCAACTTACATGCGTACAGGACAGACAGTGACGTTCTGTCATGTGTAAGGTTGACATACATATGGTACGCTATGCAGATGTCACTAGCAGTCTACAGAAGCACTGTAACCCTGCATTGCAGGTGTAAGCAGTCTTCCAGGGGACCCCAGGTGAACATGCATGCAAACAAGGCTACAGTACACAGGGCTGGAAGTACTGCATCATACAACAAAGAAGGGGTAACAATAACAGTAAGTAACAATGCATATATGTAGGCACTATCAACATGTACCCAGGAATACGCAGCACAGATGGCCATGGTGGAACCGATATTATGTCATACTTATTTGTGGTCTGGACAACATTGGTACTGCACACATATCTAGATGCGTGAACATACACATGGCATAGTTGTTGTGGGCATCTTGACACCATTACTGTACATGTCCACCATTGCATATCACTACTTGCGTTAGCTTTCCCCCTGTGCTACCCATGTATGCGGCTATCTGTTGACAACCTTACCACCGGCATGCAATTATGTGCAGCTGTTATGCTTTGCTATATACTATGGGTGCAGATAACAATTCAGGACATTCATACAGTTACTATAGCAGGCATGCTGGGGTACACACACAGTCATAGCAGCACACTGTACTGTTACCAACATGATACTACTAATACACGTCTATGTAGTCACCCTGTGCATCAGCAACGTGTTTACCTGTTCCCGCAATGATGTTGGAGATTGCAGGAGGTGGCACAGTGTCATCATATGCACAGGGTGTGGATTAGGTATGCCTGAGTCAGCCACTGATACCACCAATTGACATGTGTGTGTATGTGTGTTGGTGAGGGCAGCAGTACAGGGTGGGGCAGTGTTGCTGCAGTGTGTGCGTGTATGTGGTTGCCCTAAGTATTAACATTCCGCATGTGTGTATGCACGCACACAGTTCCACCTCATGGCTGCCATATACAGGGGTTTGTGGACAGCCACAGACTGCACCTGGCAGGCCATACAGATCAGTGTCTGTGTGCACGGACACGGTACCTGTGCCTGGCAGGGGTGCTACGGACCGTATCCAGTACAACGCCTGACTGGGTACTGCCATCAGAAGCGGGAGTGTGTTGACTGGACACATGTCCCTGTTGGGACTGTCCAGAGCCATGTGCACGTGGTCTCCTGGGGCGTTCCGATGACAGCACAGACCCAGCATTGCTGGGGCTGCTGCTGGCACTATGGGGGCGTGCGCGAGCCTGTTGCCGTCCGCGCCGACTGCCAGCTGCTGCCGCTGCCGGCATACGGCCACGTCGACGCCGCAGACGCCCACCACTGCCCTGGCTCATGGACATCTGGTTGTGGAACTGCTGTAAAATGTCCCCACAATGTCTGTCTATGACATCGGTGAAGTTACGGATAGCATCCGCAATGTCACGCATACTGTCTGTCATGGCTGTGCGGCATGATCTGAGCTCCCTCAGACCCTGTCTGGTGAACCTTTCCATACATGACTGAGCCTGCATGACAGTCCGAAACATCGCTGAGGTTGACAGACCTCTTTGGGCACGTCGGCCAGAGGCAGTACGCCCACGGATGCTCCCACGAGAACCCATGGGCAACTGTCTGTGTGGTACCATCGGAGGACCCTGCCCATGGCTACTGTGTGGGGACGCATGTGCCACAGGTACCACATTACCCTGGTCTATGCCCGCTGTATCCTGTCCATCACCTAGGGACAATGGTGACATAGGATGTATAGGCAGGATGACTGTGCGCAATGATGGGGTTGACAGCTGTGTACTGTCAATTGGCTGACCAATGGCAGACCCTGACACACCTTCCTGTACCATTACACATATATCATCATTACCAGTAGCCGTGGCACAGGATTCAGGTTCCCTGCTGCAGGTCACCAGAGCAGCCCCAGAACCTGTGGGATGAAGACAGGAAACACAGTTTACATTCTCCAGACATTGTTACCAGTGATGCACTTATACACACATGCACACATGGACACATGCACATGGGCACACATGCACACATGCACACATGCACACATGCACACGTGGACACATGCACACATGCACACGTGGACACATGCACACATGGACACATGCACACATGCACACATGTTCACATGCACACATGCACACATGCACACATGGTCACGTGTACACATGCACACATGCACACATGCACACATGGACACATGCACACATGCACACGTGGACACAGGCACACATGCACACATGCACACGTGGACACAGGCACACATGCACACATGCACACGTGGACACATGCACACATGCACACGTGGACACAGGCACACATGCACACTTGGACACAGGCACACCTGCACACATGCACACATGGGCACTGACACACCTGCACACATGCACACATGCACACCCTGCAGTATACACACAGAGCACTACTGAGTTACACTACTGTTACTAGCATTATCAGGACTATTATAGGTTATGTTAAACACACTCACCAGCATGGATGGCCTGTCTCTCTGTAACCCTGGAGGGACCTGCAAAAATGATGAGATTAATGTCAGTGGGCACATCTGTCCCATTGATATTGCATATGATACAGTGTACAGAACAGTCAGGTGTACATATGGCATATTACCTGCACGCTCCATGTCGTGCTGCTGTGTGGAACCAGCCTCCATCATAATGCAGGTGTACTGCTGTTGGTGTTCCGGGGCTGGAGCCACAACACTTAGGAGTAGCCCCTCCAGTCTGGTGAGGGGGGGATGTGTGGCCACCCCACCTCCTGTGGCGACCTGTTGCCTGTGGATATCTGCTGCATGCTGCCGGACACTTCGGATTAAATCACTGCAGTGATGTCGTACATGCTCATATGTCCTGTTATGCGTGCCAATTTCATTTACCCTACGGACCTGGTCTTGCCACAGTGCGGCCCTCTCCTGCTGGTTCTGACTGGTGCGGGAAAACAGGATGTCATACTCCCGCACCAGGCTCTGGTGGATCTCCTCATCCTCCGCCATGGAGTAGGCGGGGTTACGCTGTCGTGCCATCTCCCTGGAAGAGAACACAGACAGGATATCAGCAGACCATGTCAGCAATGTATGGCACACATACTATACATGATACGCATGTGTAGTGATATACTACTACTCCCATATGTTGCATGTGTGTGTGTCGTGGTGGATACACAGGTACATGGCCAGATATCAGTGCTCAGCCAATACCTGTGCAACAATACCTGCCACATTCCACACTACGTAGTAGCATGCCCCATCGGTCAGCACACACTGACAGGTGCTATGCACAACCTCACTCTGGGGGTCCATCCCAAGGTACTGTATGTGGGACACCGTCCACTACTCTGATGTGGACAGACGTTACTCGGCCTGGATATACATATCCCACCACCACAACCAGAACAGTAGACTACATTGATATGTATGTGGTTAGACAGTTATTCACTTGCTGGGACTGGGATGGTATCCATGCAGCACACTGGGCCAGTGGAAGCCACGAGCCACACTGCTGACCCCTTTGCAAATGCTTACCACGGACATGCTGCGGATTGCATGACACTTGCACACACATGTCTAACCCAGACCCTATGCACAACGGTTAGGCATCCTGTCCAGTGGACCCCAGACAGAGGCAGATTGTATAACAATAGCAGGAGGCTACTGCAGGACAGAGCACATTCACATTAAGGATAGGCATCTGTGGTCAGCACTGGTACTATGCTACAGTCCGTCATAACAACAGCCACAGCCTACTCTGGGAGGGAAATGGACACAAACACTATGGATGACCACAAGGCCTTCTTCAGTTATGTTACACATATGGACCACATGCCTCGGATATGCTCTGTGTTAGTCCACACCTACTTAACATTCACCAAACACACGCATATTGGCAACATTCCTGCAGACATGTTCGGTGCACATATCCCCCCTCCCTCTCCCTCACCTTTGGGATAATTATCCCAGCTGGATGTAACCTCCCTATCATCGCACATGTCCAGGTGAGGGCCGCCCTCAGCAGAGGAGAACACACAGCATCACTGTGACCTCGTGGTCCCCCTGGATGTGTGCTACCAGCACTCTGAGGGGACATACCACCGCATGTAACACTGATAGTTTATCTTGTGCTACAGGATATGTACCTGGACAGTGGCATACAGCAACAGTGGTCCCACAACACTAAGGGGGCACCTCGGCTGACCCTGGGAATTACCACATCATATGCATAATGGGCCTGGTCTGCTACACTATGGGATTATGCAGTATGGGATGCATGTGCAGTGACATCAGGTACCTGCAGACACTTGTTCCCAGCCAGTGTGCCTTTGGGATGGGCTGATCCTGACCTTTGGGCCTGGCTGACATTTCAAAGCAGTCACTACAGCCATTGCTAGGCCAACGCACAGACACATGCTACCAGGATCCTGGCCTATGACTGCTTGACATGTGATGTATGGTCATCCCCTTTTGTTGGAACTACGTACACACAACATATCACATGGACATACCTATGGATACAGACCTATGACACATTTGGAGGGTTCACAGTATGCACACTATTAACCTGCTACTTTGCATTACCTCTGTTTGTCGCAGCTGGTTGCGTTACCACAGCTTCTGCTTGCTGCTGCTACTGTCAGTGCTGACAGCTTCAGGGTACAGAGAGTCACAGTTTTTTTTTTTTTTTTCTTGCTCTCTCTCTCTCTCTCTCTCTTCCACTTCTCGCCCTCCCTCTGTCTGCTTGCAGACAATGCAATGAATGTATTGCATGTGGGGAGTGTTAGCACTGGATGATTTTGTAGGTATCTGCATAGGTCCATGTGATGGCCTCTGCACCAATTGCAGGCCAGCATTTGCTAATTGCATACAGCCAGTTGTGTACTGATTGCAGTTCTCACTGTGATTTCAGGTCAGTGCTATAAAAGGGTATGTGTGATAGGCGTTGCCCTTTCAGATTGTGTGGGCGGGGACCATGCTGGTATGCTGTGGACAGTGTTCTGTGACTGTGAAGGTTAGTATCTCTCTCATGCTTCAGGCTGTGTTGTATATTCACAATTCTCCATTCCTCTTTCATGTTCCTGTAGCAAGTGTGTATGCACATTGACTCCTACAACTATATATAGATATATTTATATATATATATATATATATATATATATATATATATATATATATATATATATATATGTACATATGCATACATATATCTATGTACTTTAACTGACCTTATTATCTACAGGCTGCCAACTAGCATGGCTGTTTCTTTTCACACACTACTATTATGGATATCCAGTGGTTTTGACATTTATTTTAAATGACATGCTTTGTGTACTACACATCCTATATTCCCTTTACATTCATCCCTACTTTTACAGGTTATATTTATTTTAGCACAATGCTTTTGTATAAGAGTCATGGCTTAGTAGTAGGTTGTACAGACTAGTGTTTCCAAGGTCCTGGGTTCGGGACTGACAGTGGGAGTTTATTTTTCTTTTGAACTGAGTACAGGACCTGTCAATCACAGTGACTAAGGCACTTTTAAGCAGTTGTAACCAGGCTAGCGCTGGTTTGCGCGGAGCTCACGCATGCGCACTGGCGGTTAGCTCCGCGCACACCCGGTTACAACCGCTTAACAGTGCTTACTCTGGCGCACACCCACGCTATTTTCTTTGAAAGAAAAGAAAATGGGGTGACAGGAAAGTGGTGAAAAAGGGGTCACAAAGAGGGTAAGACAGTAGGGAAACAAGCTTGGGATGTGCAGGAGGGATGTAGGTAAGGCCCATAGCTGCCCATTTCTTCAGCAGCAACAGCTGTGCATATGTATGTAATTTGGTGTGACATTTGAAACCTTCCACCCCTGGGAGAGGTGTCAGGACAACAATAATACTTGTTGTACAGCCAATTGTAATTGATAGGTTCCATGTCCAGCGGACATGTGTGCGGAATGGGCAGCTATGTATGGGGCGTAATTTTTTTGTGGGTACAGAGTGCCCTTTTTTGTTTTTTTGTTTTTTTTCAGGTAAGAGTGGTATGTCAGGTGAAGGAAGTCGGTTCAGCTGGGGAGGTAGGCTGGGTAGGTAAACAGACAAGACAAACAAGACGCATACAGGGGCGGTGTATGACACGTGTGGGGGGGTTACACAATTGACGGGGACGGAGGTTTGGATATCCAGAGCCCATGAGCCCACAGATGGCAACAGTGGAACTGATATCCCCACCCATAGGCAGTTGCCACTGTTCCTTCACTGCCCAGGACGGGGCTGTGCTGGGGGCTGTGTAGGCACGGCAATGGGCATGCCCGTTAGTTGCGCCACCGGTGCCTCGAGCTGGCATAGGGGCTCAAGGACAGAGTCCCGAATCTCCCTACGCACCACAGTCCGGACGCTACAGAGGGTGAGTGGTGGATCTCCTCCGGCCACACTTGCAGAGGGGAGGGGTGAGCCCCATCCCCTGCAGCGCTTCCACCCACAGGTGGCACAGGGCCACCGGAGGAGGGTCCGGACTCGGCACTAGTGCCAGGTGCACTCGCCAGCTGAGGTGGGAGAGGTGGGTCCGCTGGAACCCGCCTTCCCTGTCGTACTATGGTTTGCATTATGTCATGACAGTTTGGGTTAGTGACATATAATACCATTCACAGTTAGTTGTAACAGCATGCATTAGTATTCCCATTAACCAAACACCCAGATATTCACACCATTGAACAGCGTGCATAACACATGTATAATTTGAACAGAGATACACAGTCCAACAACATGCAGGGATAATTGATGGCAACAGGCCATCAGGTGTGGATGTATGAACAGGCCAGATGCATCAACGGACATGCAAATATATATGACCCAACAGGACAAACGTCCAGGGGTGTTAATTGTGATTGCACATACCATTTTCACGTGGAATGGGTTATAGGTGGTTATAGGGTGGGGTAAAGAAAGTAATATTAACACCTTTGAATACCAATACATATGCTGTACATTTCTAATAGCTACAGTTATATACACACTACTGTTCTAACTACAGTGTCCTATATGTTAACTATTTCACCTTGCTGATAGGACTGTTACTGCAACATCAATATACATTTTAGTGTTCTTCATACACATTCATATCAAGCTTTGTTCAGCTACATCATCTTGCTACTTTTGCTTTATATACCTGTAGACAAGTGTGGATGTTTGGTATATCAGACAATCATCCTATCTGCGTATTTCAGACTGGGAGCAACATATCCAGATTTTGGGATACACATTCCACATGCAGCAACACTTTGAACAGATTTTGCTGTTTGGTTCTGAGTCTCACATGCATTTAATTCTGTCTTGACTGCAGTATACTTTATTCAGGGGTTATTACTACTGTATTGCTGGATTCCTGACACTTTCTCACACTCTCTCACTTGCTTTCATGTTACTATTCAGGATGGTACTTCTAGGCTTTATTGACATGTTTTAACAGTAGTTATTACAATCCTTTCCAGCAGTCTCACTTCTGTCATGTTTCAGTATTTCCACAGGGATATATTTCACACATGTGATTTCATCATCTTCTGCAGCTATACTTTACATCCTGCTGCAGGTTGTGTACTATTTTCTTACAGGCAGGGCATTTTTATTTCAGAATATATGTTGGACAGTTTCATGTTTAGTTTACACTTACAGGCTGGGAACTCTTGTAATCAAGCAATACTTGCATACACTTTCACACTGTTACTTGCAGATTTTATTCCTTACTGGCTACACTGCACTCTTTTGCTGACTGTCATACTTTTATATTTCTTTACAGTTACTGGTAGTGGATTACTGACCTGCCTGGTGGCGCAACTGCACCAGCCTATCGCCATAGGCTCTGCGGTTCGCAGAACGGACACCTGCAGCTGTAATATAAATGAAGTAATATTGGAATACACATCTCCATAATTTCAGCTAGTTTAACTTTTACATACATAATTAAATGTTACTTACTCAGTGGTGGGCGTTGGGTGTTTGCGGGCCTCCTGGATCCAAAGGTTCAGTTGGTCCTGCTTGCGTCTCTTCAGGTCCGCATGGTGGTGACGGACCTGCTCACCTGTCCTTGGAATCCCTGTGGCACTGGTGAGTTCATGAGCCAACTGGTCCCACGCCTCAGCCCTGTACGCTCCCCAGAGGACCTGGCCCTGCATGAGTTGGGCCTCATGATTGTGGACTAGGAGCCAGGCCATGTACCTGGACTTCTCAACACCCCACCTCTGTGCTCGAAAGCGACTACCCTCTCCTACTCCTGACATTCTGCCTGCAGGTCTGTTCTACAATCGTTTATGCTGTGTATTCCCGCCTATGGGGCTTATATAGTCCGTTTTTCCCACACATATCTGTGATTGGCCATTTTGGAATTGTATCAACTTCAGTAAACCTGCATTGTCATGCTCTAGTTTGTATTCATTCCTATATATGAGCTATTATTGCATTTCTAGGTATTGCTGTCATGGCTTAGTGGTTCTGTACCTTGACTATGGTGTATAGTATCCTGGGTTCGAACCTGGCCACTGCTTTTTATTTTTCATGACTGTCTAGACATGCTGAGGGGTGTGTCTGTGTAAAGGCAGTTTTGATACGGCTTGCTCAACGTTGCCCGTCGGTTAGCTTGTTTGCTCCGCGCAAATGGGGTACGCTGGTTTAAGCCTCATTTGGCTATCGGCACGCATATTCCGCTCAGCTCAGTTAGGGGCACATATATTTAGTGTGGTAAACCACTGCTCAGCTACGGGCACTCATTTTGCACCAGTTAAACCACTGCTTATCTACGGGCACATACACTCACTCTGTTAAACTGTAGCTCAGCTATGGGCACATCTGGCAGTTTCTATTCATTTCTTACCTCACATTTTTTCAATATAAATGGGCTATTTCATTACATTTTACATATATTGGGGGTTTATGTGTACATATTTGTCAGGGACTCGTTTCCTGCTTATTTTGATAAAAAAAAAAATTGGTGTGGTGGGGGCTCGAACCATGTATGCCTGCTCTTCAGCCGACATCTCTACTGCTACGCTATTGCTTCCTGGCTTATTTTGCATATTTAGTTCTTATATGCTTTCCCACTGACTGCTAACTGTAGCTGCGCTACGGGCACGCCCGCGCAAACGAGCGCACTCATGGTTAAACATCTTTACAATTTAAAAAAAATATGACATGTTCATTTATATTTCTTTTATGTTTAATAGTCTGTAGGGGCATGTGTTGTGTTGTGTTTATTCACATTTCCGTGGACTCTGTTGTGGGTGTCTACTTTGGGCACTTTTACACTTCTGGGGGCGTGTCCGCTTGCAGGGCTCAGCCTACGAACACGCTCCCAAATGTCTTACACGGACCGTGTTAGACTTAGGTGTGATTCAGCATGCTCTCATGAATATGCGGAGCATGCTGACATCACTCCGTTTAACTGCAGCCTCCGTGTATGAGTTATAACTCTTACACGGAGGCTTCGTGAATCCTGCCCATGGACTATTCTGTCCACTCCTAATTTATCTAAAGGAATATATGCAAATCACCCTTTAAGGATATCAGGTGTTTCAGCAAAACAGCAATTCTGAATGTCCATGACTTTTTCTTTTACTTTCTTTATTAAGTCTATTTATGGACAATTTCAGGCCATTAAAGCCAAACCCCTCTAGCTGTGGACATGTGTAAGGTATCACACAGAAGTCTAGCTTTGTTAGATTTTTCTTTTTGTGTTTTTTAACCAGTTGGTTATCTGTGTGACCTTTTTACTCTTTGTTTTAGTTTATTAGCTGGGATATTTTGTAGGCGTCTATATCAGAACACCGAAAGTTCACAATTTTGAATGTTCTTACATCGACCCCTAATCAGCGAACACTGACAACATCAAACATTCAGAACAGCGAATTGTTCCAAAACACATACACACAACACAAGCACACCAAACAAACAGCAACCCACACCATACACCCA